>NC_136485.1:20459160-20719160 GCF_053919585.1 Euprymna scolopes
AGGTGTTAAATAGACTGTACAGATGAGAGAAAGTTCGTCTCTATTACAATTTTGTGTTAGGTAATAGCCGGACAACGCCGAGTAGAATCATTAATTTTTCTTTTATCTGTTTATCAACGTATCACCGGTCTATCTAATTATATATTTTTCTACCGGAGTAAGCAGGAAGGACTGAATCGTGGTAAACAATAGGTTTAGCGAGCATGCAGGTGCACACAGAATCAAAGTGCCATTTGTGATAATGAGATAAGTATCAAACTGAGTGGCTGATGAATTGCACCGGAGCTATGCGAGCGGGGACCGGATGTGATGTTGAGGTGTTTCAGTTTGAGTAAGTTTAGTTGGATTGGGTCCAAGAAATGGATGCAGAAATGCAGAAAAATGACACATGGTAGAAGTCGTCGATTTCTACTCCATGCTGCTGAAAACGAGGTTCCTGGGACTGAAATAAGCAAATATGTAAACACATACATCATTTTGTGTGTCTTGCATGCGTGGTTGTTATAGCAGAATCCAGCGTCCAAAGACTTTGGCGAATCTCCAGGCAGCGGCCAAAAGATAGACGCGGTCAGCAGAAGCCAGATATGCCGTTATATGTATATGTATTATATATTGACACACACGCACACAGGACCAATAGACAGGTCACAGGTCATTAAGTACATAGACGTTAAGGGATCTGAGGATAATAGTCCGTAAAAGAAGTTGGTAGATAACATACAGTTTGATAAGAACGATAACAATACAAAACACTAGAACCGTTATTTACATTGTAAATCGTTTGTTATGCTGAGAGATTTTCTAACCTTGTCCATCAACATGATGAATATCATTGAATATGCAGTGATTGCTTCCTTACAAAATAAGAGCAAAAGATGCATTTAGTAACTCAATAAAGAAGTTTCGGGTAAAATTCGGGTGTATAAAAGAGAAGGCGTAAGAAAAAATATACAAATAAAATTAAAGCAAAAACCAACACACTTCGCAAGTATATTAAATCAGTAATAATGAGTCTTATAAACCGTTAACGTTGTTGTTATTGCTCTTTACAGATTAGTAGAGCAAAAGTGTTTTGTGTCCATCAAACGAGCATTTTCATACTGAAAGGTTTAATGAAAATTTTGGATATATGACAAGTATGAGCAAAACCAGAAATATGGGGTGAAATTGATAACACTTTCTCATGGATGCCTATATTTTCTTATAACACCAGACACGACGGGAGAACGAATGAACACATGAACGAGGAAGTTGCTGAACCATTAGCGGTAGACTAGTTTGAAGTGGAATGGAGGCATAAATACATGATAACATTCAATACTGCCATGACTAAGTTCCTTTCCTTCAATAATTACAAGGAACTTTCTTAAACATTAATAACCATAACAATGATACACTACCTGAAAGCTGTTCGTTTTATCTCCTCGGCTTAATGTTCATAGAGAACATAAATTAAACAAGAAAAATGATTGAATTGCCAAGGATGCCGCGAGGAAATGGGCTTTACGTACCGTGATAAAAAGTTACGTCTGAGAATATCCTGTGCTTTTACACGGCCCCCATTTTGCTGTGTTTTGCTGGTTCATTTCCTACTAGTCTCTCACTCTTAATGAGGATCCAGAAACCTAATAAGTCCCGCACTGTAAACCTAACTTCAACGTATGTGCAATCTTGCATTCCTATGCCTATTTTAGAAGTATTTTACTTGCAAAGTGCTTCGACCTACTCCGAATACATTATATATATATACACACACACACACACACACAAACACACACACACAAACACACGCACACACACACACACACACACATATATATATATATATATATATATATACTGACTAATCCGAAAAGGAGCAAAATCACACGCTTATACTGCAAAGATCCCTAGTTGGCGGACAGCGATCTACTCTGCTAATATTTGGAATTGCCTCCTTACATCCTTGACTATACTTGCATGCAGATATTACATTGTAATGTGAACAGGGCTCTTGCTGTTAACCTACTTACAAAGTATCTATGAGAGGCGTCCAATAAGTAATGCCCCTGACCAACTTCCCATTGCAATAGAGCAACGAAACTTGGCACAGTTATTAGTCTTTCTCTACATGGAAACAACCAAGAGTTATGCATTTCTCCCATCGTTTTATGCAGCCCTGGAGACCGTTTTTGTAGAACACCCCAAGTTGGTTCTCCAACCACGACGTGACTTCAGAAATCCAGGCTGCATCATCTGGGAAACGCTTTCCTTTCAAAAACAACTTCATGGCTGGGAAGAGGTGAAAGTCAGAGAGTAGAAGGTCAGGAGATTAGGGAGGATGGAGCAGGATTTCATAACCACGCGCGAGTGCGTTTGATCTGGCGACATGCGAGTTGTGGGCTGGAGCATTGTCCTGCAGCAGGAGGGCCCCTTTTATGATCTTGCCCTACCTCTTGATTTTGATAGCTTCGCTAAATTTCCCCAAAAGTTAAGCATAATAGGCTCCTGTAATTCTGGTACACTTTGCCAGGAAATATCTCATCACTACTCCGGCCTGGTTCAAGAACACTGTGAGCATGAACTTTCCAGCGGAGGGTTGCACCCTTGCCTTCTTTGGAGGTGGTGAGTCTTAATGCTTCCACTGCATTGACTGGGCTTTGGCCTCTGGATCATAGTGATAGACCCAGGTTTAATCCTGTGTAATCAATCTTTTGAAAAACTTTGACTCATCTTCTTGGCACATCTCCAAATTAATCCTCGATCATTCGACGTGTTCTCGCTTCTGGAATGGTGTGATCAACCTCAGAATCCGTCTGGCAAATACCTTATGCATATGCAAATGGTCATGAATGATAGTTTCCAAAAACCGTGTACTAATCTTGCCCTCTCGGGCTATTTGGCGAATAGTAATGCGCCGATTTTCCAAAATGGCAGCCTCAAATTGACGGACAGATGCCTCATCAATTGCAGAAGGGGGCGACCAGGTCTGAGAGCTGTTTCCACAGACTTCAGGCCATGTTTGAATTCACGATGTCAGCGTTTTACAAGGTCATATGAGGGGGCATTATTACCATACATTTCTTTCATCTCATGAAAAGTCTCATGTGGTGTGCGTCCTTTCAAATACAAAAACCGGATCACTGCTCGACATTCAACAGGCTCCATTTCACACCTGACTCAGTTCAAACACCTGTAAAACAGAAACCACAATTAGTTCAAAGCTGTACTTTGCCACATAACCTGTAGAGTTATAAATCATTGCACATGCAAAATTGGTCAGGTGCATTACTTATCGCACGCCCCTCGTATGCTTATTTTGTCCCAAACAGTGTGTTCTTACATTCAGGTTGCGCTGTATTTTGTTTGAGATGAAGAAGCAATAAAACATTGATGCAGTTAGCACTTCAGCATTAAATATATCACCTATAACTTTACGAACATAGCGATTGTTGCCTATTGCCCACAGAAATGTTGCTACCCACAAGCGATTCGATTATTTTTATAACTGAACAGTATGTGACAAAGAATTTCTAAAAGTTTCGACACATAAGAAAAAATAATAAATAACGAAAGTATGATGCTTTATGCTGTGATGTTTTTGTTTTTATAGCGTACTATAAAATCTTGTGTCTATAGTGTTCATAAACAAAGGTCGACGAAAAAGATCATCATGTCTGGTTCCAGAACAGGCAGTACCTTTCATTTACTATATTGATAAGCACGTTATCTCGAATAAATGTGCCTAACAATTGATCGTCTTTGGCCATTACGAAATAAACGGTCAATCTTAGCGCAAAAAATACTGAATACTATCTGACTACTTGCAGTAATTGCCGGTAAAAATGACTTTGGAGGTAAATAAGATTTTATGATTGGGTCCAAATCTTCAAATGTCAATTACATAATGCCATACACAACTGAGAAAGTAAGTTTGAAATACACGATTCTGGAGTAATAAACATCGTTACAATTTATTAAAAAATATGGCCGTTATATAAATATATATATATATATATATATATATAACATTTTTCATTCAAATCAGTTTATTTATTGCTGTAGCTCGGGACCCTTCGCGGTGTATAAGAGGGCTTTTTACAAATACTTCCCCGCATTTCTTTTATCCACAATATAATTTCATCTACATTGCACTATAGAGGAGCTACTGTTGATCTTATAAAATTATTTTATATATAATAGTTAATATTAAAATTTTAAATGCGAACGACAACATCCTTACTCCAATGGTGGTCTACATATACATTTCGGACGCGCCCCTGTCATTTCGAAGAACCCACTGTTTATTTTGTATGCCTTGCTTTACTGCTTGTGCGGTTATAATGGCTTGAATTTAAGTTTAAAATGAAAACGTAAAAGTTCATGATGAATTTGTCTTCTGTATACAGGAAAATTAATTTCAGCCGATATATATATATATATATATATATATATGTATATATATATATATATATATATATATATGTATGTAAATATAGAGATTTGTCTCCCGTCTCTCTCTTTCTATGTGAATATATATATATATATATATATATATACATACATATACGGATATATGCACAAACACACACTTTCTCACACACATACAAGCATACAAACACAGACACACCCATAAACGCACACATACACCCACACGCATATATATATATATATATATATATATATATATATATATATATATATATATATATATATATACAATTGCCCGACAATATTTTTCGGAAACTTTAGTATTCGACTTTCCGAGTACCATAGAGTGGCGAAATTCCTTCAATAGAATAGCATAAGCACATAAAGGCAATACCTGTAATAAAAATAGAAGAAAATCTATTAGGTAACGAAAAATATTTAATTTTTATATTTTTTTACAAAACACACGAGACATTATTTTTCGGGCATTGCTGAAAAACTGTTAATAGTCTGTAACATCACCTTTCTTAATAACTTTTATCAATCTCTCTTCATAATGATCAAATATATGCAGAATAAGATATCTACATGTTGCTATAGATTGTTTTTAGCATCTAGTATTCGTTCCTATAGTGGAACCTCTTTCGTTATTTCAGATCCATCATAGCAAAGTTCCGGAAGCATTTTCCAAACATTTTCCGTTTAATTAAGATCTGATTTTTGGAGACCATTCCAAAGTAGTCATATTCATTTAGACATCCATTCTTTCATTAGTTTTGACACATGAATGCTGCAATTGTCTTGCTGTAGAACAAAATCATTCCCCATCTCTCTTTTTAATCCTTAGTAAGGCTTTCTGGTCAAGCAACTGTTTGTGACTTCCGCTGTTGTTTCGTCCTTTAAACCATTCCAACCATATATTTTCATTAGCGAAGATCACACGCAAAACCATAACTCCTCTTCCCCCTCCTCTCATCTACCGTTTGTTCAGTAAAACAGGCTCACCCGTCTCGACCAAGTACACTAATTATCGGCCCATCAGGTTTTAAATGCTTCTCATCAGTAAATATAAACTTCTTAAAGTTAACATGCTTTGTAAACAACATTTTAGCATACTCCAGTCTTGCTCCTTTGTGTTTCTTTGTTAGTGTGATTTTCTCTTAGCCTTTGCATACTTCAAACTTATCCTATGCCGCGTTCTTTCTCCTCTTCGGACGTTTACATCCAATTCACATTTCCCCCTTCACTTTTCTTGCTGTAACTTTTTCTCCAGATTTCAAAAGTCGTAATATAGTCCTTTTCTGTTTCCTTTCAGTCCGCTTGCGAATAGATCTGTTCGCCCACTTTTCTTTTTCCGCTCGGAGTATGTCTTCAGCATGTATTCGACCGTTGATTCCGACAGCTTCAAATCTATAGCGATGCTTCTGATGCTGGGGCTATCTTCCTGCTTCTGTCCTGTCAAAGAAACGACTTCTTTTGAATGCATTTTACCTAATTAAACTTAATTGTTTTGCCAGTAGAATAGAACAGATAATTGATTCTAATGATTACAGTAAGTGTACTTGAACACAGCTCTTAATATTATACGGTTTTTAGTCAGGCCCGAAAAATAGTGTCACGGAAGTTTTCACAAAAATCCCCAAAAAACTAAAATTAAGCCAAAAGATGATTACACCAGTAGTGGGTTTTCACTATATATATATATATATATATATATATATATATATATATATATATATATATATATATATATATATATATATATATTTATTAAATAATCCAATGAAAAAGGTGCAGGATATTTCACAAACATTGGCATACAGCTAAACAACACAAGTATATTTTATAAGCTTTATTACCATAAAAGTAGAAAGGTTTTACATATACTATAAACAGTAAGTTCTTTTATATGGCAGACACATGTCCCAAATGAATGCGTCAGTATAAAGCACGGTTGCACATTGATACGTATTTTAAACTCAAATGCAAACAATTATCACTGATCAAGTTTTAATGAAAGGCATATAAAATCAACTGTAATTCCTTTCAAATGATAGGGCGCATTCGAAATGAATGTTTCTGTTTAGAGCACAATGCAATCACGATACTTGAGTTTTTCATTTGAAATTTGGATTCAAGCCGTTATATATAAAAATAATTTCATAAAAGTAACAGTAAGTTCCCTACGGTGTAATATTCATTACAATTTGTCGTGGACTAGCTCAGTCTCGGAAGGCATGTTCAGAGTGTTCCCGGTGAAGTAAATCAATAAGTTCGATTGTATACATGGTCAATTTCTTCCTTGAAAAAAATATATAGCAGTGCGAAATATTCGTTGATTATTACTCAGTCTCAGGCAACGTCAGATGTATCTGCTAGTATATATATATATATATATATATATATATATATATATATATATATATATATATGTATGTATATATTAGAAATCTTTACTAAAAGCAGTATTTTCATCAATCAATCATTTATGACTTATTCCTTATTCTTTCATATCATTCCGAAGAACCATTTTTCTTGAATTGCCTGGATGAAATTAGCAAAGCCTATTTGTTAAAGAGAAAACCATTAAATTAAAGTGATTATAAAATTGAATTCATGAAAAACGTCAACACCGGATTAATAGTGTTAAATAGAAATGTTTATTGAGTAAAACACATACTTAAATCATTTGTTGACTTCTTTGCTGATTACACGATCATCTATGGCAACACATCAAAGGCCGTAAATGACAAAGTTCTCTCTGATCCTCTCTCCTCTGATCTTGAGTGTGAAGAGGAGGCTAGTTACTTTTTATGCATCTAAAACCAAGCTCCTATCTTTACATCATGAGTGGTCTGATCCCCATCTGGAATAAATTGAAATAGATGGCTCTCGTCTTGGGAGGCTCCCTGTTTTGACAAGCTTCTGGTATTGACCTTTACCCATCTGAACGTAACGACTTTTATTCTATAAATAGAAAGGAACACGTGCACAATTTATTCGGAAATAGAAATCTTCTTACGCTCTAGAAAGACACAACATGCCAGTTGGCAAAAAGACGCTGAACCATTATGGCAAACGGACGTTAAGTATTTTGAAAATTTCATCCTAAATGTTTTTCTTGTTTTATTTATGTATTTGTATTTATTTGTATCTGCTTCCTGTCTTATTCGTCACCCCCCCCCTTCGCGACTATTGAAACAGAACAACAGCTTAGCAATGCTACAAAATAAACTAACGATAAAGAACAAACAAACAAACAAACACACAAAAGACAAAACGATGGCAATTATTTTCTCTATTAGACATGATGAAGTTAGGACTTTATTTAAGTAATATACTTGATATATACTATTACTGCAAGCTTGCCTATATTGAGAATGCTTGTTCCTGGCTAACCAATGAAACCATCTGATATAGTAAGTCTTATTTTCTATTATATTCGAAATAAAATACAGTGACATTAGCAAACTCGAGATAGATAACCACAAACTTCCACCCATAAATATGGGAGGGGAGATTATCATCAAAAGTGTCCTGAATTGATAACTTAGCACCGGACTTACTACTTCGATATAAATAAGTCACTTGTACCCATTCCCCTCCCCCTTTTTAAATGGAGAGTAGATAATACAGTGGATGTGTTATCGGCAGCTCCAGTAACTCTCGCTTCTCCTTTTTTGTTCCTCAGTCATCATTCAATGAGTGATTTTTCTGAGAAAGTGTGAAGAAAAAGCTGCTTAAAGATAAGTAGTACTTGGTGAACAGTAGTCTGAGATGTCAGAAATTTTTCTGTCTCTATGTCTGTCCTTATGGCCATGTCACTAGTAAGGGTGCTGCAGGTAAACGTTTTGTCTGGGCTGACGTTATCCGCCTGATAGTCATGGACTCGAATCTTGGATTAATCACTAAAGAGGCTGTCCTATCAGTAGGCGCAAAGTACTGAAACTGTTGTATTGCCATTTGGTGAGTGGATCTGGACCATGCAGTAGTCTCTGGTGGGGCCTCTCAATGCCATACTAGTGGGTGATTGTTACGACTTTACTTTTTCGTGTGCTACAAAAAATCCTGTCTTTTTCTCTCTTCCTTTCCCTCTCTGTACTGCTCTTACAAAATATACCGACCTATTCCACAAATCCCAAAACCTCAATATTAAATATCTCCAGAAAAAAAAAACTCGAATAAACGTAGAACCTCATCTTCCAACGTAGACCCTACTACCAGGTTTCCTTCTCCAACATCAGGGGTCTACGTTCCAACCTTCCGGAGGTTGAAACCCAATTACAGGAGACGAAACCTAACATATTATTTCTAAGCGAAACTGGAATAGGGCCGACCACTTCCCTAGATTAGTTCATAATTACCGGATACTCTAATTTAACAGCTAAATCTGACCCCCAAGATCGCCATGGGCATGGGATATGTGCCTACATTAAAGATGGCTTCCGTGTGGCAGGGATATCTCTAGAGAAGATCCTAACTTACCCTATATGTGCTTCTGCGTTGCACTTGCTAACACCACTGCATTTATATTTGTCCTCTATCGGCCCCAAAACAGCGGAGTTACTATCTTTAGGAGCATATCTGAGAAAATAGACCACATCCTGTCTGCGCATGCCTCGGCTAACATCCACATCTGTGGTGACTTCAACGTCCATAACGTGGAATGGCTGACCGATTCAAATAAGACAGACGATGAGGGGAGGTTTTGCCATGATTTTGCCATTGCTTCTGACCTCACTCGGATTGTTCGCGAACCCACCCGTGTGCCCGATACACCCGGTCAATATGCAAGCCCCCTAGACCTTTTTCTCTCAACTTCCCCTGAGCTATGTTCATGTTCCGTTCATTCTCCTCTAGGATCCTCCGACCATACGTGTTATCAGTTAAGATAAAAACGAAATGTAATAAGGCCCCAGACGTACCCCTCCACCGTACTGTATACCAATACTCTAAGGCTGACTCGGATAGCTTCCGTACATTCATATCTGATTTACCTCTGCACTCCACGTTTAAAAAGGATGTGTCCTCTATAGTATCATATCTGACCGAATGGTTAATTGTAGGCATAGACTAATCTAAAATTTCCAACAAAAACCTAACAGCCAGCCATGGTTCTCCCATAAATGTGCTGCTGCTATCGCGCACAGAAATCACTTTTTCCATAGCTACCAACGTAATACATGCACTGAGACTAAAGCTGCTACAAGGACTGCCAGCAACCACTGTAAAAGAGGAATAAAAATGCAAGAGAGCTATATGCCCAGTCTGTTAAATCCAAGGTAGCTGATCAGCTTCTTGGTTCTTACCAGTTGTGGCAAATAACAAATAGGATCCTGAACAGAAGTGTGTGCTCTATCCCAACCATTATCAATCGACCAGAGGTCATCTCGTCAGCGTCAGACAAGGCCAAACTATTTGCAAAGAACTTTGCAGCTAATTCTACCCTATGCGACGAAGGCCATCAACTCCCCATATTCCTTCCTATAACAAAGAACACGCTAGGTAACATACAAATATCCATGCATGAGGTCGCCAAGCTAATCAAGTACCTTGATTCCAGTAAAGCAACTGGCCCTGACGGCATCCCAATTATAGTGTTAAAAAAGCTTCAACCAGAACCTGCTCTCATACTTACGAAACTATTCAAGCGCTGCCTTAAGGAGAAGTGCTTTCCGACTCCCTGGAAGACCTCATCAGTTTGCCCTGTATTTAAGAATTCAGGTGATAAGTCATCTCCCTCTCAGTACAGACCAATAAGTCTCCTCTGTGTTATGCGTAAGTTGCTGGAATCCATATTAAATAGAGAAATAGTCAACCACCTCAGCAGAAAAAAACCTTCTTAGTGACACACAATATGGTTTCCACTCCCAGTTTTTTTTTATATATTCATTATTTTCTGGTCATTTTATTTTCGCTTCTTTTCATATCGAATGAGTTCCATCATTTTTAATGGTCCATATTATATTTCTTTAGTATTTTTTCTTATACTCGTGTTTTACATATTTTATTGTCTCTCTTTTTTCACGTATGTTCACATCTTTTTTTATAAATATCTTTTATTGTTAATTTTTATAGCGTCATATTCCTGATTATTTCTTAATATTAAAAAATTTCATTTCATTCCCTTTTATTCATATTTTTTTAATTAATATATTTAATTGTTTCTCGTTACCGAGTAGTTTTCTGTTATGTTGATGTTTGTTTGTAATGTTATATTCTGTATTAGTATATATATATATATATATATATATATATATATATATAAATCGGGCTGTCTGTCGATTCCTACGATGACGCGGAGGTCGGTTAGTGTCCGTGTCGAAGGTGCGATGTGAGTCCGATCGGAGCTCTGAAACAGCGGCCGCAGATGTGACGCCTGATGACAGGAAATCCGAATAGTGTCACCCTTCATCAAAAGCACGACAATCATACTCCAATCGCATGAGTGCAGAGATCGCGGTGCGGCTTCCAGTTCATCAAACCTGCCGGTACGCCCTCACTCCATCGTAACACGACTTTCGCCTCTCCCAGCCTAGGCAAAGTAGGAATAATCAGCTTGCCCAGTATTGCTAAAAACCTCTCCGCTGAAAGCAAAAGTACAGAGGCGAGGACGGGCCAGTTGTTTGCAATACTTATAGATAAATGTGCACTGAACAGATACCAGAATATTTTAAGTTGGATTAAAGTTTCGATATGTCTTTTAATTTAAACGAGAAAGAACAAGTGGGACGCAGAAAACGTACACAGTAAAGCAAAACGTTTTATGGTCGCGTTGATTATTTATTTGTAACGCAATTAAAAAAAATAATAGGATCAACACCACTAAAGCCAACAATGTGGTTGCGATATGTAGATGACACATTCATACTCTGGCCCGATTAGGAAGATGTTCAAACGTTTATAGACCATGTTAAATCGATCCGTCCAACTATACAGTTAACAATGAAAAAAGAACATAACAATAAATTATCGTTCCTAGATGTGCTGATAACTCGCAAAGGTCAGGGGTTTATGTAATCTGTATAATGAAAGCCAACTTTTACTGGACAGTATCTAAACTACAACTCACACCATCACAATAATGTAAAGAAAGGAATTTTTCGTTGCTTACAACACCGAGTAAAAGCAATATGTAGTAACATTAGTGCGTATCAAGAGAAGACGGACAGTTTAAGAGAAAACCTCCACCGAAACAACTATCCAGAGAGCATGACATCAGCTCCAAGAAATCTGGATCAAAAACAAAAGGACAGGACTCAGAAACTCACCAAAGTTTGTATACCATATATGAAGGACTTGTCTGAAAAACTTCAACGAACATGCAATCCATATGACAGCAGGACAGTATTCAAGAGTGATTAAACTCTCTGGAAACAGCTTGTGAGAGTCAACCCCCTAACAGAAATAATCATGACTAAGAACTGTGTATAAGAAATCCAATGTAAATGTGGAAAACTATACAGAGGTGAAACGTGCCGACCGTTGGAAATACGATTAGAAGAAAAAGGGAGAATAAAAAATAATTTTTTAAAGTAAGACACACTATCAAATATCCATTACTACGATACTATCTCATTGATTACTGTACACGCAATAACGCTTATCCACAAGTGGCTTCCGGGCCTTGATAAGTGATGACCTCCATGCAATAAAAAAAAAAGATATTTACATTTCAATATTCAATTTAACTATCAGTACATGTATATTAGTGATGGGACGATTACTGGAAATCGGAATCGGAACTTTTTTAGGTATCGGAATTGGAATTTAAATAATAATAGCCTAATTAGCTCTTTTAATTTTACAATAAAAATGAAACAAGTACTACTTTTTTATTTATAAAAAGTTGTTCATTTACAACATAAGACTGAGACAGGCCAGAAAAAGGATATTAATCTCATTTACAGATATAACATTGATTCACAGTTTCATTTATTTTATTAATTGACAACGGAGAAGTCGATGTTTTGATCCTTAAACCAAATTTATTTTTGCTATGGCATGCCGGGAAGATATGTGTTCTACGGAATAAAAATAAATACATTTTATTTTTACAAGACCATTTATACATTTTTCAAGCCAATAAACATAGAACTTTATATGAAAAAAACACATTTGTTATTTTAGAAAAATCAAACTTATGCGAGAAAGCTGACTTTTTGATAAATCCATTTGCTGGTACGGGGTTCCCGATTAAAAGGAAATAACTAGACTATAGGTAGAAACGGTTTTCCTATAATAAAATAAAGAAAACACAACGACAACAGTAAATAGCAATCAATTCGGACACAATATTTGTATATTAAATAATATTTTTTTTAATTAACCAATTTTGGTTTAATATATATATATATATATATATATATATATATATATATATATATATATGCGTGTGTGTGTGTGCGCGCGCGAGTGTGTGTGTGTGTGTGTGTGTGTGTGAAATATCGATTGCGTTTCTTCATTACTGGTAATTTCCATTGGCCATGACATTAAATGCAATTAGAAGCATTTTGGATGTTTTAAGCAGGATATTTCATAGAGTAAATATGGCAATTACTATTCTAAGCGTATTTGAGGAAGAAAATCGTCAAAAAATGTACCCTATATTAAGATGTAGCTAATTGAATTTGTTTTTACTATGGTAAGCAAAATAAATATTCTAGAGTTTATTGCTTATTTAATATCACACATTAAAAAAAGTAACTTTTCGTACCTATTTGATAAACGGCTATGTGGTGCCTAACAGAGAGTTCACACTTTAATATCAAAAGATTTAAAATCGTTGGACATTTTTTCTGGCGCTCCTTTGACCTTTGTGTTTTCTGATCACTACATCCTCTGAAATCTTTCATGTTTATTTATATTGTGTTTTGTCTTGGCACAAGTAAAAATATAAAAATCTTACAAATTTATCCAAACATTTGATAGCATTTTTAAGAGCAACCATTTAGATTTATTTTAATTTAAAAAAAAATATTATTCACATTTAAAATACATCGAAACATATGAGAATCTACTTTTAAGGCGATTATGTGTGAATACACTGAAAGCTTATTTTAAAATTTAGAATGGGGATTCAGTTGTGCATGAAAATATAATATTAAACTATTTAATTTTTGGTACATTCTAACTTTGTAAGCACTTAAGTCAGTTTTACATTTAATTCTATCAGCAAAATCATAAAATAAAATGTAATTGCTTTATTTTTCGTATTATTACTCAGACTTAGTGTTAGTAGTAAGAAACAACATGTCTTTTATGCCTTTTAACAATAACATATATTCTACTAAAGTTTGATTTGGAACATAAACATTCCCAAGATGTAAAACAAATAAAATTGGTTACATATCCTTAAAACATTGTCTGATCAACAATGTGTGACCATTTTGCGTTAAAGTTATATAGGAAACTTATTGTCTCGTGTTTTCTTGTATTTATATTACAGAATTTTTTAGGCCCTTTACATGTAATCGTCTAAAATATGGAATCGTGTTTACTTAGGTTTATTAGCTAGATACATAGATAAAGATTCTTGTAAAAATAAACTTTTTTTATTTTTACTCTTTAGAAAATAACATTTCCCGATATGTTACAGAGAGATTAATCAAATTCACCTGAATCCTTTAATACAGGGCATACTGATGAGGGTTTTCAGGGTGTATGAACGCACTTTTCTTTTAGGCAACACTTAAACAGCTTTGTAAATATGGAGGCAAGTTCTGGTTGAAGCTTTTTCAGCACTATAATAAGAATGTCGTCAGGACCAGTTGCTTTACTTGAAACAAGGTTCTTGATTAGCTTGGCGGTCTCACGCACAGATATTTGTGTGTTGCATTGCGTGTTGTCTGTTATAGGAGGGAATATGGGGAGTTCATTGACTTCGTCGCATGGGAAGAATTAGCTGCAACGTTCTTGGCAAATAGTTTGGCCTTGTCTGATGCAGACGAGATAACCTCAGGTCCATTGATGATGGTATGGATAGAATACACGCTTCTGTTCAGGGTCCTATTTGCTAGTTGCCAAAACTGGTGGGAACCAAGCCGCTGATCAGCTACTTTGGATTTAACGGACTGAGCATATAACTTTCTTGCATTTTTATTACTATTTTGCAGTGGCTGCTGGCAGTCCTGAAAGCAGCTTTAGTCTCAGTACATCTATTACGTTGGTAGCTATGGAAAAAGTGATTTCTGTGCGCGATGGCAGCAGCACATTCTGGGGAGAACCATGGCTGTCTGTAAGGGTTTTGGTGGAAGTTATTGGATAGTATGTGTCGGTCTATGTCTACAATTAACCATTCTGCCAGGTTTGATACTATAGAGGACACATCCCTCTTACAGATCGAATGCAGAAGTAGATCAGATATAAATGTACGGAAACTATCCCAGTCAGCCGTAGAGTATCGATATACAGTACGGTGGAGAGGTACGTCTGAATACTTATTGCATTTCGTTTTTATCTTAAGTCATACAAACGAGTGGTCGGAAGATATCCGAGGAGACAGAACTCGCTCAGGGGAAGTTGTGAGAAAAAGATGTTATGTGCGTGTTTTAGTCGAATCCTTGGTCGTCAAGCTGATATATCTTTGAGGATATATAATCGGTATAAAATGGGACTTAACAGACAGATAAAGATGTAACAAGTTTATTGTGTAACTGTACATTATTACAAATATAATGATACTTGGACGTATATTAAATCTCGTATTTGAAGGCTAACCTTACCCCTTTCTTAGATATTTTACAATCTGAATAATCCATTCTTAGAGGGTGTTATGATCTTCAACTATATCATTTATTTTTCATAAACGTACTCTCGCTACATAGTCATGATTATGTTTTAGTCAAGTAGTTATATACAACTGGAGATATTATCATGCGATGTTGCTTTTACCAAAGTGAAATTCTCAATCCTGATTAATTTTGTTCTTGCAAAAACAAAATCCCAATTTAGCATGGGTACGATGCTCCATCGGCTGTCTTAAAAGAAACATATAATATGAGAGTGAATGTTTCGAAAATCGTTTGCATAAGCTTACAATAAACATAGTAGACGGTTTCTTTATTTTTTCATATGTTATATGGATTATTTTAATGACAAACAGCTAAATTATTTACGACTATTTTTACTCGTTCACTATCTTAAGCAAACATTTGTCAAAACTTAAAGAAATAAATGAGGCAGACAAGTACACATTAAAATATAGCAACATCTAGCGACAGTAAAATATACTTCTCGTTCAATGGACATTTTTCACTTTGTGCGTTGTACGAAATTATCTGGCTCTCACTCCTGAGGTGTTATGTTTTCATTCATCTCATCTTGATTCTTATAGATGTTGCGCTGTTTACAAATTTGTTTATTATCTTTTCCGGTCCTGGATATGAACTTAAACTATATCCAGTGGTGAGCCGCCAGCTTGCGGGCTTGGGGGAGTGTGGAGTCACCCTTTAATGTAAATTGCTCCCAGGTCCACTCTCACCCAGTGTTGTAGTACCTGTTAAAGTCCCAATTATGGGTTAAATAGAAACTGATTTGCAATCAACAAATACATTCTATTAACATTTTTTCCTTCAAAATCTTTTGATTCGGCATTAAATAACCTGAAAAGGGTTGATATGCCATAAAAAACAACCAACCAACCATCTTTCTTTTCCAAACATCATATACACACACAAACACATACACAAACACACACATGCACACACACGTATATATGTATATATATATATATATATATATATATAATAATCGAAAATATTGTAATTTAAAATTAATTTTGTTTATTTTTTTATAGTTTTTAAAATAGATATTGATCATTTTCAAACGGCATTTATTTAATAATTTATGAAATTAATATTTTTGCGTCATAGAAAGAGCAAACAGAAATAAGTACAATAACACCTGCATTTAGTGTGAATCAGTTATATATTTTTTATTTTAATCATAAAGGCATTATATATTCACGTTAAAAATATTGAAGGTATACTCAATTTATTTTTGTCAATCTTCATAAACAATGAAATTGTCTGGCAATTACTATAAGATCACAGGCGATAGAAAACTTGGGTTTGAATTACTGTACACATAGATTCGAAAAAGTTGTCCAAAAACAAATATATAACAAATAAACGTTATCAAAAGCAAGATAAGTTTCTTTTCTACCAAACTAGATATAAGTTTCGTGTTTTTATTCAATGTAACATGTTTATTCAGCTCGATGTGATGGAACACTGAAAATGGCGCCCAACTCTCTCTTTAACACGGTAAGTTCGGGAAAAGGTGATATAATAAGAAACTAGAAAAAATACTGTTAGAGATTTGCTCAATATATGTTACCGTGGAATATGCTGGCATATATTCGGTGATCCTTTAATAGTATTTCGTCTAGTTTATTATTTATAATACCTTTTCCCAAACCTACCATGTTAAAGAGGGAGTCGGACGCCATTTTGACTTTTCCAATACATCGGTAAACACTGCAGGTTTTTCGAGCTGAATAAACATGTTACATTGAATAAAACCACAAAAATATATACATTTTGGTAGGAAAGTAACTTATCTTGCCTTTGATAACATTTATTTGTTATATATATTTTCTTGACAACTTTTTCGAATCTATGTGTACAGTAATACAAACCCGAAAACTTAAACCTCTAATGTTTTTTATAGCATGCATAAAATGAATAGTTACACATAACATATGACGTTTGGCGTCATAGATTACATATCAATTGTAAACAGTAAGCATTTTCTAATGTATTAATTTCTCACAGAGTTTGTAGTATAAAGATGCCAGGTAACATTTATTTAATCAGATTATAACGTGAAAAAACACGCTTAATAGCATGGCATTTTCTAAAGTTCCTTTTCGTTATGTTCTATTCGCTTGTATTTTTCTGAACCGTAAACCTGAATTGTTTATGAGACATGCTATAAAATTCTTGTCGCATCTGCAAAGAGTGAAAAGCGACAAGTCTGAAAATTCATATAATTAAAGGTATTACGGTTTGTTTATATTAGAATTAAGTTACGGAAAACGTAGAATGCTTGATAAGTGTTGAACAGAATTATAGATTTTACGATTTGCAAACACGTGGGGCGAAAAAGCTTCCACTAACTATTAATACTACTTTGTTCGCTATGTCAAGAAGTTTTTTTTATTTATTTTTTAATTACATTTTCACCCCAAACAAGGCACATCGCCACTTTGGTGTAGGGGGCTACTATCAGGGGCATCATCTATTGAGGTACTATGTTGGGATTTGGGCAGCAAGATATCGGTTCACGATGTACTTGATCTTCTGCATGTCAGTACAGTTTAGGAAGCAGTGGCCTGGAATGGAATTCCAGAGTTTAGCGGTTCTGGGGAAGAAACTACTGGACTACTTTACATCTAGGGATCTCTACTGTGTTGGGGTGGGATTATGCTGCCTGTCGTGTTTGTCAGGGGTGTTTACGTCGTGGGGGCACAAGTGTCTGCAGTTCGCCAGGGCATTCACCATTAAAATACTTGTAGAACAGACAAAGGAATGCAACATTACGTCGATGGGACAGAGGCTGAAACTTAGATGCCAGTTCAGGGCCTATCAGAGTTGCGACTCTCTTTTTAACCTTGTCTAGGAGCGAGAGACTAGTACCAGATGCACCAGCCCAAATGTGACAGCAATACTCCATACATGGGCGAATGGTGGCCTAATAGAGGTACAGTATACTTTCAGGGGTTAGTAGTTGTCTAGCACGGTAGAGAGAACCCACCTTTCTTGCAGCGGCTCTGGCAATACCTTCAATGTAATTGTTCCAACTCATGTTTCCTGTGAACGTTAGGCCAAGGAGTTTGAAAGATGTACTCTCAGATAAAGAGTCGCTGGTCATTGCTATTAGTGGCAGAGAAGGAAACTAATTAGTCTTGGCAGCATTGAATGTGACCATCCATCCATCAATGTCTCCATTCCACTACAGATTGGAAGTCATCCTCTAGTTTTTCTACCGTTTCCTTAGATATATGTTCATTTATTTTCCTGTCATGCCTGTTATAGAGTGCGGTCTCATCAGCATATATAACCATCTCAGAGGCAATTTTGTCGGGGAGGTTATTAATGAATATTAGGGAAAATAGAGGTCCAAGGATAGACCCCTTAGGCACTGGCGCATTTATATCATATTGTTTAGATGTACGACCGTCGAAGTCAACCTGGATTTTTCTCTTATCTAAGAAGGATTTAATTATGTTGAGTATTCTACCAGTGATACCGTATGATTTAATTTTCCTGAGGAGACCCTCATGCCACACCCTGTCAAAACCCTTAGATATATCTTGAGCTATCGCTCTGCCCTCCCCCCATTTGTATAATGAATGTTATATACGTTCAAAGATTACAGTGAGGATGTCTGATGTGGAACGGGCTTGTCTAAATCCATATTCTTTATCAGTCAGAAATTTAGCATCTGTGAGGTGATGGACTCGAGCATGGTTAATTATGGTCTCAAATATTTTGACGAAAAGTGGGAGGAGGCTAATGGGGCGATAATTAGATGGGTCAGTTCTTTCACTAGAATTCCTGAGTACTGGTGCCACAGAAGCAGTTTTCCAACAGTCCGGAAAGCAAGATTCATTAAGGCATTTGTTGTACAGTTTGGATAGAACTGGAGCTACTTCAGCTGAGCACTTGTTTAATAGCACAGCTGAGATGAGATCGAGTCTACATGCTTTTGAAGTGTCAAGGTTTTTTATGATGGAATGCACCTGAGCAGTGGTGATTTTTAGATCATATAGCGTGGTGTCTGTCCGCAAAGAAAAGTCAGGCAGGGGGTGGTTGGAAGGGTCCAGTATGGAGTGTGAGGAAAACCGGCTTGCAAGCATATTAGCCTTGTCGGTTGATGAGCTAACAACCTCGTGATTGTTGGTTAGTGGGGAAATTGTTGATTGCCCATTATTTACTACACTGTTCTAGATTTTCCAGAAGACACGCGTTCCTAATTATTGTTCTTCTATGCGTTTTTTAGTGGTTTCAGTAAATTCTCTCTTAGCTGTCGCTATTTCTTTCTTAACGTTACTTCTAGCTTCTATATACTTCTGTCTGTTTGAACTGGACTTATGTCGGTTAAATCTGTGGTATGCATGCTGCCTTTGAGCAATGACAGTTGCACAAGTAGAAGTAAACCATTGGGGAGAGTGGGGCTTGCTATAAAATTTCCGCATGGGAACATGCGCTTCAATTGCCGTTTTGAACCATTCAGTGGTCTCATTTGCGCACTGTTCAGCAGGAAAAGAAAAAATATTTCCCCATGGGGCATCTCTGATAAGATCTCTGATGGCTTCCCAGTCAGCCTTTTTATAATATCTCGTTGTTTTGAGCACTGGCTCTTCAGTTTTGAGTTTAGAGCGATTTCTACCATTATCACTGAATGATTAATTCCCGAGTGGGCTGTTAGCATTTGTTATACAATCGCAGAGAACTGTAGTCAGAAACAGATCTAGAAGTGATGCGTGTTGTTCTTGCTGGTAAGGGAAACGGTTTGGAAACGTAACTATTTGTGATAGGGAGTGAAATATAGCGAAGCTATGTGTTGTGCTGCCCGCTTCATCCGTGTCAGTAGAGAAATAATGTTCATAAGTTAGAGCACGTGTTTGTATTACTATTAGTTGTAGTAGAATGTGTTACTATTGTAGCAATAGACGTCGTAGACATTGTATTATTATTATTATTATTATTATTATTATTATTATTATTATTATTATTATTATTATTACACCACAAGTTTACCCATAGTTTTCGAAGCATTAGTTTAACATATTTTTAGTAAAGATCTTGCCTCTTTACCTCTTTCTATTCGCTACTTTATCTCCTTCTCGTCTTATCAGCCTTCTCTCTAAACGCCACTTCTCAGATCAACCCATTCCTTTCTATGTGGACATAGGTAAAGATGTACAAAAAATATTTTATATGTAAATTCCTGGTAGAATCAATCCACATTTTATTTCCAAATAAGTACATCATAACACTAAAACAATGAGGAAACCAGGTCTGTTTTTTGTAAATGTATGATGTTATTTATCCCGGGCAACGATAGACAAGATTATATTCATTTGTTGTTAATTTTTCACAGCAATTCGTATTATTTGGATGCTTCGGACTACTGTTCTCATCCTGACAATGATTTTCCCACTTTAAGGTCGATATAATCTCACAACTTCCTCATGTGTGTCTTGCGAGATCGATAATGTAACTCTCAAACTCAGGAATCTGTACAGAAATTCTACGGATCCATTTATTTACTTCACGGAGGCAGCATGCCTTGTTTCTTCAACCATGATTGGATAGAGGTCCTAAGTAATACGCAATTGAATTGCTACGTCACATAAAGACTCAACATATTTGTGTGTCATTGTTTTTGTAGTTTATTTAATTATATCCGAGGAGACAAACATACAGAGAGAAAACTGGCTTTTATACATAACATGACACATCAAGTATAAATAAAATTCTGTTAGTCAAAT
Source organism: Euprymna scolopes (assembly GCF_053919585.1). Taxonomy (NCBI): domain Eukaryota; kingdom Metazoa; phylum Mollusca; class Cephalopoda; order Sepiida; family Sepiolidae; genus Euprymna; species Euprymna scolopes. The sequence goes on from NC_136485.1 coordinate 20,480,072, forward strand.
GTTAACGTTTTTTGCATGTTTCCGAGAAGGTAATATCTCTTACTATTCGTTTAAGTAATAGTATAAACACAAATAACAGCTCTAACATATTTGTTGAGCGGGGATGCATGTCAAAGATTCTCAATGTGGCATTTTATACAATTCTGTCGGATAGGTTTAAACAATCAAAGTGACGACTAGACAACATATGGTGAAATATTATACCAATTAATGTAGGGTTCTAGAAGCATTGCGCGTAGACTGTAATTAGTTTTGTTTAAAGCCTAAAACAATGCAGTTTTGTAGGTAAACCCCGTTAAATATGAGAAATGTATGAAGAATAAATGACAATATCGAAAGATTACAACAATTGTAAGTATAAATTATTTGTTCGCCACCGAAATGTGCCTATTAATATTGTATTGTTTAACTATTTTTTAAACTAAAAATTAATTGAAAATACTCATATATATATATATATGTATATATATATATATATATATATATATATATTCTGTATACATGGACTACTTCCATTAGAAATACTGCTTGTCTTAAAAACACCCTCATAGAAAAATAATATTTTTCCATATTTCGAAATGTGAATTCTTACACATAGAAAGTAAATTAGTCACATGAAAGAAATATTTCTCTTCCTAAAATTAATAAGGACGTAATTGAAACATTTGAAAAAAAAGTGATGACTAAGAAGTGCACTTCTGCTGTGTATTCATTTGTGTTCCAAGGCTTTACGTAAACGATAAAAGAAATGACGAACAAATCAATGGTGTTTATATGTTCGTTTGCCATCTTTCATCATGGATATTACGGTTTCATGCAGAGGCAAATGAAACGGAATCATGAATTGGTTTAAGTCGCATTCTCTTTAATGTTCTCCAGTTCATATTGTCTTTACCTCCAGCAATCTCTCTTTTGAAAAATGCATCAAACGTAAAATGGTAATTTCACTTTTTTTTCACTCGATTTAGATTTAATAAAAAAAGCAAGCATTATCCTGCCAATTGCAGGTTATCAAATACTTTTACAATGTTTGACGGTGACGTATATGCTTCGGAAATAATGACGAAAAACCACAAACAGTTATAAAAATACTATTTTCTTATTTCTCGAAATGCGAGTCGATTAGCAGCATATATTAAATAACTCAGATAATCATTCTCAGATATTCATTCCATTTCTGTCGCTCATTTTTACTCTCATAAATTATATTATTTGATATCATACAACATTAGGTTAACGAAACATTGCCTGCAACATTTTAATCGTGATTTCAAATGATGTATTTTGAAATAAGTTTTGTTATAATATTTTTACTCATATCTCATTTCGCTCTACTAAATCATTCAAAAATACAATCGTTTCAAAACAATTATGTCTTCTTTTTAGAACTTTGAAACAAAACAATGATCAGACAAATAAGCAAATTCACACAATTTTCTTATTTCAATTCAAGCTAGGCCGAAAAGCTATTAAAACAGGTCGCGATATTAACGAAACGTTTGGCACAAGAACCACTACTGAACCCAAAGGACAATTATCGTTCAACAAATTTCGTGGCGACACTCATTGCTCTGTTTAGACGCCGACGAAGTTCCATGACACTTCCTGAAGCCAAAGTTGCACCAAAAGCAGGCCATGTTGATTGTTTGGTGGTCGCCGGCCGGTCTCATCGATTACATGTTTTTACTGCAGATGAAACAATTACGGCGGGGGAAGTACTCTCAGCAAATCGATGACATACATCTGAAATGTCAAGAACAACACCTAGCAATTGTCAACAGAAAAGGCCTCTTTATCCCTCCCAACAACCCCCAACCGTACTTTGCTCAACCGAGCCTGTAGAAGTTGAATGAATTGGGCTACGAAACTGTGTCTAATCGCCGATTTCTAAGACCTCTCACCGACTTCACCAACAGCAGAATGCCACATTTTTACGTTACTGTCATAAATACACGTATTTGCGTTAGAAAAATTAGTGTAATGATTCGTATGTTGCCTTTTTTGATCAATAAAATTTTGCATGAGCTGAGATATGTTCATCGGAATTTTAAAGTTAAAAACTACAAGGACTTGCTTGTCAATCTAATATATCGTTGATAAGACCGTAAATAATTTAACGGAACTAAATAACAATTCTCTATATGCTTTTCACGCAAACCATTATTCACTTCTGATTTAATTTTTGTATAATTAGTTTTTATATACAATTATTGTCAACTATAAATAAAATTGTTAAATATGCCTGATTTAATATTTCATATTTTAAATCGTCTCATAGCAATCAATTCCCGTCATCTATATAGTTAGGTTCCGTGTCGCACTTATATAGATATTAACACCCGGTATTGTTTCTGGATATGACCTTAAACTCTATCCAGTGGTGGGGTCCCAGCTTGCGGACTTTGGGGAGTGTGGAGCTACACTTTAATTGCTATTGTTCCCAGACCCACTCTGAGCACGAATGGTAGTACCTGTTAGGGTTCCAACCATCGGGGAGAAAGCTCACATAAAATGCAACCCCTCCGCAAAGGAAACCAAAAACAAGGACCCAGCAGACACACCTGCAGCTAAATCCGCATGGGGTAGGACCATGGACAAGAACATTTCCCCGCAAGAATATAAAGACCCTACCTTACAAAGTACAGGGAATACATTGATTGGAAGACATCAAGAAAATACTTGTGGATAAGGAGTCAATGGAATACAAGATCGTGTCTTTCTTCATTTACGACCTTTAGGATAATCGTCTCCGGGACTTAAAAAGGGGGGAGCTAGTAGAGTCCCTTCAAAAGCTGAATATATCAGTTTAATACATGCTGCTCCCCAACAAGGACGATAATGAAAGACTCTAACGCAAGGAGCTCAAATCCAGGGGAATCAAGTTGATGCTGGAGTACCAAGGTAAGCGGAGGACGAGAGTTGAAACCTTTAACGCCTCAGCCGACCTACGCTCAGACATTCTGGAAGCCTTCTAATACCAGTTAGGATGGGTGCTACGCTCCAAAAAAGTTGTTCATCTGGCCAGCTACACAATATCGATACGAATGAGAAGGCGATAACATTCAAGAAATCAAATATGACCGTAGTTGTCGAAGGTCGACGCCCTTACATTTGGTGCTGCCAAAAACAGGGTCACATGGCAAATAACTGCACCTAAAAAGACGGTTCCGACTGTACCAACGATCCAAGTGACCCCGGCTCAATTAGTAGGAGGGCTCGGCAGCCACTAAAGCTAAGAAATCACCGGCACTTGATCGTGATCTGGTTGTGTACTTTAAAATCCGCTTTAAGTAAAAATCACATGCGATTGGAGGAACTTACCTCAAGTTGATATTAGATGGGTGCACGACACTAGTTTGTGCATCCGTATAGGAGCCGAGTATGAATGCGTTTTATCCTCCGTGAGCTTAGCATAAAACGCCATTCATCCCTTAGAATCAGTTTAGCATAGTCTTAGAAATACCATTAGTCGATGTTACAAATGAAATCATGGTTCTATGTTTATTTGTTTGTTTTTGTGCTAGATAGCATCTGAAGCTACCCAACCTCCATATTTGTATGCTCCTTCTTCCTTCCCATTATTGTTTCTTGGACGTCACCTTCAACCCCCCCTTCTGTTAGTCCATTCAGAATTTTTTCATACCTTTATTTACCTCCACTCCCAGCTGGAGAACGTCAAGCTTGATTTCGGTTTCCCCGAAAATAGTAGAAATACTCACTACCAGGATGGGGGGGGGGAATCTACTAAAACACTTCAATAGGCATTTTATTTCGTAATACCTTTATTTTTATTCAAGATCTTCCCAATCATTCATGGTACATATATTCATCGTGTTTTATTACATCAAAGTTAAGACTTTATTTATCAATTCACTTTTTCCACATCACACATTTGATTTATAGAATATAATAAAAAACGTAGAAAATGAAACACATAAATACACGTGGTTATTACATTTTGAGGGCATTTATTAAGTAGGATTATCTCCCCGATGTGAATGCGATGTGATGATATGTGCAGACTAATATAAAATCTGCACAATTTTAATTACTTGAAGTGGGTGAAAGTTGCAGCGTGCAGGTGTAGGTGTATCAGAATTTTGTAGGAACTTTTGACACCCCGAACAAGAAACTGCGAATAAAATTTAAAAAAAAACAACAACTCGTGATTTCTCTTTTAAAAGTGGGTCGTTTATTTTTTATGGATTATACTTCCAAAGTAAACTAATTAAATTGTTTTAAAAGTAATAGAAATATTTTTTTTATTCATAAAAAAACAGTAATGAAATTAATCGATTTTTACGAGTTCAGTATTTTTCAATTTTTAAAATTTAAGGATCTATTAAAATGTTTCTATTGATTCTATTTTTACGATATTTTCAGGATCAATGTAAAATTTTATGCTCTTTCCAATAAACTGAATATAATATTTTAGACAAACGTTTTTTTTAATAACGCCCCCTCATTTTGAAATGCCCATTAAAAAGTAAATAATTAATTTACTCACCAAAGTTTTATATACAACAAATTGATGAAAAAAGATCAATAAATAATATATTCAAATTTAAAACAAAAAAGTAGTGTTTTTTAGAAATTTACCTATAAAGTCCGATGTTTAAAACATTTTTTAAAACCAGGTAGTTTGTTTATTTTTCTGTTTTTTTTACATGAAACCTTATCTATTGCTCCTGTAATTGAAAAAAAAATTAGGGGTTGAATAACATTTTTCGAGTAGTTATAAGCTTGGAAACACAGGGGGGTCGAATTATTTAATATTTTTCATAAAGTTTCTGACACACCTAGTGCAGGTGAAACGCCGACAAGATAGAAAAGCATAAAACATATTTTAAAACTAATCCACAACAGAACTTGATATATGGATTTAATATATTTCTAAATAAATTTCTTTTTTAATAATAGCTGATTATGATGTATTCAGGAACCACTTTACTTCCGATAAGCGAGGTGAAAGGTATTGTTAGGTAAACTTCGGTCACGGTTACAATTCTAATGCAATTTAAACTTCGAATTGTTTAAAATTTGATGTATGAATCTGAGGTACCTTAACAGTAAATATTCTTGGAAAATTTCCGGCTGATCAATTAAATAAAAAAAAAACAACATGGCATGACTTCCCGAATAAGGCATATGATACCGTGAAAATACGTATTGTTCAGTAAATTGTGATAAAAGGCAAAAAGGGCATAAAAATCACTCTTTCTCTTTATGAATTATATATATATATATATATATATATATTTATATAATTCATACATTTTTTGAAACGTCCCTAAATCACTTATTTCGGTCTTTTTTTGTGACTCTGCGTTGTTCGTTCCGAACCATATATAGATAAGGACAATCTAGGGCCTCGCATGTTTCAGAAAAAAAATCAATTCGGTGCTTCCGTTCGAAAGTTTTATTGGTATATATACACACATAAACAAATAAATACACATTTAGAATTTTTTGAATAGTATAGATGACACCCTAAATGGCTTATATTGAAAACAAACTGTTGGACATTATTATTTCGTAGACTAGGTAATGGCTCACTACTTAATGTCACCTCACGGTGAAAAAATACAGTGCAAACTTAATATTCTTGCGTCGTTAAAACATGCCAGTCCACTTGATCCAAACGGCAGAAATGGAAAGTTAGATAACAAGTAATAACAAATTTAAATTTAATAATGATATGAGTGTGAAGACGAAGATCACCGAGTAAATAAAGAGGTTTAGTTTAGAATCTGAGCGAGATGAATTTTTAAATAGAAGTTTAAAATATGTATAAATAAAAATGACACACACGTACATTTCATAACTGTGCCAAAGCTTTAATATTAATTCATATATTTGTGATATAAATATATTTGATTTAATATAAAAATCACAATCAGACCTGTCGTTGAAGAGCCGGGTACTTACGGCGGTTAGCGGACTACTCTATTCATTCGCTAATATATATGCATATAAAAGTAAGAACGTGTGTGTTAGGACGTATCTAAACCTAAACACCAAAGGATTCTTTTATTTGCAATTTGGTATGTAAGATATGTAAAAAAAATATAATTGGTTTTCATCAAGAAAAAAAGTTGATAAAGAATCGAAATTTAAAAATTCATTTATTCATATATCGTTATTTTCATGGAAAGGGTTCGACTGAGCTTCAATCTATGGTCCCCCCTCGACAAACATTCACAAGAAACACTAGACTAGCTGAAAACATTATCAATAATTTTCCACACTCTTTATCTGTGCCTAAACCTAAACCTAGATTCCATGATCAAAGCTTCTTTCTTAGAACTGCACGCCTGTGGAATTGTCTTCCGTTTTCCTGCTTTCCAGCTGTCTATAATATGGTTGTCTTCAAGTCCAACGTGAACGAGTTTCTGATGAGCCGTTCCACTTAAGTTAACAAATTTACCGAACTGACATTACTATCGATTATTATATTGTCCTTTTGACTACTCTACACTCTTTAACCCGTATCCTTGAGTGGCCTATCAGCCTTGATAAGTGGTGACGCCTATGTAAAAAACAAAATTAATGGGTAGAGAATAAATAGACATGCACTTGCCATTTACAAAGGGGAAAAGTCAGTAAGAATTAAGGACTATGTACAAAGAGAAACTTTAAAGGGGTGGGGCGGCCACCGTCTGTTCAAGGCCGCTTTAAAGCCCTATAGTGTGGGCTGGTTTACTATCTTTTCATGTAGCTGGTTCCAGGAAGATGCCATTCGAACCGAGAAAGCTGCCTGGCGTCAAAGCCTATGAAACGGTCGAAGGCAGAACTTTTGGCATGCCCTGGGGCAGTGGTGAAGAACAGGACTCGGCTCAGGCCGCACCGTCAATGAAACATGTTGTTAGCGAGGATGAAATCACCTAGAAACCTCCTGGGGTTAAAGGAAAAAAATAGAGCCCTTAAATGTTTCCTATACGATATAGGCTTCTGAGGCCAGCCATTATTCTCTTCGCCAGGTGCTTAACCCGTTAGGGACGCTGGTACTCGGATTTTTATCTATTTGTCAACTGTTTTACGAATGCGCATAGGCGGTCCTAAATCGTGACAGCTTATGTTTATAATAAGTAGGTCTGAAAACACGTTTTAAAAATTGCGGCATGCTGTACTAATGTTTCTCGTACTTGACTCACTGTCTTTCAGTTTTGGTTTCGATCTCAGCTCGATTATTTTTTTTATTTACAACAAGTGAACTGTTTAGAAAAAAAAAACATGATACTCGCATGCACATGTCCCAGTTTCTTTCCGTTTTCTTTTAATTAACCTTTTTAAAAGATCATAACGTTACGTTTTATGCCTATGGTATTTCTATGTATAATGAATATGAAATTTGCATTAAATTATATTTAATATACATTAATAATAATGCGTGTTTTACGACCGGACAACGCCAAGCTGCCTGCTTCTATATCTATAAAAATGTAAATGTATGCGTATGTTAGGACAACTCTCAACCAATACGCTAGACGCATTTTTTATCTACTGACTTCAAACTTCGTATATAGGGTATTCAGATATGTGGAATACTTATTAATCAGTTTTTGTCCAGTAATAACTGTTGCTAAATGGATAAATATTGAAAAAAATAGTACGTGGGGGGGGTAATAAATTTTTATCTGTTTGCCAACAATTTCACGAATGTGCATGCATGAACCGTGCACAAGACAGGTTAATTATGTTAAGAATAAGTAGGTGTGAAACACTTTTAATGAACGTGTCAAGTTTGCATAATTGTTATCGTACTTTACTTACTGTTTTAAGGTCATTATTTCGAGCTCAGCTATGTATATTTTTTACTTACACGAATAGAACTGTTTAAAAAACATCGTAAACCTAGCATGCACAGGTCTCAGTTTATTTCCGTTTTTTATTTAATTTTTAAAGGAATTTTACCTCTAATACAGAGGCAATGCTGGGTACATCTGCTAGTATGCATGTAAATGTGAGAAAAGTTTGTGATGAAACTTCTCAACCTACATATTCAATAAAGTTTGAATGTACATACATAAAATTAGAAATATAAGGTATTCAGATATATGGACGACTTTTTAACTGGTTTTCGTCCTGGAAAATAAAGCTAAGATGTCAAATGTTAAAATAGATGCGTGAAGGGTCATCAGTTTTATGTGTTTGTTAACTCTTTCACGAGCACGTGCGAGAATCATTCACATTAGAAATTACTTATGATAAAAAACAAGTAGGTTTGAAAACGCTGTTTAAAGATCGTGTCAACCTAGCCTAATGGTGAACGTCACGTTTAATACCTACGGAGTTTCTGTCTATAATAAGTAAGAATTTAGCATACATTAAAATGTAACATTTATGCGTGATTCACGGACGGGCAACGCCACTCTATCTGCTTGTCAAGTATCTGTAAACTAAGAGAAATGATTAGGCCTTATAAAACTTTCGTTTTGATGTTTTTATTCAGTCAAATCGAAACATATTGCCTTTGAAATGTAAGCCTTACTTTGGGACTACATACATAGGGTAAATTCTATAAGAAGATTTGTGCAGCCCGTTTCCAATAGGTTTATATAAATGTATATTTAAAGATTCGAATTAATAGAAAACAGGGGAAGTGTTCACATGTATTCTGTTCAAAGAAAGTAGTTATTGAATCATGTAGTTTTGGAAACATTTACAATGAAGAAAAAATGACTTTTTATCATGGGATATTTTCGTTGAAGTAGTACACTTGCAGTGAATTCCCCGATGAACATTACATGGACGTGTGTGCAAAAATCTTAGGGATACAATATTGAGGCGATGGAAAAGGTTGCTGAACAGTAAAATATATATGATGTTAGTGATTGTTTTAGTATCGTGCGAAAATAGGTTTTTTATTGCATAATTTTATGAAAATAACGATAATCAAATATTCAATAGGATGCTGAATGCACTTCTTAAAATTCTATTTTACTAAAAACGGACATATTTTAATATTATATACATAAATAAGTATTTTATCAGCAAGGATACTTGATATTTTGTTATGAGGAAAGAGATAAATGGTCCAGATTTGGATGTTTAAATTATTTAAAAGTTACCTTTGGACGTTAAAGAGTCTATGTTAATTTCGTTTGAGTTTAAACAATACGTTTGTGCAGATTAAAACATCGGTGAAACAATAACGCAAACAGAAATTAATTACAATGAAAGTATAAAGGTAAAATGATTAAAATGTTACCCTAAAAAGGCGATGTGATCCATTTCCGTTTGAGGAACACCGATTTTCTGTTTTTGTCGTGACGAACCATGAAACGATTAGCATCATCCAATTGAGATACCCCTTCTTACTTGTGAAACACCAAAATAACTCTTTATATTTTTATAATATAAATTTATTACAGTTGTCTCAAATGGTTTTCACAGGATCTGCATTTGGTCTACATTTTCTATTCTCGGGGCCCGATCCTAGTTGTCTAGACGTCTGTCCGCTTTGGTGCTCAAATCTCAACTCTCTCAATCTCTCCAAAACTAACTACATCACACGTTCTCAGACAAACCTAATGGCCACAACCAGTGATATGTTTATTCAACCCAGACGCTATGATAACACCCTAAAAGGGTCATAACATTACACTATGAGTCTATTACCTTCTCTCACTAGCCTCTCCTTCCCCGACCTGAACAGGTTGGATTAATTCGTTTTGTCGCACGTCCAATGCACTAATATGGGGACAAGAATGAACCATATTGATCGCCGCCAACGGACGAGTATTCGCCATCTTCCCGTCGGTGTTTGTGATAAAAAAAAACATGCTCCCAGTTCCGGACTATAATACATGCGATGATTGAGGCTGAAGGCGGCTACATTGAATAGATGGCAGCTCTACAAGAAAATGAATTTGTTTTGTTTATTTTTCAATAAATGTTTTAAAATAAAGTTGTAGTGTAGTTCTTTTAGGGCGGCAACTTTATCGTTTCATTCTGTATAACTCATGTGTTTGAAATCAACAATAACCTATTATATGAGGATGGGAGGAAACGCATTGTTTATTAGTTGTTCAATGCTGAACGCCTTACATCGGCACTCCATCAAGCAATACCCATAAAAAGAAGCAAAATAATACTACCTAGTGCAATCTGAAAAGAAAAAGAATCTACGCTTTCCAAAAACACGTAACACGTGAACAAAATCAGCTCATGATCAGATTGGTCAAACCGGTATCCATTAAGTTATACAAGAAAAAAAAGAACGAAACAAATTACGTGAAAACAAGCAAGACGTTCATTAGAGAGAAAATTGGCTATTCAAATACAAAATCGATTTTTACGGCAAATTGATGCTCATAAAAGATTTTAAAAAAATAAAAAAAAATGTTTAAGTGCTGGACGTGCACAAAAATATTGGACAAAACTTACATAATTATCATTAAAAGGCCGAGACATTCGAACCGTCAGAGAATGGACTTCATTTCGGGTCACGAAAGACAAAGTAGAATGTCTGTTATCTTTACTTTCGTTAATCGATTTTGCATCTATCGCTTTAATTGCCTTTTTAATATACCTTTTTTTATTTTAGAATATGTTCATCTATTATAACATTATTTCATTTATTTAATCCTATATATATATATTATTCTTTTCTTAATAGCTATACTCTTCATTTCCTTATCTATATTTATATGGAGTTTTGGATTTCTTTTATAATAATTATCTGTTTTTCGTCACCTTTCATTTGTTATTTATTACATTTATACTAATTATTTTATATTTCTTAATTGTATTTCATAATTAATGCATATATAATATAATATAGTATAATATTATATATATATATATATATATATATATATATATATAGCGGTGGGTACCCGGAGTTGTACCGGTGTTTGGAGGTATGTGTGTCTTAAAAAGAGGTGTAAAAGAAAAAAATGTTTTGGTCAGAAGATCGGATTGAACCCCGAAGCCTAGACGCGAATGTGAGACCGAAAGGGGGAAAAAGCCAGCCACATAACCATCTGTGCCACGATGGAAAGGAACTGATAAGGGCGTTATATGAAGGTTTATGAAGCGAAATGAACAGGTGCGAGGAAGTCTGACCTATTTTTGCGCTGAAACTGTATTTGCCCCCATCCATGGTAAGGAAAAGGACCCAAATATGTATAATGTTATTTTTATGTGTTTTATGCACGTAAAATTGAAAGAATTAATGGAAAAAACTGGGAGGAAAAATGTAAGAAAGGGTGTTAAGAAATCATTTGTCGGTGCTTAGGGCCCAAGAAAAAGTGGGTGAAAAAAGAGAAAAATTAAGGTAGTCCTGCATAATTTTACCCTTATTCTCGTGAATTCGCGTCAAGTATTGATCGGGCGTGACTGGCAGTCATCGGTGTCAGCCGCAGAGTAGAGGGAAAAACAAAATAAACAAACAAACAAAAGGAACTGGAATTAATACAAATGAAAAAAAAATCCCAGAAGAATTACCGTGTAAAATGCAGTTATGTTTATTTTATTTTGTTGTTATTTTTTTTGTTTGTTTTCTGCAATAAAATCAAAGAAACAGGAAAAAAGTACAAATGGGGAAAAAGAAATAAATAAAACCAGAAAACCGTGTATGACGAATGTTTAATAGATATTAGTCATATGTTTTTTTTGTGTTTGTTCTATGCAAAACATTATTTTTTAACCGAATAATTGTTAGGTGTAAGTATAACGGTTTGTTATGTGTTTTGTTTTCTTTTTTGTATTGCTTTTTTGTTGTCGCTTTTTACCAATTTTAATAGCGTCTGGTTCCATATCGATAGCCTAATAGAAACTGGGCGAATGACACTACCAGAAATTCAATGCATAGAAATAAATAATGAATGGGGCACTAATCCGAAAATAAGAAGTCAACTCCCCCCCCCCAAATATCACATATACAATCACTGAAAACACTATAGAAGGAAAAATACAGTAAATAGAATATATAAATCGAGTAATCGTTTGAACATTTGAAGAACGCTAGCGGCTGACTGTTATAGTTTGTTCTAAAATCTTAAACCCAAGGTTAGTTTGTTTCGTTTAAGTAACCCTTCAAATAGCAGCCCCCACCTCAAAAAGAAAGAAAATGGAGGGAAAACAGTACAAAAAAGAAGTAGAAATAAAAGAAATGGTATAAATAGTCATGTAATAGATGCAATCGAAAGTTGCGTTTAACCCGACGGTAAAATGCCATTCCATTTTTTCTAAGTAACTAAGAACTCCAAAAGGTGTTCCTCCCAAATTCCTGTGTGGACGTATCCGCAACGGAGTTAAGTGGTCGCGAGGGGAGTATGAATGTAATAGAGAGAAAAGATTTCACCACTTCCATTGATTCTTAAAGGTTTCGGCAGTGAACTCTCACCAGAAAAAATATAGGAATGTACGGTTAATACGCCTATAGCACAGCTCAGATAATCAGCTGCAGTTTATGCACATTACATTTGCATGAAATTTCTTGAGTTTTAATGCTATTAAGGTAAGACTGAGGGGGGAAATGACTAGAAGAAGAGAAGAGAAGAGAATATTACATAAGGAGAGAGAAAAAGAAAGCGAGAGAAATAAAAAGGAACGAACCGTGTTATGTGTTCACCAACGTTTCGTCTTTATTTTGAGACTTCTTCTTAAGAAATCAATATATGTAATTATATATATATAATAAAAATTACGATTAAATTAACCAAAAGGATCCAAGATAGTAAAATTAAAGTATATTGTAAATATTAAAGAATTAATATTTATAAAGTTATCTCAGCCTGATGTAAAAGCTCGATAAAACCAAATAGGAAATAGAGTTTATAATATATATATATATATATATATATATATGTATATATATACATACATATATATATATACATATACTTACATATATTGATTTCTTTTCTCCTCGTGAGCATACTTTTAATTTCTTAATTATTTCGTTATTTGCCATTTTACTGGAAACTGTATCCAGTCCAATCATCGCAAAGCCTTTGTCCTTTTTACTATTAGCATTTTGTCTCTTTAAATTAAGTTTTAATTTATGTCTTTCGTCTAATTTCTCCACTTTCTTATTATCTTGTTTTCGCGGTTCTTTTCACCTATTACTCTATCATTTCCTTCGCCTTTTTAGTCAGCGACTTATTTATTTTCTTTGCAACGGATTCTTCCGTTTTTGTCATTTATTCTCTGAGTAAATGGCTTTCTTTATTTTTACCAATTAATTTGCACGTCGTTTTTTTGTCTTTTCGTTCTTTTCTGCTACATTTTATTCTACATTTTTGCGTTATTTGCATTTGTGTGTTTAAATTGTTCATGTAATTTTTCTTCCATCTATTTTATCTATTATTTTTACTCCCTACTTTATGTCCTTCTCTTACAAACATTCAAGTTTTAATTTACTTTTACCAGTGAGAAAAATGAGTACGAAAAATGGCCTTAGTGACACAACGATTGAAACAGAAGAAAGTGACTATTCAACTATTTTCCACGACTTTCGTAAAGGACAGTTAATTACATCTGTTTTTCAAACTTGTTTCATTTGTTTCTTTTGCAGATTTTGCTATTCTGAGACTGCAATGTTGTCGCCAACATTGCATATTGTTAATAGGCAACCAGTTAATCTATTTCGAAAAACTCTTTAAAAGAAAAAGAAACCTAATCTTTAATTGATTTCACGACTTCAACTTTTAATTAGTTTAAATTAAGTATTAACTACAACCAAAATCCTGCTACATTTATATTCAAATTATACTCATTGCTATTTAATAATTCTGCTGCATGCTGATCAGATTTTACAATTCCGATATGTTCATATATTTTATTTTAATTCAATATGTTACATAGCAAATGAAAAAAAAATTGAAAGCGATTTAACTATATACAGACAATGGTTACACATTCTGATGTGAAATATTTGGGGTTCTGTTTGACAATAAACAAAAATGCAGATTTATAAATATGTTGAAAGTAAAGATTAATTAAAATGTTAATATGACACGTGATAAGATTTCTTTGTTACCGTAATAGGTTAAATACTAAAAAAAAGAAACTCTTAGTGAAATACATTACTGAATAAAATAAAACTGGTTTGAACACGTATAATTAATCTATTTTCTATTTTAGTTAGGCGTATGATTAATCTATTTTCTATTTTACTTAGGCGTAGAAGTACGATGAAACAACGAGGGTCGTTACAGAAGTAATGCCGCTATCTTTTTAAAACTCCAAACGTTAAAGAGCCACGGGGCGGGAGAAGTCTCATTAAAACGAACGACCTTTTGTGTCCCAGAATTTATTTTTTTACTGTCATCACAATTCTCAATGCACATGTGCGAGGAATTCCATAACACATCTGTGATTTTGACAGGCGTCTATGCTGTAGTTTCTTTCTTGGAGACCCACAATACCGTCAATATCTGCAACATATGTAAAAATCCCTCGTCATAAATACACGGTTTTAGTAATCATAAAATATAATTTGCAATTCCTTCTGATTGATTCTGGCGAATAAAAAACAGGCATTACTTTCGAACACCTTTCGAACATTAAAAAAAACAGTGTTTCGCACTGTTTCCTAACTAAAGAAAAACACCCTGCTACATGTTTCATAACTATGCTTTTCGCCGAAAACGTTGTCGGTCGTAAATCTGAGAAGAATTTCTATGCCTTTTAGAAAGAATCTACAATCGACCTTCACACCTGACCATAAAAAGAAAATTTTCTATAACTGGCGGAGTGGCGCCCATCTTTACAAAGTCGTAAAATACGGTTAAATATGATATTTTCATTCATCCAGATTTCGTACATCTATACTCCTATAATCTTGGGTGTTCTGAGCATTGATATTTATATTAAGAATTTTTTTCTATTTATTTAAAAAAAAAAAAAAAACACTTTCTAATATATGGGTCCTTAAATTGCATTCATATACAAAAGATTTAGCTAATTTGCTATTCTTTTAAACATTTATTTTAATTAATTCTCTATTATGTTTTCGGTTTTAGTATGGGATGATCATTCTTAGTTTATTATTACGTGTAAGTATATTCATGCAGATATTCAATATGATTTATACTTGCGTAAAAATTGGGTATAAAAGATTATAGTAGACACAAACATCTTTCAATATATATATTTATGTATGTACATATATATTTGTTTTAAAAGATTTGCCTACCACAGTCCTCTGTCAGTATTAGTCTACAGACATATAATTTAATATATAAGGTACTGGAACGCATGCGAAACTTTATTGGGATTAAGCCGGTGAAAATCGGCATAAAATTTGAAAACTAAAAACAAATAGAACTTGCTAGTTTCAGGTCGAACGACAGCATTACGAATATGCATGCCTAACGTAATAGTTATTAGTTCATGTTTTAATTTTTTTCTTGCGGCAAACATGTCTCCACCGCTCACACATTAACATCTAAGGGAGAAGAAAATCGTAAACTTAACGTTTTGGTTTCGATTATTGTTTGTGGAGGCACACGAGTCATATTTTGAAAACTTTTGAAATCATTACTATATATTGTAATAAATAATATAATAATTAATACGAAATCTGAATTAATAAAAATATCATATTTAAGCGTAGTTTACGACCGACCGGGCAATACCGGGCGGCATGCTAGTATTATTATAGACTTGTGATTTTAAAAAATAAAAATAATTTATTCGGGTCTCATCAGCCAAACCCGAAACCGAAATCAAAACTGTAGCATTCAAAGCTTATTATGTTAGCCTTGTACCAACTTGAGACATACATGAAATGATAAGATCTAAACTAAGATGACTACAAAATGTATAACAATTTTTTCAATTTTACCCCATTTTGATCCATTATAAATTATTTTAACTGATTAAGAATCCATAAAAATCGGTTCATAAAAATGTTAATGATTTGAGGCCCCGAGCACCGCTCTGCGACTTTTAGTTTCAATAGAGATAGTTAAAAAATATGGACACAGACAAGCAGACGTACAACTTTTTATATATAAAGACTAGGGGGTGGGGCTTGTCCAGTCGTAAAATACGCTTAATTATTGTATTTTAATTTGCCCAGATTTCGTATATATCATTATATAGTCGTGATTTCAGAAGTAAAAATAATGGTATTTGGGTGTCATCAGCTAGAGTCGATACTGAAAGCAAAAATGTAGCATTCAAAGCTAGTGACGTCACCATTGTACTCACGTGACACGGATATGAACTGATAAAAAATTCAAAATAAACTGAGATGATGTTCAAAATATATAAGAATTTTTTTTTCAATTTTGACCGATTTTTGATCCCTTAAAAACTATTTTACCGACTAAAGACCCTCAAAAGAACGACCCATAAAAATCGAATTATTTGGAGCGTCTAGAACCGCTCTGCGAGTTTTAGTTTCGACAGAGAGAAAAATTGAAAATTTGAACACAGAAAAACAGTCATGTAGTCTTTTATATATTAGGACGTTGAAGAAAATGATCGAATCGTTCTCCCAACTGAGAAGATATATCGCTCTCGACATAATGCGCTACCTGTACAAGATCCAAAATCTCTGTTGAGTATTCTTTCCATATCTGCAAAGAGTTGCTCGGGATACAAAACACGCTTCAAAATCTTGTGGGTGATTTCAAGTAATTCCTTCTACTACTCTTTGCGAACCCATGTATGTTTAGTCAATATTTTCATAGCAACAGCATTTGTCTAGCTAAAACTATTTTCACGAATTATTTATTTACTCTCAATCTGTGCAGGAACTAAACGAACATGTCTTGAGCAATGGTTCTTTCCATGGGGAAACCATTTCTGAAACACAAAACACAATAACAGCTGACTATAACTTGCTTGTTTACAAGTTTGATGGCAACAAATTATTGTTGAGCCGACATCCTCAGTAATTATATTCTGCGTAAAACCCACCATTATTGATCCTCACAATGTTTTTGCATTGGTATTATGACACCCATGCACCCTTAGCCTCTAATGTTGCTTCAGCTTTGATAAGTGCTGACTACCTACTACAATAAAGTAACCAAACCTTTTGCAGTTGGAATAAGTAAAAATTCTTGCATTAAGTAAATCACATAAGTGTATCATAGCCACAGCAAATACAGCTGCAAGGAATCGCATCACTTTATATTGTTATGAAGGCAGCACTTCTGGATAACCTATAAGCGTGTAGTTTTTATTTGACAAGCAACGTATATATTTCATTATCAAAAAGGTATAATCTCGCTACCATGGCTAGAAAAAGGGCTACATTCTTGCCAAACTGTTTGTCCGAAACTCTATTTTACTCCACAAATATTATTTACATAATTTGCTACTACGGACGAATAGCGCATTAGATAATCTAATCATAACACCTTTCCCATACCTTGGGTATAAAAAATCTCTTTCTCTTAAAAGCATGTAAAACATATCCATATTCGGACCATGGTGAGAAGAAGAAGAAGAAGAAGAAATAATAATAATAATAATAATAATAATAA
The DNA here is from genome assembly GCF_053919585.1 of Euprymna scolopes. NCBI lineage: Eukaryota > Metazoa > Mollusca > Cephalopoda > Sepiida > Sepiolidae > Euprymna > Euprymna scolopes. The sequence continues at coordinate 20,497,525 of NC_136485.1, forward strand.
TAATAATAATAATAATAATAATAATAATAATACACTAGACAGGTCCCTAATTGGATAATTGACTTTATGACGCAAGAAATCTGGTTGATTAACCGATCTAAAAATTATGGCGGCGTAATTGTTCCATCATACTTCCGTAAAATTGTTGTATTATTAATAAGTCAAGATAAACAAACACAACACTTACGTTATAAAAACTCAAATACATAATAAGGCAGTACTGAATTAGAAATAGTTGTTTAACTCTTTATAGTGAACATGTTGTATTGAATAATATAAAAGAGAAGTAGCTACTTTTACTTTTATTATATTAACCTATCCGCAGTGTTTAGAATTATGAAAGAGATAATTATTTTCATTTCGTTCGAATATTATTTTTACACTATTAAGATCTTTCTGTTCCCTCTTTCAGAAGTCCCCTAGAGGTCGATCTTTGAACTGCTATTATGCCTAATATTGCTAAAAACTTCCTTGATGCTATTGTGTCCGAGATGAATATATTTGCTGATTATATGTAGTTCTATAATATACAAAAGAGAAGAACGGATATATATGAATCTAAGACAATGACAAAATCGGTAGAGAAAGTTCCTTAAGATCCTAGTAGAATGGGACCGCAAATGGGTGGAAACATTTTATACTGCTCTCCATTAACACTTACAAGATATCGATCTAACCAGCTATATCCATGACAAATAACATCCTCTCTGGAAATTCTTCCTTCACATTCATCGGGTAATACGCACTGGAACAAATATATTGAGGATATTGCGAAGGCTGGTGCAAAGAAAATTGGTTCCCCCTATCGAGCTTGAAGATTACTCACACCTAAGACTATACTATACCTCTACAATGCCACCATTCGCATATGCATGAAGTATTGTTGCTAAATCTGGGTTGATCCACTACCACTAGTCACTTCTCCTTCAACAGGACCCCAAAAGAGTTTTTATCTAATATTTCCATCGATGTCAACTAAGATCTAACTTCTGTCCCATCACCTCGATGTTGCATCTCTTTGCTTGTTTTACAAATATTTTAATGTAATATGCTCTGATGAACTTGTTGCACTTGTGGCCTCTCGATGTATATATCCCTGACAAACAGGCTTAGTAACACAATTTCACTCCTGCGCTGTTGCGGTCCCTTAATGTCAGAAAGTTTCTACTCTAAGATTTTCTCCCCTCGAACATCTAGAACTTGGAATTTCCTAACCATTTACCTGCTTCTCTAACTGGACAAATAAGCTTTTAATGTTTTAAATGTACCTTACATCTACATCTAGTTCATCTTTCTTAGGCATGATTCCAAATATGAGCCCGTTACATTCCAGGTGGCGATATGCTTTGTTAGGGTTGAACGTCGGTAAAATAAAATGTAAATTTCGAGTGACTAATTCATTTTCGTTAGAAAATATGAACACTGGCAGATATACACCTAATGAAAATTGCCAATTATTTTTCAATACATTCACTTGTAAATAAAGCGGTAACATTGGTAGAGTGTAAGAAAGAGGCATAGAAATAGCGAACTCTAAATAGAGTGGCGTCTTTTCAAAATATATCTCTTCTCTATATAAATAAAATGAACTCATTTTTTCCCCTCCGACTTTGACATTTATAGGACTGCACCTGTATACATTTGGTGCAGCCGTATCATTCACAAACTGAATCGCGACATCTGTCGTATGTTATAGGCTTATTAGCTGTCCAGGATCTTGCTGATCAGAGTTTCCTATATTCTGTCTGGTGAGAGTCCACTGTAAAAATCGGTTACATTTAATGAAATTAGTAAAGTATACTCTCTCTAACAAATTCATCCTACCACCGCCACTCACTTACACCGTTCCAGAACGTTCACAGGAGACATTTAAAACCGATCACCGGTTAGAATTTATCTAAAAACTTGTCTCGACTTACGCTGAAACGAACCACGGTTACTTTGCCATTGAATAGCATAAAACATAAACACAATTTATAAAGCATTTATTATAATAAAATTAAATTAAAACAGAACACAATCCGTTACCTGGAATTGAATTCACAATTACATTACTTCGATTTCGTTATAACCCGCATGGTTACAGTTTTATGAACACCTGGATTTACATTTACGTGAAACGCACCAAACTTACTTTCACAAGCACAACTTCCGTTTTGCTCTTTCCTTCCGTTGTTTTATTTTCTTTCTTTCTTTCTTTCTTTGTAAGGACATGTTTCCGTTGCCATAGTAACAACTTTTTATCGACATTGTTTCACTGTTTATGAATATTGAAATAAAATATATTACTACACATTAATAATATCTCACTTTTAATCAGTTTCATCGACTTTTGAAAACTTTTTTTTACTCTTTTTAATGACAACGTTAATATTTATTATTATTGAAATAAAATACATAACTACACATTAATATCTCACTTTTAATCACTTTTATCGACTTCTTAAAACTTTTCTTACTCTTTTAAATGACAACGTTAATGTTTATGATTATTGAAATAAAATAAACATTTATTAATAGCTTTTTTTTTTAAATGTTTTACTTTTTATGTCTCACTTTTATCGACTTTTTCTTTTTTAATAGCATTTTCTTAAACTGAATATTAAAATAATTTCCCAACTTCTTTTTTGGTTTTTAGTTTTGTGCGTTGAATTAAACTTCTTTTTTTTTTCATTATAATTTTTCATTACAACAATAGGTATCGACCCCTGACAAACGACATCTGTCGGCGGTTCTTGACACTAAATTACACGCATTAGCTCCATTTTACTGACATGCAGAAGTGCCAATGGTACCATACCTGTTATTGTAAATTAACACTCTTACCTAATTCCGTAAATTGTGATTCTACTTTTTTAGGGGCATTTGCACCCTCCCCATGTTAAGAATGGCTTCTTAAATAATAACGTTATTACAGCACGAAAAAAACATTAAACTTTAATCTTAGAAATACGATTTCAAATGTTTAGTAATTATTTTTCTTTTAATATTCACAAACAGTACAAACGTCGTCATTTAAAAATAAAATGCTATTAAAAAAGAAAATAACATTAATTAAGCGTAAGTATTATTGCAATATTTAATAAGATATTTTTAATAAATGTGTAGTAATGTCTTTTATTTCAATATTCAATATAAGAATGATTTCAATATTTCATATATATAATATTTCAATATCAGACAAGAAAAAGTCGATAACATTGACACATAAACAGTAAAAAAAATATATTAATAAATGTTTACTGATGTATTTCATTTCAATATTCATAAACATTAAACATTAAACATTAACGTTGTCATTTAAAAAGAGTAAGAAAAGTTTTAAGATGTCGATAAAAGTGATTAAAAATGTGTAGTAATGTATTTTATTTCAATATTCATAAACAGTAAAACAATGTCGATAAAAAGTTGTTGATTGTTTCTTTTTTCAACCAGAAAAAGAAGTCGACAATGGGAACATTATGAACAGTCTCAGGAAGACACTTCTGGTACTTTATTCTTTTGTTTTGATTTACTCAAAACCGCACACACCTCGAAACATCCGAGCAACGCCGCGTACCCCTGCTAGTTAAGAAATATTGAAGTAACAGTCGAGGGAATAATGCCAATCTCATTGTGACAATCCAATGTTTCAAATTTCATCTCTAAATCATTCATACTATGAAATTGAGCCATTATTGATGTTGACAATATTACCAAAATTCTTTGCATCACTTTATATCACATATGTAAACCTAAATTTTAGTACAGTAACATTGTGTAACATAATAGAACATTTTATTTGGGGATTATTTTGTAATTTTATTGTCAGACATAGGACTTGTCAATGCAAATAATAATGCTCTCGATTATCTGGTATGTATAAAAAACGTGTACATGGAGATTAATGCATTTATGGCGCCGTTTTTAATCTAACCATAAAATACGCTATAATACGGATATGTATATATGTATATATATACATATATATATTATACATAAAATGATATATATATATATATGTATATATATATATATACTTGAAACTTTATCACATTTATTATATCTTTTAAAATGTTACCAATAAGAAGCTTAAAGAAATTATATTCTCATAGTTTAATAGACAGGGTGTAAATAAATAAAGTCTAAGTAAAATATGTACTCGAGTATTGCAGTTGTTATGAGTTCCATAGGTGTGATTACTTAGAGATATATGAGTAGAACGGGCAAGATATTAATAATTGTGAATTTATCAATCAAGTTTTCATAACACAATCAAATATTTTGATTTTGTTATGTTTCAGCCCATGAACACTTTATTGATAATTTCACAATTATTAATATCTTACCCTTTGTCTGCTCCATTCTCTCTCTCTCTCTCTCTCTCTCTCTCTGTATATATATACATATATATACATATATACATATATACATATACATATATATATACATATACATATATATATACATATATATACATATACATATATATATACATATACATATATGTATATATATATATATATATATATATATATATATATATATATATATATTCATAGCCTGAAGAATCCTAGCGTGGATGAAACGTGGAATGCATTATGTGTAGCCTCATTGCCATATATATTTTTATAACTTAATACCTAGCTCTACCTATGTATTAATCACTATTGAAATAAATACTTAAAGTTTACGCATAAAATAATACTTCGTATATTAATATATGATTAGATGAAGTAGTCATATATGTATATATATATATATATATGTATATATATGTATGTATGTATATATATATATATATATATATATATGCATTTCTACTATTAAATAGTGTAATATAAACATTTGCATTTACACTACGATTAATGCCACATTGAGAATATTAAATATCTGATCGCGTTAAAAAGGTTATCGTGAAATTTATAACTAATATTGACTAGCTTAAGCCATACACTATTGCTAACTATATAATGGAAAGTATAGAAATCACAATCCTCCCTGAAGCTTTTAAAAGATCATCATAGTCATAATAAAAACATCAATTTCGTGGATGGATGTTCAATATGTATTGTGATCTTAATCTTTATTAGAAGCAACATTTATTTTAATATTTGGAGAAGATATTCATTTACTGGACAATGTATGTAACACTATAAATCAAAGTGTAAATATTTAACATAAGCGAAAACGTTCATTTCAACTCTATTAATACATTCACATTTGTAAACGTATTTCCAATATACTACTGGTTTTGCCCGGCAGTAAAACAAAAACAAATGATTGGTTTAAAGATAGACTCATATAGACATATTTTAAATCCATATCGTTCTAGATGTGTCCACGTGCCAAACTTGACAAAACCAAATTACATACAAGGAGTTGGTCGAATCGATATTTATAGCTGGAACCTTTAACCTGGACTAATGATCGCATTCTTGTCCTCGACGACTGGCGAAGTTGTTGCCATCTTGGCGGGCTAATCAGAGAACTTATTTTACTCGAAAAAGCAAATGAGTAACTAAAAAAAGTAACCGTCCATTTAGGAGAGTGCAATCAGCATAATGACCCTAACTGACATCTCCTGAATCTTAATGGTAGGAAAATAGTTCGGATTTAGAGTGGCACGGTCACAAGCCGGAGAAAAGTCGACATAATGAAGTCGGGTGTCTCATGAGACTAAAAAATAAAATAAACCAAGCACGTTGTTGTTGTTGTTGTCTCATAACTATTTATATTTCGTTTAATCAATGCGCATGTAAATTTCTACCAAGCTCTGCTTAGTAAATGTTAAACCTCAATTCATGTCATTACAGAATTATAGAATAAGAAACATGTTTATTCAATTATTAGCATTCGCTACTAAAGTTGTGTGCCGTAATAAATATAGAAGTGCCATCATAATATAACCTTCATAATAGTTCTTAATAAGGTGGTCGTAAGATAAGTTTATATTTAAAACAGTGAATTAATGATCTTTGATACATTAATCAAGGTTAAAAAATAATAGCAGCACAACTCTGGACGAGTTAATTACCACTTGATTGTATTGTATATTCGATAAGAATGATGAAGAATTTATTTTTATATGCGCTTTTTTAAAGAACTAATTCTAGATATAATATTTATAAATGTTTTTGTTTCAATCAATATTTCAAAGTTAATATTTGGCTTAAGAACTCATTTCTGTTAACAAATTACGTGTTATGTATACAGTATACAAGAGATTTATTTCCAATAACTGATATACATATATATATATACATGCATATATATATATATATATATATATATATATATATATATATATATATATATATATATATATATATACTAGCAAAAGTACCCGTCGTTGATCGGGTTCAAATACAGCCTACAGAAAATGGACTCTGATTTATTAAAGTATAATAGGTTAGGAAACGAAAGGGTTGTAAAGAGATAGCTTCGAATTTGGGGGAATCAAAACAAAAGCAAAATATGATGAAAGTAAAAATAAAATACATATACCCTATCATTTATTATACCATAGCTGCCCACGCTGAAGCACTTTTGACAATATTCTGTGGACCTATATTAAAAAACCGTGTTAAACTTTGTGACATATTTCACTTCTATGGAGGTCTGGTGCGAACGAACACCCCCTAATTTTATTATACCATATTTCTTCAAACTGAAATATCATTATCAAAGTATACTTACGCAGATAGAAATTAAAAGTCTTTATTAATGTTTATACCTATTTCCATTCTATGGAGGCCAGGCGCGAACGCAGACCACACAATTTTATTATACCATCCCTATTTAAGTTAAAGCATACTTATCAAGGTATTCTTATGTACATCTATATAAAAAACACTTGCAAACGTTTTTTTTATTTTTTTATTTTTTATTTCTATACATTGTGGAGTAGGCGCGAACGTAGACCCCAAAATTTTATGAACCACTGTTCTGCCAGATCAAACATACCCATTTCTGTGTCGATACATCTTCTATCTTTATATGTAATCAGTTTTTTAAACTAGTCAACCATATAGGAGCCTATTCCTGAGCAGACCCCCCCACACACATATTCAGCTTTATATATATATATATATATATATATATATATATATATATAGTAAGTTATAAACTATATATGGCGATTAAGCTGCACAGAATATTCCGCGTTTCATCCACGCTAGGATTCATCAGGCTTATTGGAATATTGTGTGTAGCTTAATCGCCATATATATTTTATAACTTACTACCTTGCTCTGCCTATCTGATTGAGCACTGTTGAAGTTAATACTTAAAGTTTACGCATAAATTTATAATTTGATACATTAATTTATGTGATTAAATGAAGTAGTTTATATATATATATATATATATATATATATATATATATTACCATAATGGGAACATGAAATATAATATGGTTAAGCGTAAATATGTAATGGGAAAAGACAAGATATTCTAGTAAAAATATAATTAATTTATAGCTAAAAAAATATTGCAGCATTACGAATTTATTAAATAATGTTTAATTGAATTTTAAAAGAAAATATTACTGCTGCAATGTTTTAAGTTATAATTTATTATATTTTGTATTAGACTATCTTGTCATTTTTTCCATGTTAAAGCTCAGTCGTATTACTTTCCTGCTTGCATGTTACTATTGTAATTCAGAATTTACAGCACTCGTGTGCTTTAATTCTCTCTGTTTCAATTATTACTTCTATTTTCGCGATTGTCGTTAATTAGTAGCAATACTAGTTGCTGAAGCAACGTCGTTACTATGGAAACCAGTGATAGGAAAACATCACTCACCTCCTTACAAATGTTTTTACGATTTTGAACATCAGTAAACTCATCAAAGGTTTTGTTTTACTGAACAAAAATGGAATTTTTTTCACAATAAAGCTGATATTTTTTATATATGTAAAAGACACCATAAATAAACCTAGCAATTTTTAGTAAGGCAGATGTATCTTTTAATTGTTCGCCTTTTGAAAACCGTAATTAACGTCAAAGTATTCATAACAACACCCAAATGAATGCTTGGACGTTAATTACGGTTTTCAAAAGGCGAACAATTAAAATATACATCTGCCTTACTAAAAATTGCTAGGTTTATTTATGGTGTCTTTTACACATATAAAAAAAAACACCGAATACTTTTGCTGATGAGGAGACTTTGTTTAAAAAAAAAACTATATGTAAAAATTATTGTCCGTGGCTTAATGTCTATCACAATAAAAAGATCGTTTCCGAAACGATCGTACCCATTATTGACTTTGTTGTTGTTCCTTCCTATAAACCAGATTTTTAATTGTTAATTCTTATTTGAATTTTAAATTATCAATCATATTACTATATATATATATATATATATATATATATATATATATATATATATATATAAAATGGGTTAATAAATTCCAACGAAAGAAAGATGTATATTTAAATAAGGGAGTAGTCACCAACAATGTGCATTTTTAACATTATTTTATTATTCCGTGTCTTAGTTTTTCATTGAGAATTATGTTTGGATCCTTGTAATAATGTTTTTAAGTCATTGAAATCGTTTACGCGCGTTTCAGACGGTCTGTGATGCGTCCTCGTCAGAAATTATTTGCAAATATGTAAAAATGGCGATTTTCGTGGTTAGTTTGAAGTTTTTCCAAGGGGTGGAGGCTTGTAAGTGTTTATTATACATTGGTATGCTGAATTTTTATTGCTGTTTTATTTGGTTTGTCCAGGGAGGCGTTGACCTCGCTGTAGTCGCTGTCTCTTTCGGCTAATGTTATTTTTCTTTTCTTTAGGGTGGGGTAGGGTGTGTGTATGTGTGTGTGCGTGTGCATGTGCGTGTGTGTGTGCGTGTGTGTTTATGTGTGTTTGTGCGCGTGTGTGTGTGTGCGTTTATGTGTTCGTGTGTGCGTGTGTGTGTTTGCTTTTATTGGTTTGGGAATGTGTATATTGTTTTATAGTATTTCGGGGTTATTTGCTTCCTTAGGAAGGCGGCTGTGGTCCGAGGTCGTTACTGGCTCTTCTGAAGTAAGGGTAGGCGTGCTTTCATTCTATTTTGATATTTATTTTTTGGATTCTTGGATTTTAGTATTGTGATTTTTCGTTTTAGTCTTATATTATGTTTGTTTAGAAAGAGGGGTGTATTTAAAAGAGGGTTTTTTTTTACTGTTTCTATTTATTTGTCTCCCCATGTGGGTATGGCCAGACCCAGGATCAGTTCCTAGTGTGGGGAAGATTTTGTTCCCCCGAGGGGGGCATTGGAGGGGGTGTAGGTATGGGAGGGGGATGATAGAAGGGATGATAGTCGTTTCAGTCATGAGAGGGTTCTCCTCCCCTGACTGAGGAGGGAGCGAGGTGTTGGAACAGATATTATAATATGGTTCTAGGTGTCTCCTAGTGTTGTTGGTTTCGAGGTTAAGTAGGGTTGGTATTGTTCAGTGTGTTGTATTAGAGATAGGGGTGTTATGTCTGTGTGTGTTTGTATGCGCGCACGTGTGTGTGTTTTAATGTGTCGGTTCTGATTTATGTGTGGGTGTGTATATGTGTATGTGTATGCGTGTGCATGCGAGTGTACCTTGCATTTCATGTTTTTGTGTGATGGTATTAGGTTCTGTTCAGTTCAGGAGTTAATCTGGTGATGAAGTTTTTTTTCCTGTGTAAGTAAATAAAAATAATTGTCTGTTTGGAAGATTGGCATTATTTTGAAGCTGTTTCCACTGCATGTGTGTACGTTTTTTGAAACATAGAGGTGTCTGTTATCTGCAATTTTGATGTTGCTCTTATGTAAGGCCACTCTATTGCTGAAATTTTTGGTGGCGCCTATGTAGGATTTGTTGCATGTTGTGCATCTTAGTGCATATACTACATTTCTGGAGGTGCAATTTTGATCCTTTTTTATTTTGTAATGTTTATGCTGCGTTTTTGAATGTGTATGTGTTACCTTCTATTATTATGTCACATAGTCCACACCGCGGTTTGTTGCATTTTGTAACTCCTTTTGTAGTATGTGGGACGAGTTTTGAGGAAGTTAGGATGTGTTTTAAGTTTTTGGGTTGGTGTTTGCTTTTTATTATTTGGTTATCTTTCAGATGCAAGGTTCCTTGTTTACTTGCGATTGTAACGATGTAAGATTCCGTTGTACGGAATACCAAATCGGCCATAATTTAAATATTTAAATTTATTTACTGAATTTAAATATTTAAATTGATATACTGTTTAAATGATAATATACGTCTACGATGTTTTTATTGGCGCTTTTCTTCGTATTTTTTAATAACATTTTTTTGCACCATTCACAAGTTTTTTTTACAAATACTTTTTTTAATACTGTAATAGTAAAATTATTTTAGTAAAATTCTATATTGGATACGTTTTTTTTTATGAAGTTTAAATAAAAGAAGTTCACTTTTTTATTATTAAAAATACATTTAATGAAAACACTCATTATAAAATGTTCACGTTGTTTAATTAAAAGTTCTCTATTTTAATCTAATAGTTTTATAATTTTGTTATTTTGTTACAAATTTCTAATAAAGATTATTTTAATTTTAACGGTAATTTGGTTTTCATTATAAACTCCGTCATGTTAAAGGCTTGAAAATCACTTTAAATCAATTTTAATATTAAAAAAAAAAGAGAAATCAACAGGAAAAAAATCTCGTATGAAAACATTACGAGATACTTTTTCCGTATAATTAATAAATGTATCTTTATTTTACTATTACAGTATTAAAAAAATTATTTGTAAAAATAACTTGTAAATGGTGCAAAAAATGTTATTAAAAATACGAAGAAAAGCGCCAATAAAAACATCATAGACATTTTGGCCGATTTAGTCTTCCGTACAACGGAATCTTACATCGTTAAAACCGCAAGTAAACAATGAACCTTGCATCTGAAAGATAACCTATTATTTTTGTTGTTTTAAGTATGTTGTTTAGTTTGTCGTTCTGATTGAGGAGGATAAGGTTTTTTGTTATCTGTGTGAATAGTTCTGGGTTGTTTGTGTTGTGTGTAGAGACGTATGCTAGAACAAATTCTAAAAAAATACACTTGCTTATGTTTATTAGTTCCGTATAATCCCGGTCTTGAATTTTGGAGTAAATTGGATTTTAAATACATTATGAAACACCTGTATTTCTGTAACTAATTCGTTTATCCTATAAATTTAACTATACTAATAATGTGTATGTCCAGGATTTACGCATTTATAATATAATTGTCATTATAAATAGACGAATAAAAAGAAGAATAACTTTTGTTTAGTGTCATCTTATCATACACGAATGTAATGCATAATTGATGTTAATTTTTTAATATATTTATCTTGCCCATTTAATAAATATTCTTCGAATTTTGGTTACTTTTGAGATAGTTTATAAGATCTTTTGGGGCATACTATTCGCAGATTCTTCTATTTTAAAATGAGAATATATCAAGTTTATATAAAATTTAATTTTTATCTATTACATTCCAATTAAGGGAGTTATTTCCTGAATTAAAATTTCTTTCAAAGCCCTACAATTTTACATTATTATCATTTAATTTCATCTATATCTTCGTGATGAGGAACAATTATCTGACACTATGCTTCCCTTGGCGGGATCAATTTCCATTGACCTTGGACAATATTCCTCTCTGAATAATCGTAGCATATGAATTTAGCACTTCCTACACTGGTAATTTATATATGTATATATGCGTGCGTGTGTGTTTGTGTGTTTAGGTTTTTTTACTACATACAAGTATTGATATTAAATATAAGCAAGAAAACTCCGATAAGTATAATAAAATTAAAAATAGAAGAAAAATATAATCTAGTGTACGCTACCATACAATCAAATGTTAAAAACAAAACTTTTCAGGAAATTTCTAGCCCTCATCTAAAAGCACTTCCCCTTAACCAATCCCCTACACAAAATCTTCAATAAACATAGCTTAAAGTTTTCATACAGTTGCTGCGAAAAATTAGAGATGATAATTAAATCACAAATTTAAAAAAATATTTAATAAAATCAAGGAAACCAATAATAACAAATAAATAAAAAAGTGAACATCATGACAAAAAAACTAAGATGAAAGACGAGAACGTAACTAGTAGAAATAATAATAATAATAATAATAATAATAATAATAACAATAACAATAATAATAATAATAATAATAATAATAATAATAATAATAATAATAATAATAATTAACCAAACCCAATCAACAACAACAACCCTATTAGAAATAAAAATAAAAATACATATAATGGACAAGATAAATGCAATTGCAGATAACGCACACTCTTTATTAGCGTCTACCCACTTAGCTGAGCTTCGCCAGTTGCCGTAAAGAACCCACTTTTCATCTGCGCGAGGCATCCATTTATCAACTTTTTCCCTTTCTAATCTCACCACAGTGGTTAGAAATCGGCGTATACGTTACGTCTAATTCAGAAGCAAATCCTCGAACAGTTGTGTGTGTATTTACTTCAACTAAGGTTCTTAATTGATCGTTCTCAACATCCCATGAGCGATCACTACGCTCATCATCTTCACGAAATTCCTTACACCACTATCGTACTGTGCGTTCAGTAGCGATTCCTTAGGCAATGCTTCGTTGATATCGCGAACTGTTAAGCAGTTTTTCGGTTTGTATTGAAATAAGACAATTGTGCAGATTCCTTTTTTTTTGTCATTTTAAAAATAAGATATAATTTGTTTAAAACGGTTGTGATTTAAATGATTAGATAGTGCGATAAACGTTGTAGTCAGGCGGGAATCAGGCCAGCTGAACCGAATTACGCATTATAATAAACACGTTCTTCTCATGAAATTAATTTAAGCACAGAAAGAGAGTAGGGGGATATTGTTGATAATTTTAAGATACAGGTTTGCTTTCCATTAAATTTTCCCAAACACACCATATATTGAAGCTCAAATGAGCACTTTCATATAAATAAGTGTCACTAATATTCTCTTCTCTGGGAAATAATTTGTAGAGAGGATTACAGTGCATCATCTACTGTTTCGAAGCCGGTTTTGAACTAATATCGAGCGTTGCGTTTTGCTCTCCCCTATATGTAGCAACACTACTGCATTTTTCATGGAATCTTGCAATCAATATGATGTAGGTCTTCCATTTTACGTTAGGTTTTAAGTTCAGTTCCAGAAGCTTGTTACAGCAATGTGTTTCTTTGAAACGAATCCCGTTCATATTAGTTGGCGCATCTGGATGTCAGAGACTTGGTAGTGAAATAGTGTATGCGCGATGCTTTTAATTTAATCAGCAACCATTGAACTACGTGCTCAAGGTCAGAGCAGAGAGAGAGAGAGAGAGAGAGCGACGAGGGAGAGATAGAGAGTAAAAATATATCTTAGCTGTTGTTAGCTTTTGAAGTTTTGCGTTTAATGGACGTGTCATTTGCGTATATGTCGATGAATAAACTTGAACCAGGAGATCATTGATGACAAGAAAGCGAGTTGGACCTAGGGTTGATGCTTGACGAACGCCATCGTTGATACTTTGAGCTTGGGATTTTCCCTCATCAACGACGATTTCCATAAACTTGCCGGAGAGAAATGAACCGAGGGTTGAGAAAACATTTCTCAATAATTTCTCTTTTGAACTATATCTCTATGCAAAAAAATGTATTTGATATGTTAAGAGAGTGAAAATAGTTTTTTATAGAGTCAGTAATGTTAAGTTAAATTACAGTCAGTACATCGCTTGCAATTTAGCATTATGGGAACAATATTAAATATTACTAGGTATCTTGTTTTTTTGGGTTTTTTTTACAGAGATGGGTTTATATCGTGGCCTTCGTTATAAAGATGGCCGGCCAGCTGAAAAAATGACGTCATCGCCGAGGTCCCAACAAGCAAGATATGTGGAACTCTTGACTGTCAATAATGAACAGTAATTTTTACAGACAGCGTTACAAAACTTCAAAATTGGATTAAATTAAAGAAATAAAGAAAGAACACGATGATTTATACTGAAACTCATCTAATATTAATAATAAAAAAATAATAAAAAAAACACAAGTTGTTTGTTTAAGTATTATAAGCAATTGAATATTTCGTTGTATTATAGATTTTAAAGATTAGAATGCGTTCTTTAATTACTTATAAATTACATTTTAAAAAAATGAAGGAACACGATTTGATTTGTAGTAAACTTGAAGTTTATTTGATATAATTAAATGAAAATTATGCATGTAAGATTATGAATATTTGAAGCAGAACACAAGCAAAATATTTGATATGAGTTAAGACAATAAACAAATATAAAAATTAAACTATTTTTTTAATCAAAATGATTTTTTTTTAATCAAAATGAATTTTTTTTTAATCAAAATGAATTTTTTTTTAATCAAAATGAATTTTTTTTTAATCAAAATGAATTTTTTTTTTAATCAAAATAAATTTTTTTTTAATCAAAATGAATTTTTTTTAATCAAAATGAACCACAATCAAAAAAACAATATTTTTAAAAATCGAAATGAATTTTTTTTTAAATCGAAATGACATTTATTTGTTATATATTTGTTTTTTGACAACTTTTTCGAATCTATGTGTACAGTAATACAAACCCAAAATTACATGACAAAAAAAACGATAAGATAGCAAAATAATTATTAATGAACTTTTTTTTGTTGTTGTTGACTAAAATAGTCATAAACAGTTTTTGGTAAATATGAAGAATTACGTCACCTTGGAAAATTCCTTTATAATTCCTAATTTTATGGATTTTTGAAGTCGCTGTAAACGAAAATAGCATTTAAAATTAAGGCAAACGAGTAGTTTCCAAGAAATGTTAGTTAAAAAACTGGGGGATCAGTTTTCTATAATAATTTAACGTAAACTGACCATCCACTTTGTGCCCACTATTTACCCTCGGAAAATCCTTTAAAATTCCAGGAAACAAGTAGTTTTTTCCTTTTAAAAATATATTAGAAAATACTCGTTTGCCTTAATTTTAAATGTTATTTTCGTTTTCAGCGCACCCGAAAACTTATAAAAGTGGTAATTTTAAAGGAATTCTCGAAGGTGGAGTTATTCTTCATATTTAACCATTTTTTTAAAACATTAATAAATTCATGAAGTATTGCTCAGTAAAAAAATAATTAACCTAAAGAAAAAATAATGTTTCTTATTTAAGATTATTTCACCACATAACAAAAATAACAGGCAAAATCATTTTTTTATATCCATATTTTCAGTTTGTTAAAATACGTTAATAATATAAATTGTAACACCACGAGTGAACGCGCGTTTTTTTTAGTTTAGTTTCATATATATATATATATATATATATATATATATATATATATATATATATATATATATATATATATATATATATATATATATATATATATATAAGTATTTTTAAAATTTTATCTTTCTAGCTTTAAAAAAAGTTGTAAAATTTTATCAGCCGGCATAATTTATTTTTAAATATTGAAAAATTTCAGGAAAATTAATTTTTGCTAGAATTTTAAAACGTGTGTGAACAGCTTAAAAATATCGTCTCTTCAAAAGAACGTGTTATGTCTCGCATTTTCCTTAGTTTTGTATGCTGTAAAATTTTTTTTTAATATTATTTATTTATTTTAAGCTTCTTTCGAATGGTAAAACACTTAGGATGATAATCTTGAATTAAATTATAGTTACATCGTGTTAAATACAGGGGGGAGCACGTTAAAACTTACTTTGCTGAATGGAGATGGTGTAAAATCTTTTCTTTTTACTGCATTAATCCATAGACAAGATAATTCTTTATTTTTCGGAAATGAAAATACTGTAACTTTCGGTCCTTTACGATAATTTCCTCTGCAATTCGGAACGATGCACCGTGAAGGCATTTTAATAAAAAAAGAAATATTACAATACGTTACGATATCTACCGGTGACAACAGTTGGTTGCTTGAGTCAAGCAATGCTTGACACCGGTAAAGGGACTATCCGTGATGACGTCAGCAGATTAAATTATTTTTGCCCACCGGCCATCTTGTCTTTTAAGACGGTCTTGTTTATATTCTCTATTCACCATATGACCAAACATTTATCTTTTAGAGATCGATTAAATAGCTTTGTCAGAATGAATCCTAATTCTGGGTTGTTTTATATATATATATATATATATATATATATATATATATATATATATATATATATATATACATATTCATATATATATATAACAATTATATATATAATTAAATATATATGTGTATATATATATATATATATATATATATATATATATATGAGGAAATATATTTTATTTCCTTATAATACATACCAATCCTTATTTCAGAAGCGCAATGTAATTACAGAGCAATAAAGTGAATAAATGACAAAAGTCATTATTGCGAAGTTCATGATGTTGACCATTCTATAATTTATTGCTTTAACTCAGTTGACATTAAACATTCTTGCCAATATCTGTTTCGTAGCGCTAAATCAATCTATTATATCAATTAATTAATCTATTTTGACCATAACCCATTAGTAAAAATAGCAACAATCAGTCCGTCAATAGGAAATAAATTGCGTTTTGGCATAAGTAAAATCCGAAAATTGGAAGAGAAGCTATAACTATATTATAATATGTTTCCATTACGCCATTTTGAATTTAATAAATAAAGTAACTAAACGCATCTATTCGTAATATCAAGTTCTATGAATTTAGGAATATTCTGCCGAAATGTTTTATTAAATAATTAGTTAATTAATTAATTCCAATTAACGTGCGCATACTTATAAAAACATCAAAAATTATAATTTATTACACATGTTTGCATATACGAAACTAAACTAAACTAAACAAATAAACTAATCTAAACTGTTTACAATTTACGGTTATATTAAATCATTTATTAATTTGAATTCGAAACCATAGATAATTAATTTCAGTTTACTGTTATAATCGTGTTACTATTTCAATTATAATTCTTAAAATTAGTTAATTCTATACCTATAATTACGTTTGGTTAAGATTAATGATTTCGCAAAATACTTCTAACCGTCACTTGTTTACCTTACGTGTAAGAGTAAAAAATTATTCAATTTATAGTATGATAGAGTTACCGCCCGTAGAACAAATCCATTACATTTCTTTAACATTCATTTTTTTACCATTCATAACACCTCCCATCAATATTACACTAATAAGTAAGGTTAATACAGTTCTAATACATTCCACCTAATATTATTCAATGATTCATTCAGTGTATATTATAAATTAATTAACTAATACATTTATTTAATATAAAATGTAAGTATTACAACTATTTCAATCGATAGTTATAACTCGTTAAGTTATAATTCATTTCTGCTTAATATCTAAATATTAATTAATTAGTTCTTACATTTGTGGCACAATGACGTAGCCCCTTTTGTGGAAGCCGGGGCTTTTACACTAATAAACCTAGTGCCTAACTTGGTCTGTACTTGTGAGGTCCAGATGTGCTAAGTAGGTGTTTGTGATTTTGAAAATGTTCTGCTACAAGAAAAGTATAGCAGTTTGTTTATTATATTGAACCAAGGCAAAACGATATAAGTCCTTAGAAATTGAAAGGTCAAACTCGAAAAACTCATGGATACAAAAAACAAACCAATGTTTAAACGTTATGTATGAATTCCCCTCTCTCTTTCTATCTTCCTCTATTTCTCTCTTTCACTTCCGTTCTGTCAATGGAAAAATAAAGAGTTAAATATAATTCTATTTTTAAACAGTTAACGCTTGCAATTGTTCGCTAATTTTGTAAAAAGCCTTACATTCCAGGATGCTATTAATGCCGCCGATGAGATGCCTATAACGACCCAATGAAGACAAGAAGCGACCCATGCCAGCCAGTTATAGCTGACGACATCTTGAACCATTTTTGTTGATTTTTCCAATATGTGCCTCTGTTACATATTGTTTGATATCTTTTATTCCCCCGGGGAGCTGCTTGTGTCCCCAGGACGTTCCTCACCCAAATAACTCTCCCCGGGGAAGCGATAGTATCATATGTGTGCCGGGACCAGGGCTGTTTCTCGCAAAGGAACAAGCACGACCCTACAGAAAATAATCTACGGACACAACAATAAAAAAAATCAAGTACAAGACTAATAAAAATCCACGAACACAAAAAACCGAGGAAAAGAAACGCTTCATTAATCAAAGTTAACAGAAACACAACCACGCAAGATCTCAACTCAAGAACAGCCATTTCAACCCAGCATGTACAGAGGAAAAAGAAGACACCAGAAAACAAAGAAAAGAAACGCTTCATTAATCAAAGTTCACGGAAACACAACCATACAAGAAATCAATTCAAGAACAGCCATTTGAACCCAGCATCTACAGAGGAAAAAGAAGACACGAGAAAACTCCAGAAAAACTGAGCTATGTAACTATTTCCTCCTCTCTCTTTTTGTCACTCGTCAAATTTTTTGGTTTTAATAATTTATTTTGCTTAAACGTCTACTATTTAAAAAATATATTTAGACAAAATAACTAAAACTAACCAAACACAATTTAACAAATTCCTCACAGGGGGATCGAAGATCCCAATATTTACTGGAAAACCATCTGACATTAGGCCATGGCTAGCAGCTCTGAAAAAGAAAGAGCGGATCTACCAGCTAACAGACTTAGAACTAGTAAACCTGACATACGATTTTTCGGACGGTCTTGTATCGGAAATGATCGGTGAATTTCTCGATGATCATCCCAACTGCACCAGTAAGGATCTGCTCGATCAAGTAGCAGCCCAGTACGGCGAATTCACAAATGCTGCCGACGCTACTCGGGCTTTAATAAGAATAAAGCAAGATCGAGGTGAGCTGCTCGCAGGTTTAGCAAGTAGGATGAACAAACTTGCTAAGTTAGCTAACAGGTCAAGCTGTGCAAGTGCACTTAGCTGAATTCTTCATAGATGAGATAAATAACCCCTTTATAAATGAGGATGTGTTAAGATCGAATCAGACAAAATTTTCGGAGGCTTTGTTTGCTGCTAGACAAAGCGAGTTGCTCCATGAGCGACTCCGAGGTGGCCACAATAAGGAGCAGGCTTTCTTAAATAAAAGCTTTAACTGGTATCAGAGACCAGCGGGCCCTAATTGGGTTTAGGGTACCCAAAACCGAACATTACAGCAGCTATAGTGCTGTAAGATATAAATTTTTTGGATGTTCTTCAGCAAGACTGCAGCGAGCGCGTTTCAGCTATAATAGGCTAGAACGAGACTAGCAGTGGTCACCTGAAGAAAGATTGAATAACTCCATTTCAGGAAACAGCAAGGCCAGGTTACACTCGAAAACCACTCACCACCGACCGCCACAGAGGTCAAACACACGGACATGGAACCATTACCAATACTAAAAGAAAAGAGTAACCTTGGGAAAGATAGATATCAGAGGTCATGGATGTCTAGAAAGTGGTGACGCCATACATAAACGGTCCAAACAAAGAAATAAATCGGTCAAGAAAACTCGGGTAAATAGAGACACCCGAAGAAATAAACTCCTGGACATGGGCTCCCGAATGGGTTGCAAAGTGAAAATAAGGGGTAGACCAATTGAGGCTCTGATCGACACTGAATCGGAAGTCTCGTTCTTCAAAATATCAGTTTTTGAGGAAATAAATACGCATATGGAGAGTCAAGGGATTGTAACCTAACAGTTACCGTCGGTAACGAGCAATGCATGGTCCTTAAAAGCATGACCCATTTACCTATTAAAATTAAGAAGGCGAAAACTTCGTCAAGGTTTTATATCACCCCAGACTTAGATCCGGAGTTGATATTACGTGCAGACTGGTTTCTTTGCAACCAGTCTGAACCTAATATCAACAATGTTTCCATGTGCTATCGTTTGGATATCGTTGGATATTGTGTTTATTCCCCGGGGACCTGGTTGCGTTCCCAGAACGTTCCTAAACCAATTAATTCTCTCCGAGGAAGCGAGAGTACAATAAATATACATTTATCTGTTATTTATTTGTTTATTTTATTATTATATTTTAATCAATATTATTAGAACAATTATTTTGAAAGTTATATTTTAAAGTTCACTTTTCACATACGTTTACTAATTTTATATTCGAAAGTCTAGTATTAATAAACATTTTTCGGACTAGTGACGTAGTTAAGTATACTTTAGTTTTACTTTGAATAAATCCTGATCCCCTAAGGCTTCAGAGTTTCTTAATATCATAATAATATGTTTAGTTTTAATTAGATACGTGTATATATAAGTTAAATCTAATTTTAATTTTACATCAAGTTATTTAAGAATTATTAATGTTATTTAGACATAACATTATCGATTATGTTTATTTCCGATTTACTTTTACTTTAGCCCCTCCTACCCTAAGCATTTCTTTCTCCTTCTTTCCTCTTTTCTGCTTTACTCCTCAATTTAACTTATCATTCCAAAATGGATTAATAGACGTTTAATAAATGTGTCCATATATATATATATATATATATATATATATATATATATATATTATCTTAATTAATGTTCAATAGATATACCTTATTATATCTATAATAGAGATTTACATCTATTATTATAGTAAACAGATTTGGCTCATATATTTGAGTCCACGCATCAATCGTATAATAATCACTTGTTTAAACATATAGTTTATTTTTAGATCGATAATTGGAATTTATTATTACAAATAAATTTGTAATATTATGATTATTACAAATTCATCATTCCTATTCATAAAGTAATTTTCCTGGCAAACTAAAGTTTAACATGTCTAAACATTACGATCTAGAAGTTTATAATATAACGATTAACGACTATTCCCTATTATAATTTAATATTCAATTTTTCATTCAAATCACATTATATAATATAGTTGTATGTTCTTTTAAATCACTTTAGAATTAAATACTACATTATTTGACATATATTATCATAATTACCTTCATGATTCATTTTAAATATTGATTTAGATATATCTTACCATCATATTTGCTATCATTATCTTAATTTATTTGGCTTATTTAATTAGTTTATAAAGTTTTGGTCTGTAAAGAATGTGGAAATAGATGAAAATATAATAAAATTGAAAAATAAGTTAATACAGAAATAAAAAATAAAAGTCATCGAAAAAAAATAAACATAAAATCGGAAATGTAGGCATACAGACTCCTATTTTACAATGTGGATCACGGGAAACGGGTGTTTTTAGAACAGAAATGTGGTTTTAACAAGATGAAACCACTGCTCATACAGCGAGAGCGTCCATGACTGCTGTTTGAGTACGTTACCTAATGATGTCATTTCAAGCGTTGGAGATCTCCCGTTGCCCCGCGCTTACCCCATTTTTTCCATGTGCGATTTTTATCTGTGGGGTGTTTGAAATCACGCGTTTATGCTGGGAAAAATCCCACACTTGGAGAATTGAAAACTGAAATACATGAAAATATCCATAAAATAGGTGAGGAAAGTTTAATGAAAGGGGAGGCTACCTTTAAAAAGCGGCTTCAAATTTGTGCTCGTGAAAATGGCTGTCATTTTTTCAGGCATAATATTTTGCTTAAAATATTACATAATGGCATTGTTTAGTAAATTATGTTCATTATAAAATTTTTGTTTAAATATTCTTAGAGTTTTTTTTTTCTTAAAAACATCCGTTTCTCGTGACTCAAGCTATACTGGTTTTAGATAGGAAGCTTAATACAAAGAAGGAAGACGAGTATTCGAGATAGTAAATAATATTTAATGATTCAGCACAATTTAAGACAATACTTATGACTTTT
Source organism: Euprymna scolopes (assembly GCF_053919585.1). Taxonomy (NCBI): domain Eukaryota; kingdom Metazoa; phylum Mollusca; class Cephalopoda; order Sepiida; family Sepiolidae; genus Euprymna; species Euprymna scolopes. The sequence goes on from NC_136485.1 coordinate 20,519,274, forward strand.
TTTACACATAATTTCTGTCTTTGGTCTAGGCAGGGATCTCAATTGCAAAATTATTCTGAGGATATGTCTATTACTTGTTTGAAAGGTAGCTATGGCGTAATAAAGTAAAAAAAAAAAAACGTAATTGAAACTTTTCTTCTGGTGTTCACATTTTGTAATTATGTCCATGGTCAGTTTCTTTTCTTTTAATGGATTGATAGGTGCTTTTCTTCTGAAACATTAAGGGCAGAATAGATTAATTGATTAACATAATTAAATGAGTGATTTTGTGCTACGAAACATGTACTGTCAATAATTGTAAATGTAAACATACTCAAAAGTAAAAACTGTAAGATGGTCGACATCTTGAAATGAGAGTACAGTAAAACTTCGGGATACGGCATTAAAAATTAGTATCAAAATACAGTACATTATATTATTCACACGTATATAATCAATATATAATCAAATAATATTATTAATGCCACTGTAAGGCGGGGCAGAAAAAAACATCGTTTTCCACATTGGAACCTGAAAAAACGTATCCTAGGGTCACTGTATCCCGGGGTTCTACTGTATAGACTTTTGTCATTTGTCATATGCTTTGTAATTATATTTAGCTTCATAAGTTTAAGGACTTTAATGAATTAGTGGTGAAATATAATTGAAAAAAACATATTCCAACATAAATCTATGCTGCTCTAAATTTGGGTTTTTGTGCATTGATACATATTAAAACCGTTTTTCCTGTTTATTTAAAAAGAAAATACAACTTTGTTTATACATTGGTCGTCGAATTGCGTTGACTAGCAAAAGATCTAGCTAATTAGCATATTCTTTTAAACATTCATTTTAATTAATTCCCTAATATATTTTTTTCAATTTTCTAGTAAACTATTACGTGTAATTATATTCATGCAGATATTCTGCAGGAGTTAGATGTACTAGCGTAAGACTTTCGCAAAAAGGTTAGAGTAAACGAAAACCTCGTTCTCTGTATATCTATGTATGCATATATAAGTATATTTGTTTAGAAATGTGCCTATCAATGTCCTTTGTCAGATTTTGGTCTACAGGCATGATACTTATTATATAGGGTATTCGAGCCTATGCGAAACTTTATATTTGGGTTTCACCTGGGAAAAATCGGTGCAAATGTGTGAAAATTAAAAAAAAATAAAACTGGCCAATGGATGATAGAACGATGGCATTACGAATAAGCATGTGTAACGCAATAGCTATTGGTTCATGTTTTTATTTTTAGCCTTGCAGCAAATATTGCCTTTACAGCCAAGACATTAAGACATTAAGAGCAAAATTGAATCTAAACTAAACGTTTTAGTTTAGATTCTCGGTGGTGGCATACCAGTCATTTATTGAAAAAGTTTTTAAAACATTCTACATATTGGGCTCAATATAATTAACAATAAATACAGAATTTACATTAATAAAATATCATATTAAAAGCGTATTTTACGATCGAAACCGCTCCGCTTAGATATATATATATATATATATATATATATATATATATATATATATATATACTAGTATGGGTACCTGGCGTTGCCCGGGTGTTCGGAGCTGTATGTTGAGCAAAAAATAAAAAGTGGACGTAGGAAGGCAGACTCGCACCCGTACCGCAAAGGCGGAAAAGAACAAGAAAGAAACCCTTTGCTGTTACGACCACCGCCTAACCTGAAGTGACGTAGGTTTTAATTAACGCTATACAATCGAAAGGAGAGGATGACTTTCGAAAATATCGGCAAAGAAAGCGACCCCACTGTAGAAAAGTTGCCAAAGGTGAAGATATTAATTTTTTTAGCAAATTCTTCGATATTTGTCGTCTGAAAGGTCGAACTTCAAAACGATACCGATCTTGTGAAAATATGTCGCCTCCATCGAAAGTTTTAGACAGACATGCAAACATACATACATACATTTATATATTGATAACTCAAATTTTCGACCCAAACCAATTAAAAACCTTGCCCTATCTCTGAATACCCTTCATGTTAAATTTCAAATGTTTAGACCAGAAAATATCTGAGTGCTTTGGTAGAGACCGAAGCGGTCATTTTTTTTTAATTTAACCCCTATTTTGACCCCTTAACATTTAGTCTTTTGGGCTCAAATCAAGTTATTATGTTAGATCCATGTCCAATGAACCTATATCTAAAATTTTCATTTTTAGACCCAGAATTGGCGGAGCAGTTTGGTAGAGTTCTCAAAAGTCAAACCGTTTAACTTTGAACCCTTACAGCTGACTTTATGGCTGAAAATCGATTACAAAGATTTTCCTATATCTCACTACCCTGTACATCAAATTTCTAGTCTGTAGACTGAAAATTGACAGAGTTATTGTGTAGGGATATGTACACAGACAGACACATAGACAGACAGAAATACACTTCCACTTTGATTCACCGCAAAGAAAGTAGAGTGCTTCCTTGAAGTAAGGGGCTACTATCGAGGATATAAGTTGCAGGGACATTATGCATGGACATTATGCAGGGAGATGAGCATCAAGAGGTTTGTTTACATTGTACTAAAACTTTTGCATGCCGGTAAAGTTTGGAAAGCTGAATCCCGGAAGGGAGTTCCAAAGTCTAGGAGTTCTGTGGAAGAAACTATTGGAGTAGAAGGCTTTTTTCCACCTAGGGATCTTTACTGTGTAGGGATGGATTCAATTACTTGTCGGGTTTGTGGGAGGTTTTTACCTCGAGGGGCTACAACTGTTTGTAGTTTGTCAAAGCGTTCGCAATTAAAATACTTGTATCACAGGCAGAGGGGTGCAACATTTAGTCCATGTGATAGAGGCTGAAGCTTATATGACCGTTCAGAACCTATCAGGGTGGCGACTCTCTTTCGAACCCTATCCAGGGTGGAGAGACTAGTAGCAGATGTACCAACCTAAATGTGACAACAATATCCAATAAATTAGCGAATGGTGGGCTTTATAGAAGTATAGGATACTTTCAGGCGTAAGAAGGATTCTATAGCGGAGAGAGAGAGAGAGAGAGAGCCCTCCTTCTTAGCACGACCTTGGCAATGGTCTCAATGTATCTGTTCTAACTCATGTTCTATTTAAACTAAATATAATATTGTCAAAACCTCCTAATATTAGAGCTAATGTATAAGCCAGAAGACCCGGAACGTACGCGCTAAAAATAATGCACGAAAGAAAAATGAGCAAGAGATTATGTTGCCTTTTTTTCGAAAATGTAAAATCTATTCCTTTGCTTCATTTCAAAAGTGGATTTGTTAAGCCAACGTGAAAACGCTACCAAACGCATATATTTTCTTGTGTAAGATTAAACAAAGCTCTCTCTATTTTTTCTGCTATAAAATAAGATATATGTGGGAAGAAGAAAATGAGACGAAAGGCAGATGTTTATAGCTGTGCGTTTTCGATCTCACAGCCTAGAAAAACTTGAGGACAGAACGTAGCTGACTCTTTGGTATTTACATTGAACATCGTCGCCGAGCAGACGTAAAGTCAACTCGCTGTGAATCTGTCGTGCCCTTTCTCTCAAACATTTCAAAACGAAGTTCGCAATAGTTTGAACCAGTTCATGGGTTACGCTGTATTGTTTTTCAGTTAACAATATCTCTGCAACACTGCGTCGTATTTGGTGGAGGGAGTTAATTATACATTAGTCGCCTCATTTCATTGCCTGTGGTCCATGAAGCTACGCAAAGAAGCGTCGTTCTTAGCAGTATGTAAAACCTGCTCGAGAAATATGGTAGTAGAATGATTTGTATATTTGAAAGAATTTCTGCAATTTTGTTCAGCATTTATAGTAAGTATAAGAAACGTGAAGAGAGCGAGAAAAACGACAAACGCACTGATATTTGTGTAGATTTATTATAGACCACTTTCCATAAGGCATTTCTGTTTTCCATTCATCTATTTTTTTTAATTTCAAATACAGTTATTTATTTCACAGAAACATCTTTTCACATGCTGCTAGGAAACACATATACCAACAACGCTGGAATGAAGATCAATATAAAAAAAACACCTACTCTTTGTATTGTTTCGATTTACTTTTTTCTCATCTTAAATTTAGTTTTTCTTAGACAAGAAAAAGAATGCAAATAATTTTAAAGTCCAATCAATCACATCTGAAGTCAAGCTTGGACGCTTTACACAAATTTGCATATGAATAATCAAGTTAAAGCGTCAGCGAAACGTAAAATCAGTATTAAATTCATTTGTACTTTTAAAAACACAACATCTAAGAAAACTGTTCGAACGCTTGAACAATTCGGGCAAAGCTCAAATATAATTCATCAAGACAGTTACATGTGCATTAAAGCGGACGATTAAAATCAATGTTTCGCTGTAGTGTTTTGCTGTTAGACTGGAAGATTTGTTACTCATAATAGGATTATACGAAGACTGTATTCAATGTCGTCCATCGGCCTTTAAGAAAGTTCAATCTAGTACTGAGAATCGTCAATGATGACACACGAAGCGACAGTGTTTAGTTCATGAATATACACTTGTTTATACAGTAAATCACGTCATTGAGTATAGATTTGGGTGACTAAGCAATGCGAATTGTTTGTGAAGCAATATGCTGTAATATAACGATTAGTATGGATATTTAAATAACGTCAGATTCAACAAATTATGCTAAAATGAGTAAAACATTTTCTAACGTTTGTTTCTATATACCTGAGTTATGATGAAGCATCTGCATACCGGAGTGCACCAGGCAAATAATGATGAAAAAAATAATCATCCAAGAGGGTATTGGTTTATACTTGAATGGCGTTTGCTCTCTAGGCAGGTATATATTTATTAGATCGAAAATTTACCTGTGTTTAAGCAAGGGTGACGTCTAGCAGTAGAATAACGAATCTTGGCACAGTTATGAATCTTTCTCTACATAGGAACCACCCAGAGTTATGCATTTCTCCCATCGTTTGATGCAGCTCTTGAGATCGTTTTGTAGAACACCCCAGGTTGGTCTTCCAACCACGACGTGACTTCAGAAATCAAGGTTGCATCATCTGGGACACGCTTTCCTTTAAAAAAGAAAACTTAATGGCTGGGAAGAGATGAAAGTCAGAGGGTGCAAGGTCAGGAGAATTGGGAGGATGGGGAAGGATTTCATAACCACACGCTCGTGCTTCTGATCTGGCGACATGCGAGTTGTGGACCGGAGCGTTGTCGTGCAGGAAGAGGGTACCTTTGCTGATCTTGCCCCGCATCTTGATTTTGATTGCTTCCCTTAATTTCCTCCAAAGTGAAGCATAATAGGCTCCTGTAATTGTGGTACCCTTATACAGGAAATCTGTCATCACTACTGCGTCCAGGTCCCAGAAGACTGTGAGTATGACCTTGCCAGCGGAGGGCCACGCACTTGCCTTCTTTGGAGGTAGTGAGTCCAAGTGCTTCCACTGCATTGACTGTGCTTTGGTCTTTGGATCATAGTGATGGACCCAGGTTTCATCCTGTGTATTCAGTATTTTAAAAATGTTGAGTCATCTTCTTGGTAGATCTCCAAATTTATCATCGAGCACTCGACAAGTTCTCGCGCCTGGAATGGTGTGGGCAACCTGGGAATCCATCTGGCAGTCACCTTATGCATATGCAAATGGTCATGAATGATAGTTTCCACAGACCCTCTACTAATGTTGATATCTTGGGCTATTTGACGAACTGTAATGTGCCGATCTTCCAAAATGGAAGCCTCGACTTGACGCACAGATGCCTCATCAATGGTAGAAGCGGGGAGCCAGGTCTGAGAGCCTTTTTCCACAGACCTCCGACCATGTTTGAATTCACGATGCCAGCGTTTTACAAGGTCATATCATGGGGCCTTATCACCATGAGTTTCTTTCATTTCATCGAAAGTCTCCTGTGGTTTGCGTCCTTTCAAATACAAAAACCGTATCACTGCTCGACATTCAACAGGCTCCATTTCACATCTGACTCAGTTCAAACACCTGTAAAACAGAAATCACAAGTACTTCAGAGTTGTAATGTGCCACATAACCCCTAGAGATATAAATCATTGCACCTGCAAAATGTCAGCTAGATCAGATAACTGGAAGTGGGCCAGGGGCATTACTTATCGTACGCCCCTCGTATTAATCATTTTGTGACATGTTATTAAAAAAAACTATCGGCAATACGTTTTTCTGTATTTAATTATAGTTTCGTTGCGCGGCTGACAGATACACATGCATAAGCTATTTATTTTCTAACTTACATTATAAAAGCTAGGTTTAGATTTACAAGCCCAACATTATATTAAGATGCTTCAAAAACAAGTATGGATGGGTAGAATTGTGAGAAACTTATCGAGTACAAGTATACAACTTAAATTAGTTATGTCACAATAGATTGTGATCCAGAATCCACTTTTCTACATAGTCTATTTATTCTCCAAACTATTTTTCCTGATGAATATACTTTTGCCTGGCCAACTGTGAAGACTTTGTCACACAAAGGTTCGTTCCAAATGTAAATTATTGTTTAATAAAAAAAAGTTAAAGAACTATTACGGCCAAAGTGGCAGTATTTAAAACCAGCCAACTTTAGTGCTCATTCTCAATGCTTATATATAAGTGATGAACAATTTCTGTACATAGTCGTAGGAAGTGCGCTTTTACGTATTAGAGTCGTTTCGAAGTAAATCCTCCTATTTTTAAGCTCATAAAATTGAATAAATACGAAGATCGGACTTGTATTATTAAAACAAGCGATAGTATATGGCATTGTCATAAGTATATGGCATTGTCAGCAGCAACTTCAATCCAATTTACTCAGTAATAAATGATGTTCCTGTAATAAAAGACAATTTGAAAAGTAAAGTATGTCCGCTTTTAAAAAATTAAATTCCAAGATATTCGAAGACAATAATAGTAGCATTATTATTAGTACCGCCAATATTTGCAGCAGAGATATGCGATTTTAAGGCGATGAATACACGACTTCAGTAATAATAACTATGCAATTTTCTATTCCCCTGGTGAATTAGGACAAAATGATATAAAGGGCTTTAGATTTGGATGCTTTGTCGTGCACACACACACACACACACACACACACGTATGCACACACACACACGCACACACACACACATATATATATATACATATATATATATGTAAGCATGCACATACATATATCCATATAGCAGGCTCCTTTAGTCTTGCATAGACTATGGATACCCATGAAGGGTTACTTGCGGGTGAAATTTTTGTGGCAGGAGGTGCGCAATCTCTATCCACACCTCTCCTGAGACGCCATTGTTAAATACCAGTGGCAAGTGAAGTACAGGACGACTGGAAACAAATGTCGAGATAAGCGGATACAGCGCCTAGAATTCCCAAATGGTCACCCATCTGATACTAACCAAGCTCAACGTTGCTTAACTTCGGTGATCTGACTAGAGCCGGTGTGTCAACGCGATTATACATATATTTATAAGCATACATAGATATATGTATACATAAATATGTGCATATATTTAAATATACATATATATATATAGAGAGAGAGAGAGAAAGAGAGAGAGAAAGAGAGAGATAGATGGATATATAGATAGACATTGTTCAAAATATGTTTACAGTTGTGTTTCTATGGTTATAAACGTCAATGTTTGAAGAATTAGCCAATTTTAATTAGCATCGTTTGAATTAATCGGACGGATGGTTTCATCATAAATATTACTTGTAGGACGTTTCTGCTGTTGTAACCTTCGCGCTTATGCATGTGTAACCTTTTGAACTCATGAATCTGAGCAGATGTATGGATAAAATCCACGAAGTTAGCATGCTCTTGTTTTGTTAGCCATGGCATGGATATGCATATATGTACTTCACTATTGTGTGCTAAGTATCGCATTAATTGGTTATTTTACTTCAGCCTCAAGATAACTGTCACTTACTAGCTAATTTTAACTTATTTATTATCACTTAAGCTACGACCCCTTGCGGTTGAAATATCAATTATTTCAAAGTATTAACGCAAACGCATTATCTAATAAAAACATTAGACTGGAAAAGAAATTTGAAAGTATCAGGAGGAATCATTTAATGGCTTAAAATAAGCGTCTTTTTTATCATTTTGGAATATCTAAAATTAAGTAAAAACTACCAGAAGCAAAAAATAAAATATAAAATGCGGGAGCTACGAATATATTCGAACTATTTTTAACTTCGTTCTGTGAATCCGGTTTGCCTTTTCGCTACCTTTAAACGCTGACTGTTCTAAACGATCAACGAAGGTGGTCATTGTGCAATGGTAGGCGTTTCTTAATTGATTTGATAATCATACGTGTCTAAATGCCATTCAATATTAATGTCAACAATCATATCATTAATAGTGTGAATTAACATTTCTTGCCAGCTATAGAACAAGTGAAAAACCGGGAAAAATCTGCGAGATTCATTAAATATATTCGAATGGAGTAGAATTCTTTTCATAAATTCTCATGTGTCCGTATTATCACACGGTGATTTCTGAGATATTTTCGCTGTATGTAATCGTCCGAAGTGGCTGTAAGAGAAAGGTACTATTTAAAAGACAATTGCCGCTTGTTGCAGTAAGATGAAATGGATGCGCGTAAAAATTTCTTTCTAATACTCACACCCGAACAGACATACTCGTATATATATATATATGTGTGTGTGTGTGTGTGTGTGTGTGTATGTGTACATTTGTGTGTATGTATAGATATGCATATATAATGTATGTATATGTATATGTATATATATATATATAGAGAGAGAGAGAGAGATAAAGAGAGAGGGGTATCCCAATAAAATAAACTCTTTAAATGACCATAAAACAAACATTTATTATAAGGAAAAGTTTCATATATCAAAATACTGTGAACAAATATAGAAACCAGTTTAAAAGGTACCTAAGCAGGTCAATCTGTATATTGACATATCTTCTTTGAATGGTTGCTTTCAATATCATCGTAGCTCTTTTGTGGGGTTAACCCTGTTTTTAACATGCCCTACACCTATCCACTCGCGTCCAAATAAGAGAAACATCCATTGGAGGGGAGCGGCTACATCCGGTGAGTCTGGACAGTACTCGTTCCTTACTCTTCATCCTAACTATCTGTTTTGCAGGTGACTATCACGATATGCTCTTACGTCATAATAATAGTGTTGAATGCTTTATCCGACTGGAAGTGCCATTCTTTATTTCTAAACATCTCTTGGGTACGTATTATCTCGTATTCATGTAGCAAGTTGAGATAATTTTAAGAGTGTAACAATTTTATTGGGACAACTTGAATGCATATATAATATACTTTTTTCTGCCGTTGATATTAGTAATACATGCTTACTTTTCGTTCCCAAACATGAGACAACCGTTTTAAAATACGCAAAGTAAATATGTACTCGATTCTTAAAGGTTTACTAATGCACACATTTGAGTTTTAATTAATGAATTATTTATTTTTATTTGGTTTCGTATTAAATGATTGCTTTCATTTTACTATTATCATAAATTCCTTACAGCCATAGGTTCTATGCTGTGCATAATTGAGTGGAATTAAGGATGGACACAGTCTATTACCTGGACATGTTATATATATATATATATATATATATATATATATATATATATATATATATATATATATATATATATAAACCTTTGTCTACGTGTATTTGTGTGTGTGAGTGTGCTCGAATTCGTTCCCTATAGATTACAAAACACCTCAGATGATTTTTCATGGGATTTTACACGAAAATAATTTATGTGTCTGGCACTATTCATAGATATTTTATATCGAAATTTCGTGGAAAAGTATCGATAATTGTTTATCGAAATAATCCGATGAAGGAGAAACAGCCCATTTTGAACAACGTTTACATCTTACACAGATGAACATCACAAGTGCATTTGAAAAGTTTTATCACCATACAAGTCGATAGTCCCGATAAATAAAACGAACAGTGGGACCTTTATATAACTGGGAGCCGTTCGAAATTTATTTATTCTTTAAAGTGCAATTGAATTCTTGCATTTACTTTTCGATTTAAAACAGAACTAAAAGTAATTATCACCAAACAACTAGTGACTGCCTGACTTTCCTTTCCAGACAGACGCCACGTTAGACGATCTAAAAATCACCCCTGCTCAGGTGCATGCTATCATAAAAGAACTTGACACTTCAAAAGCATGTGGACCTGATCTTAAACTAGCTGTGCTATTAAAAAAGTGCTCAGCCGAAGTAGCCCCAGTTCTCTCCAAACTCTACAACAAATGCCTTAATGAATCATGATTTCCGGGCTGTTGGAAAACCGCTTCTGTGGTACCAATATTAAAGAATTCTGGCGAAAGAACTGATCTATCAAATTATCGCCCTATTAGCCCCCTCCCACTTTTCCCAAAATATTTGAGACCATAATTAACCATGCTCTAGTCCGGCACCTTACAGATGCTGAACTTCTGACTGACAAACAATATGGATTTAGACAAGCCCGTTCCACAGCTGACATCCTCACTGTAATCTCTGAACGTATATACCATTCACTGGACAAAGCGGGGGAGGGCAGAGCGGTAGCTCTAGATATATCTAAGGCTTTTGAAAGGGTATGGCACAAGGGTCTCCTCAGGAAAATTAAATCATACGGTATCACTGGTAGAATACTTAGCATAATTAAATCCTTCTTAGATAAGAGAAAAATCCAGGTTGTCCTCGACGGTCGAACATCAAAACAGTGTGATATAAATGCGTCTACTACTAGTCTCTCGCTCCTAGACAAGGTTCAAAAAAGACTCGCCAACCTGATAGGCCCTGAACTAGCATCTAAGCTTCAGCCTCTGTCCCATCGACGAAACGTTACATCCCTCTGCTTGTTCTACAAGTATTTTAATGGGGAATGCTCTGACGAACTGCAGACACTTGTGCCCCCACAACGCAGACACACTCGACAAACCCGACAGGCAGCTAAATCCCAACCCCACACAGTAGAAATCCCTATATGTAAAATATCTTTCTACTCCAGTAGTTTTTTTTCCCCAGAACCGCTAGACTCTGGAATTCCATTCCAGGATCCTGCTTCCCTAACTGTACGGACATGCAGAAGTTCAAGTGCAACGTGAACGGACATCTTGCTGCCGAAATCCCTACATAGTGCCCCAGTAGTTGCTGACCCTGATAGTAGCCCCCTACACCTGAGTGGCAATGTGCCTTGTTTGGGGTGAAAATGTAATAAAAAAAAGTACGAGATGGGTTCATTCAAAATGATTATTTATCTTTATGAGTGTCTGAATGCTATTCTATATTAATGTCGACCGTTATATCATTAATAGTGTGAATTATTTTAAAACTAATTGAAATTTGATAAAAAATTGAAGCATGCTACTTGATTTTTTATTATATATTTAATTGAGACCATTATATAAAAATAATTTTATGAAATCTATAGTACGTTTCATACAGTGCAGATAGACTAATATTTTTGTTCAACTAAATCACTGCGGAGAGGCATGTGAGCTTCCTCCTGATTCAAAGCGATGGGCTCCCCAACTAGATCAGGTAATAAATCTATTTGACTGAAAAAAATAGCGCTCTCACCGATTTCGATGACAATAAAATGATCGTTCAATCCTGAATAACGTTTGACCAGCCTGCTAGTATATATATATATATATATAGGTATATATATATATATATATATATATATATATATATATATATATATATATAGATGTTATTTTAAACTTAAATGGAAATATTTATGAGCTAACGTCAACCCAACATGTGGAAACCATCAAGTACAATCATCGTTATAAATAATTAGCGGGTCGTACCTGGCGTTGCCCGGGTGTTTGGAGGTGTGAATGTAGGGGGGACCCTGTTTTCATATTCTAAAAAAACACGATCTTATAAAAAATTGGAAAAACAAAACAAAGCAAAACCGAGAACAAATGCACAGAAAAGAAAAAAAAAAGGAAAAATAGGTGTAAAAGAGGAAAAAAAGGTTTAAGTGGGAAGACAGGTTCGGATCCGAAGCATTGAGGCTAAAACGAAAAAAATGCCTGTCACGTTACCTCTACGTCAAAGAGACACACAATTGAAAACGCATAAAATTAAGTATTTAAAACACTTGCAGGTGGTTGAAACTAACGTCAACGTTTTCTAGGTCAAACATGACGTCATTGTCGTAGATGAAGGAGGAGGCCGTTTAAGGTGAAGGAACACCCTCGCAACACACACCCACAACACACACCCACACACACATTTTAGCTTTTCTATTTATAGATGCCCCCGCCCTGGTTTAGCTAATGTACGACGCGTAAAATTGAAAGGAATAAAAACAAAACCCACGTGAAAGAATGGAAAAGGAAAAAAAGGAAAAAAACAAACCTCACCCGAAAAAAAGTCATCGCGTAATATGCAAATATATTTATTTAAATCTATTTTTTTAATGGAAAACCAAAATTCCAAAAAATAAAACTTACCGTTTATAATGAATGAATAAAAACCAGAAAACTGAGCCTGTTTTTTGTTTATAATTTTTAATGTTGGTTTGTTTTGGTTTGTCTTGGTTTCTTTTTTGTATTGTTTATTTGTTGTCTCTGTTAACCAATTTTAATGCCGTCTCATTCCAATATCGATAGCGTAGTAGTAATTATGCTAATGAAACTCTCAGAAATGCAATGTATAGAAATAAATAATGAATAAAAACTAGTCCGAAAATAGAAATTCAGCTCCCCCCTAGCATCACGTATAAAATCAGTGCAAACATAATAGAAGTATAAAGTCAGTAAATAAAATATTAAAGCGACTAATCGGTGCAAGATTTGAAGAACGCTGGCGGCTGACTGTTAAAGTTTCTTGTAAAAACTGGAATCAACTATTAGTTCGTTTCGTTTAAGTAATCCTTCAGATCGCAACTCCCCACCCCCTACAAGAAGAGAAAAATATAAAGGCAGAAAAAAGGGGGGAAAGAAGAAGAAATTTATAAAATGGAACAAGTAACCCACAGAATAACTGGAATGTAAAGACGCGTCACACGACGGAAAAATTCCAATCCATATTTTTTCTAGCAACTAACAACTCAAATCGGTGTTCATCGTATATTCCCCTGTGGACGGACCGCAGCGGTGTTAAGTGGTCGTGGGCAGAGTATGAATCGAATAGAGCGAAAAGATTTTACAACCTCCATTGATTCTAACAGATTGTGGCAGTTAACTCTCACCGGAAAAATGTAGAAATGTACGAATATACAGGAACTGTAAGGGTAGTAGGCCTATAGCACACTTCAGATCCTGTGGGGACATTACATTTGAAAGTAATGTCGTGATTCTTAATCCTAATTATGTCAAACTCACACGGGAAAAATGAGTTAATTTTATTTATATAGAAGATAAACAGAATATTTAATTTTAGACATAGTAATAACTAACAATAAAAATGGGAGAAGTAGCGAGAAAGAATACCAACATACGTAAAAAAGGTAATCAATATAGCAATAATAGCAACAGAGATGTGATAGTGGCTAAGTGATAAACTATGACGGCTGAAAATATGAGTGTATCAAGTTTTTACCCAGTTCGTTCCTACAAAAAATCTTTCGCGCAAGAACGTTAACACCATTCACGTGGTTCCTTCTGTAAGTGCACGATATTTTCCTCCGTAGAATCCATAAGAGAATGATACCGAGGAAATGAATGCCAACAAAAACGATGTTCAACAAACAAACACACAACAGCACCAAAACTATCTACCTATCTATGTATTTATCTATCTATCTATGTATCTTTCTATCTATCTATCTATTTTCGGTGTAGTGGACTGCCAAAGTACAAAGTATAAAGAAGACGGAAGATTTTTACATCAGAGTTCTCTTCTCCTAGATGCATATCTTTACAGATACTGGGGGTGAATCTCGTTCAGTGAATTAATATATAAACCTGGAAATTTCTACGACTAGGGGCGATACATACAGAACGTAGCCTTCTGAAATGGTCAACCACCTGGTACTAACCAAGCTCAACCTTACTTAACTTCCGTGATCTGACGAGAACCAGTGTGTTCCATATATATACATATATATATATATATATATATATATATATATATATATATATATATATATATATACAACACATTTTTGTGCGTGTATGTAACACCACCTTTTTGTGCGTGCGTGTATATGTGTGTGAGGGCGAAGTCTTCTTACAAAACTATCTGGTTTACAGTCTTAAAATTTGAAAAATAATGTATTTGGCCGTAAGCATCTCGTGCAATTTGGGTTATAGTTCGTGAAAATGGTAACTAAGGGGTCACAGTTAAAAAAATGAGAATGGACCTAGACAGGTTTACATTGACTAATCCTGAGCATTCGTAAATATAAATGTTTTGGGGTGAATTCGCTTAAATTTTCGATTTGCGATGATAGCATTGACGACATTTTTTTAAAACTTTGCTCTTATATATATATATATATATATATATATATATATATATATATATATATATATATATATATATATAATTATTTCCACAGCCAAACAGTTTGGCTGTGGAAATAGTCTCATATAAGCTTCGTTTCTTGAATAAGTCATATACACGTGTTAAACTACATCCCTGTATTCCGAATTTTAAAAGGTTTAGTCGTGATCTTTGTAACAAGCATACATTTGTGCTAATTGACTTTCGACTCAGTGAACCAGGGAATATTATACTGTACAGAAATTTTACAGATCAAACCATGAGACAGTCGACTTGGCGCCATTTAAGCATTCAGTTAAGGGCGTCGCACTGAGCGTTTATTACTGCAATTCATTCAACAGACTGCACTGGGATGTCCTTTGGGTCAACGAGTGGATATTTTTCAATAGAGATTAATGCAAAATGTAGTTGAAAAATTAATTATATATTATCCAGATCATTTGTCGTTCTGAAGGTAACAACCAATGAGAGTTGGATTTTCCACTTTGGTAATCAACAAATACCGAAACTCTATTGATCAGGATAGATCCCTGTTAGAAAGCGACAGTGTAAATTCACAGGAGAACACACCAAATGTCGCAATAACGATAATATGAATAATAAACATTGCGAAATATTACACTCCTACTGCTAAATTAATTAACATATCCTTAAACAAAATAAAGCATTTTTACTGATAAATATTTCATAGTAAATAATTACCAATCTACGTATTCAAACCATACTTAATAAATCAATGTAATTAGAAAATATATAAAATAATCGATGAAGGAATATAACTTACAAACACATGAGTATATATATATATATATATATATATATATATATATATATATATATATATATATATCGTTTGATATCTCCAGTTTATTTAATTACGTGCCTATCGATGAGACTATTACTATTTGCTGCGATGCGTTCTACCGTAGTAAACTTATACCTCTTTCTCTACCTGAAAATATGTTATCGAACCCCTTTCTCTTTGCACTAAATCCGCCAACTTTAGTTTCGATAAAGTGATGTACCAACAAATTGATGGTGTCTCCATGGGCAGTCCCTTAGCTCCCATCCTTGTCGACATTTTCGTTGGGTGTTATGAATTAAAAATGTTCAATTCACCACATAGCACCCCTGCTTTATATTTTCGTTATGTGGATGCTACGTTTGCGGCTTTTTCTTCTTATGACCTGTAAATGTCTTAACCCCTTACATCATGCTTTATCTTTTACTTTGGATATAGAAGATGATAACTCTCTGCCGTTTCTCAACGTATTGATTGAAAGGTGCAAAGGAGGCTTTGTTACTTCTATGTATATAAAACCTACATTTACTGGTCTATATAGTAAATGGTGTTCTTTTACTCCTAAAACTACTAAGCTGGCATTAATTTATACGTTGGTATATAGGACCTTCGTTATTTTTTACCCCTGTCGACTAGATACTGGAATTACTAAAATTAAGGAACTTCTAATCGATAATGGTTACCCAGAATTTTTGATTGATAAATAAATCAAATTCAAAATCAAGCAATTTAATAAAGATGTAACGTTTGCCCCTTCAAAGTGTCCTGTTTACCAAACGTTGTCGTGGGTTGATGAAACATGTGTCCCGCTCATTAATAAGCTTAAACAGACTATTTGCAACTATTTTCCGTTTGTTTGGCGAGAGTTCTCTTTAATACTGAAGCTGCATTTTCTTCTTTCAAAAAGGACGGTTGTCTTTGCACTAAACTTAGTAGTAGTATATACAAATTTCAATGTCAGTGTTGATATTGAGACAAGAATTAAACAGCATGCTCCTTCAGGTTTTCGGAATAAAAATAAAAATAAAAACAAAATTATCCTAAAACCTACCCACAATAATTTGGATTCCATTATTAGAAATAATTTATTGGATAAGCCAACGTGTGGGCAGACTTATAAGGGCTACTTATTTTCAATTTTAGTTCGAGGCTGATCTATTTCGGTCTCTATTGCACGACTTAAACACCCTCTCTTCAGGCAGAAACGGTTTATGAACACCCTGGACCTGTATATATATATATATATATATATATATATATATATATATATATATATATATATATATATATATATATATATATGCATACACTCACGCATACACATATACAATGCGGTAAGCCGGCAGAAACAAAAAGTTAGACATAGTATCCGGGTTTTTTAAAAATATATTTGTTTACAGGAGAGAGTCTGCACTAGTCCACAATAATGTCAAGAGAATATCCGACTGAAACGGTCAGCTTTCTGTGTTATAAATGAGCGGGACATAAACAACAGAATACATGCATGCTCGTTTCTAAACGAGGAAAAAGTAATCTCTGAGTTTGGTTTCCTTGAATTGTGTTTTTTATTCTTAGAGATACGCTGAGGATAGACTTACCTCTAATCCGTTTAAATGTCCGTGTTTGTCTTGCAAATTTTGCCTTTTATATAGTTCAGTTGGTATTCTTTATTTGTGCTGGTGCGATAAGTTTTTATTCTCCTTGTGTGTATGAAATGGTAGAATTCTGGTTTAGTTCAAAAACTGTGACGTTCTGGAAGTAGTCGCGGACATCTGTATTCATTTCCAATGAAAGAATAAAGTTAATAGTGGCAACAAGGTTAGCTGGGTCGGGGAATAGAGGATACTCTAAGCTGGCGTGTGGGGTTGGTTGGATCTGCCTTTGCTGACCGTCAAGCATATATATATATATATATATATATATATATATATATATATATATATAGATATATATCTGTGTGTGTGTCTATTGATGTATGCATATAGGAGTATATATGTATATATATATATACAAACATAATAAACATATGTGTATATACATGTATATATATATATATATATATATATATATATATGTTTGCTAATATTCTCTCTAGTATCAAAAGTCTTAGGAATATATATATATATATATATATATATATATATATATATATATATATATATATATATATATGTATGTATGTATAAATGGAGGTTGCTATTTTTCAAAAGTAGGGTAACCAATGATATATAACGAGATTAATACAAACGTGTACAATACGGAAGTAGATCATGCTACATTCTTTATTTTTCTTTACATAAGCAGTGATTTGTTGCTACACAGTCATGCACATGTTTCGGTCTGCTAGTGTTTAGTAACTAAAGACCTTTCTAGGCAACAAACACTTATTTACGAAAGCGGGATTCACAATGTAAACCGAAAATAGCACGTTTGAATATCATTTCCAAGATTTGAAACACATTAATTATTTTGTACGATCGTTTCCAAAACGATTTTCAATGTGTAGTATGTCATATGTCATAAGTGATTTCTAATATTGTCTTCTACAGTGTGACACCGAACGTCATAAATAAAACTGAAGGGGGGAAAAAAAACGTTGTACTGTTTTTAAATACATATGTCTAATATACATACAAAAAGGGCCTCTCATAACAATGATAACAATATACAATAATTATTAGTAAGTAAATTAGAGTAAACAGAAATACAATGTTAAAAAAAGAAAGTAACTGTTTTTTTTATTTATACACCCTGGAAATGATTAACTTTGAAAGCATATAAATAACACATTACCATAAAATCTGAATTAAACTTTAAATTTTCAGCAGATTTTCTTACGGTTTTTAATAGGTAGATGTACCTTAAATTTGTATCGGAAATAAGGCGACTTTCACAATTTCACGTTTGCCTTAAAATCGAAACATCAAAAAATGTATACATAACTTAGAATTGCAAAAATTACTAGAACATTTTGGTAGAAGATTCATAAATTAATTCAAATTTTTAGTACGAATAGTTGAGTTTAATGATTTTTTCTTATAAAATTAAATATGGCGTAATGTAATAAAAGTAATTGCAGCTTCTCTTTCGTTTCGAATTTTCACCATGTCAAATCATTTTTTCATTTTTTTGACGGATTGATTGTTGCTATTTCTTCTGATGAGTTAAGGGCATAATAGATTCACTAACTGATATAATAATTAAGTGATTGATTTTGCGCTACGAAACAGATACTGTCCAGAATTGTATAAATCGAATGATTTAAAGGAATAAATTATAAGATGATCAACATCATGAATTTTGGAATACAGATTTTTCGCCTTTATTATATATATCTATATCTATCTCTCTCTCTCTCTCTATATATATATATATATATACATACGTACATACATATATATATATATATATATATATATATATATATATATATATATATATATATATATATAATGGACAAAAATCGAGCACAAACCAGCATACGGCCCGGAATTAAGTCAATGCTCGCTCTGTAATATGGAAAAATTTCACATCCTTCGGGCAATTCGTGACCCAGAAATAAGATGTTTTAATATGAGGAGTAAATTTTGAAAAATTGTATATATATATATATATATATATATATATATATATATATATATATATATATATATATATATATATATATATAGGATTAAGCAAACTGCGGAATCGGATTTTGCTTGAAAAAATATGTAATGAAACTACAAGAAAGCAAGCAAGCAAGCAAAATCCGATTCCGCACTTTGCTAAATCCTACCCTCTGATGAGAAGGAATGTATTTCTTCGAAACTCCGCGGATTAATGAAATCCGTTTATTTAGTGTTTCTATTTCAAATATATATATGTTTTTAACTCTTTTTCAAAGAATTTTTAACATGATATAATAATTACTCTCGCTTATCATAAACTCTATCTCCTATTTAGTGTTATTGAGCTTTTTATATCTGCTTTAGATTACTTTATAAATATTAATTCTTTAATATTTATATTTTACTTTAGTTTTAACATCTTGCATCATTTTCATAAACTTAACTGTAATTTTTATTAGACACACACAAACACACACCAACATATATATACACACACACACACAAACATATATATATATATATATATATATATAGATATAGATAGATAGATGGATACATAGATAGATAGATAGATATCAAAGAGCGTTTGTTGATTACTTCGACGGTTATGTTATGTGGCAAGCCAACTTATTGGCGTCCAAAGTATATAAATCTCTTTGATTTCAAACTAAATTCCTGACGACGGAGAAACAACTAGTTTGCAACTATCACTTCGTACACTGATGATTCGAAAGCATGGATCACTCCTGTCAGTTAATATTAGAAACTATGATTGTTTATTGAATAAATATAATAAGTGGATATTTGTATAGATGCATATTTATATGTATATTCGTATAACTCACATATAAATCTATTTAGTAAGTATGTGTCTACGTGCGTTTGTTTGAGGTGGGGAAGAATACAACTGTGCGTATAAAATACACGATATTACAAAGGTTATCATAACAAACTTAAATTGTTATATCGTGATTTTAAAATGAGGTTCGGGATATTATAAAGATGGTGGCTTTGTATGTCGTACTCTATTACAAGTTTTAGTATTAGAAACGCCTCGGTCATTCTTATTGTTGAAATAAGTAACAATTGATTTACATTCATGTGAGAAGAATATATATTTTTAAATATTAAAAAAAAATCGGGTTAGTTTTTCCCAACTTTAATAACTTCAGACAATAGACACTATCTCTCAGGGCATTAAACACCGGTATTAATGTGTGCAGTATCCGGATAGCAATTCCTCATTTTGGATTTTGTTCGTTCTGTTGCACTATATGGGATACAAGGAATAATAGATGCCACACAGAACCCAATTGATGAGACCCTCTTTACCACACATGTAACATTCCTCTAATGTTGACAGTAGACTTCTTGATCGAGTTTGCGATTACCTCTCCTCTCCTGGTGTTCTATTAGACCTAATCTTCATTTTCCCCTCCCTTTGCCATATTATCTAAATGCCGAAGCAACTTTTTGGAGACCTACCGCTGTATTAATCTGTAGCTGATTCATTTTATTTATTGCAGGCTATTATTCTCATCTTTCCTTTGTTATTTCACGACGTTTCGGTCAACTATTCCTCTGGTCTTCCTCAGGTGTTAATAGCGACGGATAGGAACTCTGAATCTCCTGACTGCATTCACGTAGTTGTTTTCGTCTCACCACGTTTTGGCCAAGTAAGCTTCTGGTCGGCTTTAGGTAGGATTGAAACCGCTATCTTCAGATAATTCTCACCTGGAACCGTAGAAAATCAACGACTCTATGCAGTCAGGAAATTCAGATTTCCTATCCGTCGCGGTTACCACCTGAGGAAGGCAAGAGGAATGGTTGGCAGAAACGTCGCGAAACAACAAAGATGAGGATAATAGTCCGCAATAAATAAAATTAATAAATGATACTCATCTCAATGAATTCCAGTTAAAAAATAATATATAATGTGTAGCTATTTATATTTTCTGTAAGAATCTCATCATATTGGAATCGTTGTTTTCTAACTGATCTCCCATTTTTCTGCAGGTCAAAAATGGGGAGTCATTTGTTCAAGAAATATTGTGAGATGATGAGACGTATGAGGATTATGCAGAAAGCAAGGAAACGTGCATATCTGAGGACAAAGATTTTTGGGAAGGAGCTAAATATGAACTATTTGTGCCCCTTCTAAACATGACTTTAATAACTCGGTAGTCATATCTTCATGTCCATCTTTATAGGAAGCTATCTAAAAGCACGAACAAGTGAGCGATGTGTTCAAAATCCTATGTATTTGCACGAAGAACTATTGTGATTCTTAATCGTAAGAGGCGCCATGTCAGCATAAATAATCTTGTAACCATCATATCTTTGAACACTATACACCAAAGGGATCTTTATGTCGGGGATTTCAAATATTTACTCCATCCGAATTTGATCCCCAGCTTCATTCTGCCACTAACTTGATGCACTCAGCAAGCAAATATAGATTGCTTCCCAATTCCTGCGTTGTTAAGAACAGTGAGTGTGTGTTGATTTTTAAAACAAAAGCTTTCGTTGCTACATAATAAGCAGCAACACCCCCCTTTGACTAACTCACATTCTTGTTTCCACTCCAAGTCTTCGGATCGTTGCTACGCATATGTGGAAAACAAGTATTATCTCGAAATGGTAAATCATTACTGGTTTCTCATGTTATATAGCTTCCACAAAGATAAATACAGACCAAACTTAAATATACTATGGTTTCGTATACATTACAAAATGACATCGATTTCCATATTGTTTTCTTAACAGAATCCAGATATTGACTATAGAAATCAATTACAGGCATTTACATGCATTGCTAACAAAAAGCAATAAACTCACTAAAAGTATGCGTCGGTTTAAACGAGTGTGCGTAAACGCTGTGTATACTTATGATCAGGACACAATTTTAAGATCAGAAAAATGAACATGTGAATTATATCTATGGTATAAATAATATATAATCTGTAGTTATTTGTATTTCCTGTAAGAATCTCCTCATATTGGAATCGCTGGTTTCTAGCTGATCTCCCATTTTTCTGCAGGTAAAAAATGCGGAGGCAGTTGTTCAAGAAATATTGTGGGAACAATAAATATTTACGCCTGATACATCGCAGTACTTGAGTAACAATAGGGTAGTTTGTAGACTCCGGTATTTGCAGAAAAAAAAAAATTTCTGATGTTTCGATTTTAAGGCAAACGTGAAATTGCGAAAAAGCTATAGATCTGGATGGAAAAAAACCTCTGGTTGACACAATTACTACGTTTAACTGGCTCAGTATATATTACTTTTAAAGAAACAGCCGCGTGACTCGTCAATAGTCCGACAAGCTTAATGCATATTGTTCCATAAGTGGCATAGAAATTCTCTAGGAATTTTAGTGTAAGATACATAGTTGCTGGTGAATAATGCCCCATACTGCTTCAAGCCCCTACTTGATCTTTATATAAATACTTCTATATATAAATACAAATAAAAACAGTTTAGAAATGAATAAGTTTCCCATTCTTTCCTTACTTGGTGCATAACGTCGCCTTATTTCCGATACAAATGTAAGGCACATCTACATATTAAAAACCGTAAGCAAATCTGCTGAGATTTTAAAGTTTGATTCAGATTTTATGGTTATTTTTTTATTTATTTGCTTTCAAAGTGAATGTATAAGATAATTTTCAGGGTTTATAAATAAAAAAATAACTTACATTCTTTTTTTTTACATTATATTGCTCTTTACTCGAATTTACTTACTAATAATTACTGTATATTGTTATCACTGTTATGAGAGGCCGTTTTTCTATGTATATTAGACATATGTATTTAAAAACAGTACAATGTTTTTTTCCTTCAGTTTTATTTATGACGTTCGGTGTCACACTGTAGAAGACATTATTATAAATCACTTACGACATATGAAATTACACATTGAAAATCGTTTTGGAAACGATCGTACAAAATAATTAATGTGTTTCAAATCTTAGAAATGATCTTAAAACGTGCTATTTTCGGTTTACATTGTGAATCCCGTTTTCGTAAATAAGTTTTTGTTGCCTGAAAAGGTCTTTAGTTACTAAACACTAGAATACCGAAACATGTGCATGACTGTGTAGCATCAAATTTCTGCTTATGTAAAGACAAATACAGAATGTAACTTGCTCTACTTCCGTATTTAACACGTTTCTATTAATCTCGTTATATTTCATTGGTTACCCTACTTTTGAAAATAGCAACCTCAAATTATATATATATATATATATATATATATATATATATATATATATATATATATATATATATATATATTCGTAAGACTTTTGATAATAGAGGGAATAATGCATATACAAATGCATATATACACCTATATACATACAGCAATAGACACACACACACACGTATATATATATATATATATATATATATATATATATATATATATATATATATATATATGCTTGACAATAAGCAAAGGTAGATCCAACCAACCCCACACGCCAGCTTAGAGTATCCTCTACTTCCCCCACCCAGCTGACCTTGTTGCCACTATTAACTTTAGTCTTTCATTGGAAATGAATACAGATGTCCGCGACTACTTCCAGAACGTCACAGGTTTTGAACCAAACCAGAATTCTACCATTTCATACACAAAAGTGGAATAAAAACTGATCGCACCAGCACAAATAAAGAATACCATCTGAACTATATAAAAAGAAAAATTTGCAAGACAAACACAGATATTTATACGGATTAGAGGTATATCTATCATCAACATATCTCTAAGAATAAAAAACAATTGAAGGAAACCACACTCAGAAATTACGTTTTCCACGTTTAAAAACGAGCATGCATGTATTCTGTTGTTCATGTCCTGCTAATTTGTTACACAGAAAGTTGACGTTTGCAGCTGGTATTCTCGTGACATTATTGTGGACTAGTGCTGACTCTCTTCTGTAAACAGATATATTTAAAAAAAAAGGATACTACTTTCCGAACTTTTGTTTCTGCCGGGTAACCCCATTGTATGTGTGTATGCGGTAGTATACACACACATATATATATATATATATATATATATATATATATATATATATATATATATATGTGTGTGTGTGTGTGTGTGTGTGTGTGTGTGTGTGGTTGTGTATATGTATGTGTGCATATACACTACTCTAATCCCTTATACCTTTTGTAGGTATCCAACTCTGCCCCCTTTTAACGAAAGCAAGATTTTTTTGTTCTTTTATCTCATATATATATGTATATATATATATATATATATATATATATATATATATATATATATATATTCTTTTTTATCGCCTCTTCTTTCTTTTCTTTGTTCTTTGTACTTCGCCCTTTATCCCTTAAATATATTTCATGTGTCTTGGACCTTGCCTTTATGTCGACCCCTTCATTTTACTCAACTTCTAATTATTATTGCTATTATTATTATTATTATTGCTATTATTATTATTATTATTATTATTATTATTATTATCATTATTATTATTATTATTGTTAATATTATTATTATTTGTTGTATTATCGCCGTCATTGCTATTATTATCGCTAATATCATCACCATTTTTATCATTATTTCGATCGTCGTTATTACTGTTGTTATTATTACATTTATTATGGTCAATAGTACAGTTCCCCCTATTACTCCACCACGCTATCATCCATATCCAAAAATCTATTTTTGTCCTGTTAAACACTTCCAAAACACTTGCTTCCCTATCTCTCTATCTTTGCCTCATAAAAAAGAAAACATAGAACTATTGCCACATATTCCATAGCATATAACATACTTTGAAATACAGTATTATAGCCTTATAACTAATCACTCAGACCCACCCCTTTCGCCTTAAACCACCACCATAATATTTCCCAAAGTATACACTAATTCATAGTGCTGTTGTCATCTCGCTTGCATCTGTAAAAAATGCCCCTCCATAGATAATAGACACTTTACACCGTAAAACTAGAACCACAGCACATCCAGTTAAACCCCAACTTTAAACCTAAAATATACGACTATGATAAAGACTCTATATATCTTACTGCACTACACTATATAGAATATACGCTCCTCCTTCATTTAGAATTCCAACCCCACCAACATCATCTATAATTTTTATTTGTTTTGATCTATTTCGTACCAAATTAATCCCACGATAGACGCCGCATCCCCACTATGTTACCTAGCATCTTATCTACTCTTCTGATGAGAAGCATTAGGGTTCGAAATGCCTTAGCATAAAGGGTCCCCATCCCCCAACTAATCGATTGTATTCCCTTATTGAATAAATGAACCAATCTATATCCACCAATATATAATTCTGTGACTTCATTTCCCATTCCTATTGTTTTCATATATATATATATATATATATATACATATATATATATATATATATATATATATATATATATATATATATATATATATATATATAACGTCGGAAAAGCAGTTTTTTACGATTAGAAATATGAAATACATATCAAAGCTAATGTGGGTCAATGATTTATTTTGGGCCAACACGCTGATATTAAACAATGATCTCTTAAAGCACGTTATGTGTGTGCCCATTGCATAGCAATTTATTTCAGGCCTGTTTTATACTTTGATACCGTTCTTCTTGCGTCTTTTACTCTCATGACCTGAAACAGGTTGTTTAATGGGGAAAATGTTTACTACAGCCGCTCGTTAGATCATTGCCTCAGTTCACAATGTTACACTTTTGATAAACTATTGCCTTATATTCTGGTTTACGTATTTCATTCCCGACTAAATCATCGACATGTTTATGTAAAAGAAGATCGAATTCCAAGTCTTGTGCTTCTTGGGATAACTGAGATTACTAATATTTCTCTCTTCTATTATTACTGTAATTGTCTTTGTATTCTTATCAAATACCCAGACCAGAACCTTGTTTATAAAAGCACTATAAAATCGTTCTTTTTCCGTGCTTTACATTGTTCATATTACTAACTGAATATCCATTGAGCATGGTTTCATTAGAGGAATTGTTCATCTGTGGAAGGCAATATTATGGACTGCTTTCCAGATGACAAACGTATATAATTTTAAACTAAAATTTTAATTAATTCATGAGAAAACCACCAGTCTCTGTAATCAACTCAAACTTTAGTGCTGCAGTTATTTGGTGTACGTAAATGGATTGTCTAAGCATACATCTGAGACAATCATTAATCATTGTCCACAAGTTGTGTATGCCCCTAGATGAGCGGTTACCCGTGATATCTCTCTCTTTTATATAAAATGAATTTTGCCTGTGTGTCTGTCCGTGTGTCTGTTTCTGCTTGTGTGTGATTTCATTCCTTATAGACTCCGAGGTTGCAAGGCGGGATATTTTTTTTTAATTTTACATCAATGTGTGTTATGTGTTTGGGAGAGTTCACAGCTATCTTTAATATAGGCATGCATCTCATAATTGTTAAAATTCGATAATCGAAAGAAATCCGATTATAGAATAAAAGTCCCACTTGGATCAAAAGTAACGCAATTATACAGGCTTACATCACACAAGTTTTTGAGAA
The DNA here is from genome assembly GCF_053919585.1 of Euprymna scolopes. Taxonomy (NCBI): domain Eukaryota; kingdom Metazoa; phylum Mollusca; class Cephalopoda; order Sepiida; family Sepiolidae; genus Euprymna; species Euprymna scolopes. The sequence continues at coordinate 20,545,674 of NC_136485.1, forward strand.
TTTCTAACACCGCGTGAGCATAGGGGTCGGTGTATATAACAAAAAAGTAAATTATTTGATAGAATAGGGGCGTGTTGAACACGTCTGTCTCTTTTTTAAAGTGCAGGTTAACCATGTTACCTATCTTTTTTATGTAAACTTTATTTCAACCCTTTATATACAAATACTTTTATAAAATCAATAGTAAGATTCTAAAGTGCGATTAAGACCACAATGTATTGTGGACTAAGCTTTATTTCGGAAGACAGCTGAAGATTCTATTTGATAAATTTCGGTGGTTTCCTGAATATACTAAGCAATTAATCGATTTTTCGACGATTTGGATAATAATAAAATTATTAAATGTGTTGACCGTTCTGCAGTCCTCGTACATCCCGCCGAACCTCGGATTTATCTGTAAGATTTTATAATAATTTAATTGTATTTGCGTTAGATCTTTCATTTTGTTTTTAAACTGCTCTTGATTGCTCTACTCTATTCCCAGCAGTGTACAACAGAGATAAGTAGCTGTCAGTTCTAATACATCTGTAATTAGCATTATTATTATTATTATTATTATTATCATTATCATTATTATTATTATTATTATTATTATTATTAGCGGGACCTGTGGAAATTCCCAAACGAAATTTTTCATATGTAATATATTTTTGCTGGACATTAGTTGGGCGTTCTGTTCAGCATGAAGGAAGACACACTCATATTATTCTAGTCCTTTTATTAAAACTGTATTGCCCCCTTACTAAAATAATAACTTTGATATATTTTCCGGGCTGATTATTTTATTACTAACACACCAGTCAATTAACTCACATTTCATCATTTTTCATAATTATTGAATATGTTACTATGTTCGACAATAATTTATTATAATTTTGACCCACATTATCGACTCTCCTCTTACTAAAATAAAAAAGTTTGATATAATGTATGGGCTGATTATTTCATAAAAAAACATAGCTATCAATTAAATAAGATTTCATTTTTTTCATAATTCTTGGATATGGTACTAATTTTGGCAATAGTTTTTCATATTTGAAACTTACCAGATCGCACACATTACTAAAATAATAACTTTGATATATTGTCTAGGCAGATTATTTCATTACAAACACACCAATCAATTAACTCACATTTCATCATTTTTCATAATTATTGAATATGTTACTATGTTCGACAATAATTTATTATAATTTTGACCCACATTATCGACTCTCCTCTTACTAAAATAAAAAAGTTTGATATAATGTATGGGCTGATTATTTCATAAAAAAACATAACTATCAATTAAATAAGATTTCATTTTTTTCATAATTCTTGGATATGGTACTAATTTTGGCAATAGTTTTTCATATTTGAAACTTACCAGATCGCACACATTACTAAAATAATAACTTTGATATATTGTCTAGGCAGTTTATTTCATTACAAACACATCAATCAATTAACTCACATTTCATCATTTTTAATAATTTTTTGATATGTTACTATTTTCAACAATCATTTTTATAAGATAAACACACCTTATAGATTCCACCCTTACTATAATAATTACTTTGATATATTGTCTGGGATGATTATTTTATTACAACACAATAATCGAGTAACTCACATTTCATGATGTTTCATAAGTTTGGGATTGGTTACTTATGTTGACAATCATTTTTTGATCATTTTAACCGACATCATCGCCCCCTACTAAAATAATAACTGTGATATATTATCTGGGATGATTATTTCATTGCAAACACACAAGCGCATTAAATCACATACCATTTTTCATAATTCCTGGATATGTTACTAATTTCAACAATCATTTTTAATAATTTAAACCATCCTTATTCGCCCTCTATTACTAATAATAATAACTTTGATATATTGTCTGTGCTGATTATTTTATTATAAACACACTAATCAATTAACTCACATTTCATCATTTTTCGTATTACCTTGATATGTTACTAATTTCGACAATATAATTTAACCCATACTTATCGCCCTCGGTACTAAAAATAACGTTGATATATTGTCTGGGTTTATTATTTCATAAACAAACACAATTATCTATTAACTCACATTTTATCAATTTTTATAATTCTCGGATATGTTACTAATTTCGACACTCACTTTTTATATGTTTCATCCACCTTATTAGCCACCCACTACTAAAATAATTACTTTGATATATTATCTGGGCTGATTATTTTATTTCAAACACACCAATAAATTAACTCACATTTCATCATTTTTCATAATTCTTGGATATGTTACTACTGTCGGCAATCATTTTTATCATCTTAACGTACATCATCGCCCCCTTTATCAAAATAATAACTTTAATATATTGTCTGGGCGGATTATTTTATAACACACTAATGCATTACATCACATATTATCATTTTTCATAATTCTTGGATATGTTACTAATTTGGACAATCATTTTTCATAATTAAAACCAGCTTTAGCACCCTCTCTTACTTACATAATAACTTTTTATATATTGTGTGGACTGATTATTTTATTATAAACAGACCAATTAATAAACGTACATTTCATCATTTTCTTAATTCTTCGAAATGTTACTAATTTCGGCAATAATCTTTCATAATTTAAACATAACTTATCGCCCTCTCTTACTAAAATAATAACTTTGATATATTTCCTAGGCTGATTATTTCATTACAAAAACACCAATCAATTAACTGCCATTTTGTTATTGTTCATAATTCTTGGATATTTTACTAATTTCGACAATAATTTTTGATAAGTTTAACAAACCTTACAGCCTTCCCCTTACTAAAATAATAACTTTGATATATTGTCTAGGCAGATTATTTCATTACAAACACACCAATCCATTAACTCACATTTCATCATTTTTCATAATTCTTAGATATGTTACTAATTTCGACAATCATTTTTTATAATTAAACACCCACATTATACCCCGCCTCCTACTAATATAAGAACTTTGATATACTGTCTGGGTTTTATATTTCATTACATTATCTAGAAGTGTAAGCCATGTTTAGTTTCAAAACAGTGACTGGTTTGCAGTAGACAGAATAGTTTCCGATGGGTCATTGTTCCACACAAGTCCTGAGTGGTGACTGGTTTGCAGTAGACAGTTTCACAGAGCAAAAGATTCATACCGTGTCGAGACGGTAAAAAAAAACATACGAAATTGCTACAGAAAAGGTTTAATATTTATGGAGCAATTCTGTTTTCTGATTGGTTGGTAGCAGAACGTGAATTAATTCGATTCGTCAGTTCTTAACAGCATCGTATATAAATAGAATCACCCGCCTGTGTGGGATCATACCTCCATCACTGCGTCTGTTGCGATGGGATGTGTCTCCTAGCGGCTTCGGCTGCAGGGAGACAGGGCAGTACACGTCAAGGATTTGTCACTTGACACTCAGTCCAACAGGTTGGACTGAGGTACGCCGCCTGGGAATACCTAGGAGGTCCACCCTCCTAGGCCTTGCCTCCGGGCTTTCCACTAGAGCAAGTTTATTGCTTGTTGCCTGAGGCGCCTCGACCGGGGAATGCCGACGGGGTTACTCAGGTAATTTTAAAAATTGCAGAAGTGCCCCTTCTTTAGGGGAACCTGCGAGGTTCCCACTTTCCGGCCTTGTGCCACATATTGCTGATGTGGGCAGCAATTAAATATATACCCAATCATTCACCTTGGATGATGGGTTGTGTCTCCTAGAGGCTTCGGCTGCAAGGAGGCAGGGTAGAGTACTCGTCAAGGATCCGTTCTTGACACTCAGCCCGACAGGTGAGGAGGCGGGAACCGTCAGCACCTGTCCGACGGAGGTACGCCGCCTGGGTAATACCTAGGAGGTCCACCTTCACAGGCATTGCTAACGGGCTTTCCGGTGGAGTAAGTTCATTGCTTACTGCCTGAGGCGCCCCAAGCGGGGAATGCCGACGGGGTTACTCGGGCAATTTATACAATTGCATGAGTACCCCTCATTTAGGGGAGCCTGCTGGATCCCCACTTTTCGGCCTTGTGCCACGTTTTGCTGAGGTGGGCAGCAAATACCCCATTATGAATGACAATAATCACCCCTATAATTCCAGTTTTCTCCTCCCTTTTTCGATAACATTTATAATTGATTTTGCTTTATCGCCACATTCAGTTAGCATTGATTTCACGCTGAAAAGGACTATTGGTCTTCAATCGCATTTGAGTAGTGACAAGCCTTCCCCAGATCCTGGTTCTCTTCTCAGTAATCCAGTGGAGGTCTAGTTTATGCTTTCTCCCCTATGTTTCGACACTCGACTGTTTGGTATTTTTCAATTGGTCCTTGGTCTACAGTTTTATGTATTTACTTATTTGTTTTATTTTTGAGGGAATAGATAATTATAAATTTCGCAGTTTCAGTTTTCTTTTTTGTTGTTTTGGTTTAGCGTTTGTCGCTTATGTAGATTAGTTACCGCACTCGATGGTTTTCCGTAAGATTTCATCTCTTTTCACCATTATCGCCTATTGCCTAATGTCATTCTTACTGACTATTGCGATTTCTCCTAGTCTTATTTTCAAATATTTTGGGAGTGTTTCTAGTGCCCGTGAAAGTATTAGTATTGATTTTTTCAGATCCAATATTTCATTCAGTTCTTTGGCAAGTTACGCATATTTGTTTGTTTTTACTGTCACGTTGACCGACACGCTGTAATCTGATGGGATGATATCATCTACAATTTGGCAATTTTATCTGTTAAATATAACGTCTAGTCCTCTTGCTTAGATCAGTTTATCTGTTTTTATTTTCATGTCAAAAATATTTTTTAAATTTCATTTTCTTTGTACTCTCTCCGGTTGGTATTTGAAACATTTTCCCCAATATTCGCATATATATATATATATATATATGAGTTTATATTAGTTATGTATACGTCTGTAAATTCATGTATTGGTGGTATAAAATGTTCTTCTAATAAATGTGTGTATACAGAATCTATATGATGTATGTAAATACCTGTGCTCGTATATGATCGTCTAGCGTTGTGATAGTCTAATTTTGAGTTCGATGTGTGTGTATTTACATTTAATTACAGTTTATGACCTGACAAGATCATACATCAATACCTCTACAGCACAAAGGATAAATAACAGTTATGTCAGGTTTGAACACCTGGCAAATCAGGAATATATTGTTCCATCTTTAGTCTCAATTGCAATGTAAATTCCTCTTAAGAAATTGACAGAGCCTCACGTTTAATTTTCGGCAGCTTTTTATTCCAGAGTGTACCCCCCCACACACTTTTGGAGATTGGCATCGCTGACTACTATCGCCATTTCTGACCCCCTCCTCTTGAAGCCATTTTAAATCTGAGAACTGTTCTGCCCCTCTCGACTCCGACTGAGTGTCTGTCTCTCTCAATATATCTAATAACTGTCTTGTATATATGTAACTATCCCTTTGTTCGTACGTCACACGACCACACAAAGACCAAGCACGTGACCTTCAGTCACGTTTTCTGGCCAAATTCATTGTTTTTATTCCTAGATATAAAAAATCACGTTATTTTCTTTTTTATTGTTTCTAAGTTAACCAAAATTCTTTAATAAACATTTTTATTTAAAATATTATTACAAAAGAATAACACTGTTTATTATCTAGCATTTTATATTTTAATAATAATAATAGTTGATTTCCTTAAATCGACTATCAGCAAAATATACGGATATTGCTCCGGAATAATCCAACACTAGTACAATGCTTATCCAACAGAGTTATTGCTGCCCATATATCTGTTTTAAGTAAGTTTGCTACATTAACTTATTACATGTTTATTTTTACTCTTTTTGCACACAATTTAGTATTTTATTGTATTTTATGAATTTTTGCTTTAGTGTTGCTGAATCTATCGCGTTGTTCTGTACAGGTGTCAGTAGAGATTCTGTTTCTCTATTAATATATCTTTGTCCTGAAAAATATTATTTTACACATCATTTTACAGCTTTTGTTTTGTTTTCACATGAAAATGTTGACATCACCCTTTTGATTCAAAGCTCATTTCATTATCAGGAGTTTTCTTGTATTCCTTTCCATATATTTGAGCTCATTCTTTTTTCAAATGACTTTTAACAGGCCTCATACAGGAATTTAGCTATTGCCATGTTTAATGCGAATACTTTTTCCATTAATCTTAACATGAGAATAAAGCTTAGTCTTATTTTTCATTCTTCTTCTTATTTATTTAATTTTTGTTATATTTTTATTTTATTTGATTCCACAATTACTACGCATGTTTCCCATTTTTCTCCAAGCTCTTCTACATTTACTTATAAACCTTATTTATTCATTAATTTTCCAAGCAATATTCCCTTTTCGATTCCAAGACACTATAATTCTTCAGTCCCACCTCCATGCATATTTCATTACTGCACATGTAAAGAGTCCGCGCGTAGATACTTTGCTAGTATTCATTCTTTGCATATACGTTTAGTTTGTCCATAAACTATATTTTCTTTATTAGTTAATCACTCATAATCTGAGAAAGGGACGTGCGTTCGGAGAATAATTTCCTAAGTTAGAATTCGAGCTAAATTTTGAATAGACGAAGAAAAGACTTAAAAATAAATAATAAAAATTAAAAATAAAATGAAAATCCCAAAGAAAACAATTTCGTGGTGTCATATATATATATATATATATATATATATATATATATATATATATATATATATATATATATATATATATATATGCAAATTTCGATTATTTACTTTTCTGGATCGTTTTTCCCGTCAACCCAAAACATACCGTTTTTGTCTTTCTAGCCACGACGCACAAATCTCATATACCATTTATTAAATTACACTCTTCATATTTATCACTTATTTGAAATTCAAGTAAGATTTTATGTTTGTATTCAATAACAAGAAGCCTTAGTAAATGCAATGTTTAACAAGCGAATGTTTTACCCAGGATCAAGTTGCAACTTTGCGTGTTTAATGCGGCCGTAGAAACCGTGTATTAAACTTTCAGAATAAAACAATTTTCATGCAAAATGAGTATTTTTAAATCTAATATATTGTAGTTTCAGACGTGACAAAATACAGATCCTAAATAATATGTGCGCAATAGTCTACACTTGCTCTAACTTTGATGGCACGACAGTTATAGAACGTTTGCAGCCTATATTCCACGCAATTATACACGATGTTTAAACTATGCATAAACCGAATTAAGCGTCATAGTTAAATGAAACCAACCATCCTATGAGGAAAAAATAACAATAATTAATGAACACTCAGATTTAAAAGCAAAATGCGAATTTATTAATCTTTCATGAAGTCGCGGCATATATATATATATATATATATATATATATATATATATATATATATATATGACCGAGTGTATAAAGAGGTTCGTTTAATAATTTTTATATAGCAATGTATCTATCCTCTAGGCTGAGATCAGAGTGTGGTGTCAGTTCTGATGCTGCACTTATTTTGATTTATTATTGCTAAGTGGAAGGCAGACTCTCATACTGAGCCAACTTTTATCTTTACCTACTTCCAAAGTTACCCTTTTTGTGTGTTGATTTCCTGCAACATTTTAACGGCCTTGTGTCAAATTTTGCTTTCGTGGGAAGCAAATAAAAACACATACAAACAGTAAGTGTATAATATTAATGTCAGGGCGAAAGGAAACATCTAACTTAGGTAAAAGATTGATATTTATAACTTAATAAATGTTGTAAAAGTTTAATGTAAATACAATATTTAATCTCTGAACACGAGTATGATGTTATAACTAATAATTCCAATCAAAGCCTCATACATTTATGCAAATATCCATAGCTTACTGATAATAAGTTTTCGCTCGACGTTGTTGAATGCTTCAACTACCTTTTACTTTTAACAGCAATCATTTTCAATAATACGATAATGAAAATTTAATATAATACGTTTGTTGGCTTCAGTCTTTAATCTACAATATAAATCTCACCTGTATGTTTAAATATATGTATATATGTATGTATGTATGTATGTATGTATGTATGTCAGGTCATGTCATATGCTACTGGTACGATGTAACCCAGTACTACCTGCCTCATGGTCGGGTCACCGGCGACTAAACTGGTTCCCCCACCAGACATGTTTGGTGAAGAGGGCGGCTAGTCTCCCTGAAGGATTAAAACAAAACCTTCCAAAGGGCGAATGAACTCTTTTTCTTGGTCAATTGCCAACTAGCACCGTGCATATTTGTGTGTGTGTATATGTGTATTGGGGTAGAGAAGGCAACCTTTCTAGGAGAAGCAAATCTCTGATTTAAAAAAAAACCATAAAGCGGAAGACCATTACCCGCATTAAGCTGGTCTGCAGTTTAATTTGTTGCCGGCTATCTTGCTCTTGCTTGTTGCTGGATCTCAACATTTTGAACCGAGATAGAGAGACTTAGCTGTTGTACAACACTAAGACTCTGTAACATCATATTTGTATAGATACTCCCTCAGGCATTTGGGCTCATGGATTTTAAATGTCTGAGGGAGTGGCACTCGTCTGAAAAGACGTTGCAATCATCATGTATGTATGTGTGTTTATATGTCTGCCTAAAACTTTCGACAGAGCGAAGGATATTTTAATATAAAGAACAGATTTTCATGTAATAGAAAACATGACGGAAATATTATTAGCGATATTTATGTATTATTCTGAGTCTAACAAGTTACTAAAGGAGTATAGTTCATATTAACAGACTAAATGAAAATAAACATTGTGACTAGCATTAACTCAAAGACACATTAACTATTTATATTCCGTAATATTTCAGTTAAAATAATGGACAACTAATTGTGTGGTATGTTAGCAGCTGCTACTTTCGTGCCAAAATTTGCAAGCTTACAGAAAGTTGTTTAAGTAATAAAATATAACAATCACTTAATTTGAACGAAGATGTTTTTTCTGGAAAAGCGAATTAATCATCGACAAAGGGCACACAAAACAGGATTCTATAAATTGCTTTCGCTTACGGAACTATACTAGTCAGACAAAATTAGGACATTTTAAAACTAAAATTAATCATTGTATTGTTATTAAACATTGATGAAATCAATTTATTTTATTCCAGATTATTATTCTCAACTCTATTTTAGTTGTTGCTTTACGACATTTTGGCCAACTATTCCTCTGGTCTTCGTCAGGTGGTAACTGCGACGGGATACGGACTCCGAATCTCCCAACTGCATCGTCAAGTAATTACTGTCATCCATAGTTGTCGTCTAACCACGTTTTGGCAAAGTAAGCCTCTGGCCGGATTTGGGTAAGATTGACACCACTATGATCTGACAATGTCCACCTGGAAGCGTAGACGTTAAAGGTCTTTATCCATTGCGCCACGGGCCCGAAAGGGGAAGCAAGCTTAGATTTTTTATCTTATAAATGTCCATGTATTTATTATCTGCTCATCCATGGTCGGGTCCGTACCGAATTGTATATATATTATTTAATTAGAATGTATTATTGCGATGAGTATTATTTATTCATTTTATTTATTGCGGACTATTATCCTTATCTTACTTAGTTGTTGTTTCATGACGTTTCGTAAGTAATTGCTTCATAATTCAGTTAGGAGATTGGGGATACCTGTTTCTCAACGGTTACAACTTAAGGACGGCCAGAGGATTAGTTGGCCAAAACGTCGTGAACCAACATCTGAAAATGAGATGAGAATAATAGTCCGCAAGAAAATAAATTGATAAATAAAACGCATCTCAATAATAAATTCCAACTGAATAAGATATATTGATAGACTCGTTAAAAATGTTTACCTTTCGATCTAATTGCATTTAAATCCTAAATCTAGCGAACAGAAGTATTGTGTAATTTCCAAAACATTTCCGATTGTGAAATAAATGTCAGAAAATACACGAAATAAAAAAAATAAGTTGCCACAAGTATTGGATATGCTTAGAAAAACTATGTTACTCACATTTTTCATGCAGCAAGTTAATTTCAATTGGAAACCTATATTGCTTTTTTTTTTTGGCTAATAATCAAAACTACTGGGAAAGAGGTCAACATTTTTCTGTAATATTTTTGAAAGTCATTGTTTATATTATTTATTCAGAAAAAAATAATTTGAATTCGTTGACATAATTTAAAATCCATTGCAGGGAAGTTTTAAAAAGTCACTTCATATATCGGAAATATATAATATATACTATAAAATGTATACATACGTACGTTTTTACAGACACACTTTTACCTAATATAAACATATGATAATTGTAAATTAGTGTCTTCTCTAGGAGAAAAATATGTGCCGATTCATGAGAGTATTCGTTATTCCTAAAAGTCCTAAAAGTTCTCTAATGCAATTTTTGACAATTATTACTCCATTACAATCTTAATAGTTAAACACACACACACACACACACACACACACACACACACACACACACACACACACACACACACACACACATATATATGTTTATTTATTTAAAACTCATACACACACATATATATATGTATATATATATATATATATATATATATATATATATATATATATGTTTATTTATTTAAAACCCATTGCTAATTATATACAACAAATATATTAAAGGAGAAATTGTGTGTAATATTTTTACATCGTTTTATATATGTGTGCGTGTATGCAATGTTTCTAAAACATTCTATTTTATAAATGATTATGTTTTAATGTTATAGTACTAATAGATGAAGCAGACACATTTTTTACATGGTAGTCAGCACTTATCACGGCCCGGAAGCCACTCGGGGATAAGGGTTATTGCGTGTACAGTAATCAATGAGATAATATCGTAGTAAACGTTAGTAATGAAGATTTGATAAAGTGTCTTTCTTAGGAGGGCGGTGTGTCAGGAATTTGTTTATGTTGGGCTTGAATACATCCAAGTTGTAGTCAGGCGGGAAACAGTCAAACGGAAGAGAGTTCCACAGACGTGCACTTTTAAGAAAGAAGCTTTATGCTAAAAAGTATCTCTATATAAACAATCTTAAATGATTTTGATTAAAACTATCCAAATTAATTAAACTCCCAGATCTTAGATTAAATTCTAAGTAAATGAAGCAAAGGAAACGTTCGGGTTCCTTCAGCAAGAAAATGCATCGTTGTCGGGATATATTATGTATGGAGTTTCTGTTATGAAAGCTATCGAACTTTCATTACTCCAATAAAACTTTATTATATATAAGCTATTGCAAAATACATAATAAGGATGGTTCATAATCAATTTTCTCTCGGCTTTGTTTGAGTTTCACGTCTATGGAAATAGTCCACACGCACTCTGTCGAATCAGTGGGAGGTGATCGTATTGCTGCTTCAATTATGATAATATTGTCAACGTGTTTCCGTATTTTCTACAGCGAGATTCCATTAACTGGCATTAAAATGGTCCCCTATGAGGGTATTGTTAAGATATTTAATACACATGCGATGTTTAATACTGGATTAAGTAGTTAAATGTTTCCTGTTGTGACAAGTATCAATTCTGTTTATATGTACGCATTGTAGCAAAGAGGTTTACTGTCCAATATGGCGTCAGTGTCAATTAAATTTCATTATATGTTTACTTATTATATTTCCCCTTGCCCACCTTCATCATTTCCATCTATATCTCTATTTATAGAAGAGAGGATAACAAATGAAATAATAAAATTTACATATAACATAATACGTAATAATATGTAACGTTATTAATATCAACGCCAAATAAGCAGAATGTATAGACTGTTATCAATAATTGAAAAGTTGATAAATATAAATAAAAATAAATATAGCATATCAATGGACTATTTTAATAGAGATCATCTTACGTTACACATCTGTAGGCTTTTAAACAGGAGGAATAGCACACTAATCAAACGGTACTAAAATGCTATGAGAATCACACTAACTTAAGTCTATTTTATGACCTCAATATGGTTGAAATAAATAGAAACCTTACAATTCAAGATTAAGCCTAAAATATTAATAGATACGCCATGCATTTATTTCGAAGTTTTACGATATAACATATAATTTCCTTGTTGAAAATATTTGTTGGAATAAATGTAATTTTCCACAAGGTATATTTTATTAATTATTCGTTGAAAATATATTTGTTGCAATAAATGTATTATTGAAGGTAACTTTTATTATTTTATTGGTAAGCCGTCTGGCGTTGCCCGACCGTATATAACGCTTGACTTTTATATTCCAAATCATGTAGATTGTTAAAGAACAGCCGCCTGTTCTTGTAAGTAAGTAAATATGAGATGAGATAGCCGAGGATTAAAACTTGCGAAGCTAGATTTGGAATTGAGAATTCCGATCATAAGTAAAAATAAATACAGAATGTTATTGACAATGGAATGTAGAATTACCATTGTTTAGTTCACATAAAATAGTTAGATATCTTTTTGTTGAAAAAAGAAATGTAATGATGTATTTTGTTTCTGTTACAGAAATGAAAGGAATTTAAAAACGGACAATGGAAAATGTTTGTAAAATGGGTTAATCAAAAATTAGGTTAGAGAGTCGACTTTGTAGAAACGTGAGGAAAAATGCATGTCAGGCGACGAGTATGATATACACGTGTTTAATCATGCAATGACGTCACGAGTTCTCAATATAGAGAGCTTTAGGTGGTCAGTTAGAAGTCAGTCAGTCAAAGGAGAAGGGAGGTGTCAGAGACAGAGCTGACATGGAACCTTTAAAGCGAAGGGAAGATGTAAAAATCATGTAAAGACTTGAATTCCTTGATGCAAAGCCATTGACCGGTTGAAATGGAATAAACGAACAACTTCATCCTTTTGTATCTGCGTCTTCGTGTTATATTATTCAACAACAGAAAGGTATTGTCCATTTATATTATAAGAACTTTGTGAAAATCATCATCTCAAAAATAGGTAAAGAAATATATATGCCAATGTTATAGAAATACTCCCATGCACAGAACTGTCAAACAGTATAACTGTCAAACGCACTATCTCTCGGTCTATCTATCTATATATCAGATCTTCTCTCCTTGTGTATTACATACCGTCGGCTCGCCTGTATTAACATGTACCCTCTCACTTATATATAAGACCTGTCTCTATCTCACAATATGAACACCCTAAGACTCTGTCTTACTTACAATATGAACAACAACAAATACATGTCATCCCTTCTAAAACTAACATCCAGTAGGCAACAAGATTATGTATTAATTATTATACAGACAGTTTCATAACAATTATTTTATATTAGTGAGATAAAAACTAAATATTCAAAACAGTGTTAAAGTGTTAAAAATACGATTCATACATAAATATATCTATATGGGTGTAAATATGTATATATATATATATATGGGTGTAAATATATATATATATATATATATTTGTTTTTTTTGTGTAAAATATGTTTAGCAGTTATATTACACTCTTAATACTGAATTGACTATGCCCTTAAGGACCCAAATTTTCTCAGAAAAGCAAAGATGCAGACGATTAGCTAAACCCTTGCCAAAATGGTTAACTGCAGATAATTATCTAACCAATACCCACCAGCTTTGTTATTGCGTAACAGCGTCAGGATATCCTTGGGGATTAAGCCGTTTTTAAATAAGTTTCATAAAATTGTAAGCAAGTGAGCAAAGATGTGCAGCATCCTCAAACGTACGTCGTAAGGCAGACCGTCGATCCTTTAAGGTATGTAGAGACTGACCCGCCTGTTGTTCTAACGTCGAAGATATCCGCTTATGTTAACGAAAGGAGAGTCAATTCAGCAGAATATTTGTCGGATTGTTCCTCAATTACTAATATGACAAAAAATTAGCGATAATTAGACTGGGACACCCCCAGAACGACTACACTTATGATTGCGAAGTGTCCATTGGCAATGTTACCCGTTCGATGTGCCGATCTCTGACATGATAAAGTTTCTCTGCACTCAGATCATCGATCATGTATGTTGCGTTCTGAGAATTATTTTAACCAAGTCACAATCCTTGGAGTGCTGTGCTCCTGTTTGGCCAATGAGACTTGTTGTGCCTTAACTATGTTAGCAGAAGCATTTTTTTTAATATCTGCATCTCTAAATATTGCAATGTGAAAACGCTTTATTTGCATCCTCTTACATAATCATCAAATCATTTTTTTCGCATTACAGTTATGACCCTTTTGGCATAGTGGAAATTTGTGTGTGTGTGGGGGTAACCGGTTGTCAAATCACCACCAAAAATTCTGCCAATTTCATCAAGTCGACTCTTTTGACATATTTTATATTATTTTATTGGGGTTCGCTTCGTGAGTTATTATTATTATAGGGAAGAATAGTCTCAGGCCTCTCCTTTCCCACGTTTATGAAGTGCTAAGAACTCATATTCCATGCGCTCACGGTTAAGGTGATGTGGGGGATATTAGAGCAATGATGTGAAGAGTGTTTAGGTTGGTATCAGAACCGAAACGAAAACAGTCCAACAATATTATTGAAACATAAGAGATTAGAAAACAGCAGTGAAAAATATCCTGCGTAAAACAACAACAACAACAACAGCAACAACATCAACAAGAAGGAGAAGCAACAATAAAATAAAGCAACAAAAATAAGTAAGATAATTATAACAACGATTGAAATAAAAGAGAGGACAAATCGTATCTAATAGGGTGTTTTTCACCAAAAACACCAAGGTTCTATTCATAGATAGGCGTGCTAGGAACTGAACAATCAAACAGGACAACACTTCACTTACAAGCAATCGGACAGCGGATCTGTTCCAATTTTAGAATTACCACACATAATTTTTCGTTACCACATGAGTATAAGAGTTGTTTTTCTCCAATCTTCTACAGTGCAAGGCTCTACGGATTAGCTGGCCATGAAAACTATGATTCGTCTCATGACTTATTCAGATTGACTACCAATAAAAACTCTTCTAAAATTAAGCATGGCTTTCAATTAAACAGCTTATGAACACGGTGGAAGACCTTACTTCGATGGATCTGAATCGAAATTCGAATTGTGGAAAGTAAATTGTTTGAGTTATTCATGAATTAAAAACTACGCTAAGCCATTCTGTAAATAATAACGATCCTGGATCTATGGGCAATAGCTTAATTGTTTTGGGGATACTGATAGACTAGTTAGATGACAAAAGTGTATCCCTGATATTGTTAAAATCCTTGCATGATAGCTGCGACGAATTGAATATAAAAAGAGAGTATTATAATTTTCTTCCACAGATCTGATGTCCTTAAAGTGAGACGTTTACCGACTATATTGTAAAGGCTGAAACAGCGGCAAATTCATTAAACATGTCTGACGAAGTTATTCGCAACGGTCCATTGATATCTATAATTCTGAAAGGGTTTCCTGGTAACATTAAACTGTTTACAACCATGGGAAGTCAGAAGGAAGCCTAAAAATTTTTTAGTAAGGAGTCTGAATCCAAAATGTTGACGGATTCCATAATGTATATATATGTTGTATGTCATGATAGTTTTACACTTCAACATACTAACAAATTACCTGTCTGTTGTAAGGCATGGTTAAAAGGACACTACAATACAAATGGTTAAAAGGAAAATACAACACAATAGTAATTAAATCTTATATATATATATATATATATACATATATATAGATAGATAGAAAGATAGATAGATAGATAGATATACTGCAGAAGTACCCGTAATTACTGGGTTAAAAAACAGCCTACAGAAAATGGACCGTGATTGATGAAAGTATGATAGGTTATGAAAAGAAGGGGGTTGTAAAGGAATAGGTTTTGATACTCAAAAAATATTACTCTAAGCAAAATATGATGAAAGTAAAGATAATTTTCGCGAATATATATATTTTTATATCAACTTTGTTTCAATTCGTAGCCAAAAGTGGCTAACAAAATGATGTTTCCTTACAAAGAGAAAAAATTTATATATATAATAATATTATTGTACAAGAAATAAATGTTACCATAGTCAATAAAAGTTAGTTTTATGGAAGAAAAGTTCATTGGTTTGTATTTTTAGTAGTTTGTAAAAAGATTTTTTCTTTAATCCACCAACCTTTTTAAAAAAATCAAAATGGCAGCGACTGTGAAATGGAGAGCCCTGTTTTCAATTTGAAGGAGGGGCACCTGAGCATTCTGTGTTAACAATTTAAGAGAGTTCCGTCAACGTAAGGAATATTTATAAACATATTTTAATGTTTTCCGTTATTTTGTGCTGGAGGAATATTCGATTATGGCATGTTTAATTTATATAAAAATTCATTTAAGTAGTTATCGCCTCAACTTTCGTATTATTTTGGTTCGCTGAAATTATTTCAAGTAAAGAGCATTAAAAACTATTTCAAAACAACAAAAAAACATAGACCGAACTTTTATTGACTATCGTCACATTTATTTCTTATTTAGTTTTTCGGGTAGTCTTTTGTTGATTTTTCTGCTAAATACGATTGCTAAATAATATCGACGGAATATCGAAAAACAAAGAAACAAAATCAGTTTTGAAAAATAATGAAGCTTTACCTACTTTAGTAAAATAATCCGAAACAGCAAAATGGGATATTAAAAAAGTAAACGCGTATTACTTTAGTTTTTTTAAAGCAAAGAATCGATATAAATATAAATAAGAAGAAAATTGCGTCCTTTTCAAGAAGATTATTAAATGGTGTAGTATTGCGCAGTCGGATTCAGACTTGTACTATTGTAATGTAAAGAACACGGAAAAAGGATTGTAATAAATTGAAGTCCTTCTAGTACACTGACAAAAAAACTTAAGGTATTGTAAATGTTTTTTTAAAAAGACACGTAATCACGTGAAAAGTATTTTCCTTCTTTTGACACGATAACACGTAACGTTCTTATTTTTTTATTATTTATCTATTCATCAATTTTCAAAAGAAAGTCAGGTGCAAGTGGAGAAGGAAAAAACAGAGTCATGCAAGATTTGTGTCGAGAATTGCCTAAAGTTTCGACATTTTTTGGCTTTCACTTTAATAAGAACGTGAATTTATGAGGTGAATTTATTCGACACAATATGATTCAACTAAAAAAATAAAAGCTAACATGAATAAAGATTAAAATTAAGGTGTCATTGTGGACCCTCACCCCTTTTAAAAAACCTTGTTAAACGTGATGACATATTTACATTCTATGAAGGTCAGAGGCGAACGAACACCCACTAATTTTATTTTACCATATTTCTTCAAACTGAAACATAATTATTAAAGTATACTTACGCAAATAGATATGAAAATTCTTTCTTAAAGATTGTGCCATATTTCCATTGAGTACATGCGAGAACGCAGATCCCACAATTCTATTTTACCATGTCTATTTAAGTTGAAACATACTTATCAAATTATTCTTATGTACATCTGTATAAAAAAAAAACCTTGTAAACGTTTTTTTTTCATTTTTTATTTCCATACTTTGGGGGCTAGGCGCGAACGCAGACCCCACAATCAGATCAAACATACCCATTCCTGATCCTAGATACAACTTCTATCATTATATGTAATCAGTTTATTTTTAAATAATCAACCATGTAGGAGCCTATTCGTGACGAGGCAAACACACACACACACACACACAGGCACACACACACTCACACACATCGCGTTTAGCTTTATATATATATATATATATATATATATATATATATATATATATATATATATAGATATATATATGTATATATATATATAATCGTCTCAATTCAGTCAGGAAAGAAAACTTATACACCTATATGGGTGATTACACCGGAAATTTAAAGGAAAGTGTTGTGCAGTCTGAATCACATAATCTATTGAAGCAGCATTGCTTAGGTCCAATTGTAAGACCAACTCGATATATATATATATATATATATACATATATATATATATATATATATATATATATATATATATATATATAAAGAGTTAATAAAACAGGTTAAAACATTTTAACAAGTCTTTAAAACATGTTTAATTTCCAAAAGGTTAACAGAAAAGAAGTTGACTGCCCGTAATCTGCAGAGTTTCGAGAGAAATATTTTCCTTCTCATCAGCGAGGAGGAATTAGCAAAATGTAAAATCATATTTTGCTTATAAAGTATTTAATGAAACTGCAAGTGAGCTATCAGGCGTACTTGATAAAAGTAAAATCAAAATGAAGCAGATAGAATGGGGAAAAATGCAAAATGATTTCGTGCTAAGAGTTGAAATCCAAGGACGGTAAAATTGGCGTATCCAGATGTAAATATTCCAAAGGCATTCCGTTACTGGAGAAATTATGAGGACATGCAAAAAAAAAATGAATTCCGTGAAATAATTTAAATGGGTATAAGAAAAAAATGAGTTCAATATATTATTATAAAAATAAAAATTAATTGTAGGAGAATAGATAAGTGGAATATTTTCACAACGATACTGCCGAAGCTAATTTGGAAAATTAGAAATAAAAACATTTACATTTAACGAAGATTGAGCTATTTTCGGAAGAGAAGAGGTAATGTAACAATAACCAAGAGAAAATTACGTTCTAATGGTACATTTATTATAGCAGCAAAAATAGGGTCAATTTAAACAAGACAAGTAATGATGAAATTATCGGCAGGTGTAAAGCGATCAATTGTGGATTGGGTTGATATAAATATTAAGCTTGCTTCTAAAATCGGGGCTATGAGTTCAATGTGGTAAGGTCTATGTCTAATGCAAAGGAATTAGAACTTAAATTCGTGATAGATTATTAAAAAAATTCAAGGGGAGAATTGTCCAGATTTCAACAGGATCCTCTATAGAGCATTAATTAAAAACTGCAACAAAGAAACATAACCATACGCATAGGTGCATGTAAATGTAGATGAAAACATATAATACAACATACATTCAAAAATGTAAAAAAATGTATAAGTGGATAGATATACAATTTATTAACACACACACACACACACATATATAATATTTTTTGCGGTTTTAAAATTTATATAGCGTATTTCATTTCGTACACGGAAAACCTAAGAGCCCCATTTACAACAAACTCATACGGATTTTTCCGAAAAGTAAATGCTTTATAATGAAAGTACAAATATACGAGAAAAATAAAGATTGAGAATTTGTGTAAAATAATATAAAGGATTGGTGCAAAAATAACGTCGTTTTTGACAGAAATTAGACGTCCTTGCCCCAACCTAATATATATATATATATATATATATATATATATATATATATATATATATATATATATATATGTGTGTGTGTATGTGTATATATATAGAGAGAGATAATATATACATATATATATATATATATAAGCATTTCTCTTTACATAAGCAGTAGTTTGTTGCTACACAGCCATGAGCATGTTTCGGTTTACTAGTATTTACTAACTAGAGACCTCATCAGGTAACAACCCTTATGTTCGAAAACGAAATTCTGTTTTCGGAAATAAGGGTTGTTGCATTGTGAGGTCTTTAGTTAGTAAATACTAGTAGACCGACACATGCTCATGACTGTGTAGCAACAAACTACTGCTTATGTAAAGACAAATATAACCTGCTCTATTTTGTATTGAGCACTCTTGTATGAACCTCGTTATATTTCAATGGTTACCCTACCTTTGGAAAATAGCAACCTCAAATTGTCATTATATATATATATATATATATATATATATATATATATATATATATATATATATATATATAAGTGTGTATGTATATATAAATGTATATTTTATATGCACATATACATTTTTGTATATATGCATAAATGAATATATATATATATATATTTATATATATGAATAAAAAATATACATAACAGAAAATAAATTAAATCTGTTGTGTTAACTTTACGATTAAATTTATTGTTCGACTAATATTCTAAAATAAATTCCAAAGTCATTATTTCGCAGTTTCAAAGAATGCTATTCTTGCGATATTAATTTACATAAATTCGTTAGCAACTATAATGATTTGATTATTTTCTTCTATTGACACCAAGGTAGCCTGCATGAAATAATCGATGCCTGACTTATAATCCTAAAATAATGTTTAGATTTAGTCATGTTTAAGATCATAAAACATTCCATTGTATATGCAGATACTTATGTAGAAGCATTATAATCAGTTTTTCCTACGAACATACTTTAAACTTCCTGTATTTATGCAAAATATGAATATGTTCATGTAAGATGAATTTAAACATTGTAAACTACTTATATAATAGTTAAACTTGTTTTACAACTGCTAAAAGTTTGAATACAAATAATTATTAGAGGAATTTTTGAGATTACCGGAAACGTAACGATATCTTTTAGAGATAACATTTGCTATCCACATGTCAGCTATATGTACATTCCTCTCTAGTTAATAGAACTGTTTATATATTTAAGACTACTGTAAATAATAATCGCTTTCCTGTTTTGCTATCGGATGGAACTCAGAGTTATGTAAACGCCACGTATATAATATTTGGAATTAACAAGAAAATATCGTCCGCATACAGCGGTGATATCGACACATCTATAGATACAGCAGGAAGTTAATTGTAGTTTAGCAATGCTGACAACTCATAGGTGACAAGTTTTACATATAAAACTGAGAAAATAAATGTTGTCAAGATTATTGGATTAAGTTAGCACACAGAAGGAGTAGCGATAAGAAAAGTAGAGTAATAAGAATAGGAAACCTACTGAAGCGAATGAGGCAGGAAAAAGACAGGAAGTTAAATGGACAGGAATTTATAAGCATGAATTGATAAGCTTCGATGACGTTCATTTCTTTGCAGCCTTTTTCGATAGAAATGTCATATGAAACTCACAATCGACAGGTAATCATACCGTATTACTGATATGCTAGAATAAATATAAAAGTAGACGTAATCGTGCGGTCTGCTTTAAAAGTTATTTCCTCTGAATTACATATTTTTCACCCCACTTCCCTTATTCAGTTTTTATTATTTCCTACGTCTTCATATCATACAACCTCACACCATGCTTATAACAGTAGAGAAATATAATTAAATGAAAACAATTAAAATATTAATATAGTCTAGTATGAACTAAAGGAAATATCATCTCAACAAGTAGAAGTATTTTACTCGGAGTTGAAAAGCTATATGAAGCACATGAGACCGCTAATTCTGGATAGTTTACTTGCTATTAGTAGTATAATTTGTAGTATAATATACATACGCCTAGGAACTTTTATAAATGAACATATTGAACCAACAGAATGTTCGGATGAAAACGATTTTTTTTTGATAGCGCAAAAATATTTTTCAAGAAAGAAAATGATACCAATTAGTAAATATGACTTTATTACTATTCGAGCTAATGCACCCAAGGCATATGGATATTATTATTTGTGAAATCGCACCTTTATAGAACACTAACTCTATAATACTATACACGAAATCTCCAAGAATTAAAATATCATATTTAAGCGCACTTTACGATGTGGCTTTGCCGGGCGTTGGTGTTAGCTTAGAAAACTACTTTTGCAGTAAAAAAAATAACAAAAATATCAGACAGTCTCGATTTATACTGAACATCTACAGAATGCCGGCACCAATATATTACATATTCATAAGTCAACTATGGAATTTCCACAGGAACCGCCAGTAGTAGTAGTAGTAGTAGTAATAATAATAATAATAATAATAATAATAATAATAATAATAATAATAATAATAATAAATAGAACACAAAGAAATAAACATTGATATGACACTACCATGTTGACGGAATTTGAATGAAAATTAAAAAGGAGAAGATTTATAATTATAAGATTTTAAAAGGGATACAAAGAATATGCCGTAGAAGTTGTACCTGTTGTGATTGGAGTCACAATAACTGTGAGTAATTGATATAACAAGTGGATTGACAAAATTTGATCTATTGCAATGTTAGAATATTTTTGTAAGACTGAATCCCTCAGAATCTCGCAGAAACAACTTGAAATCTGAAAAAGGCTATTATGATATCATGAGAAAAACACTATCAGCAGAAAATCGTGAATACTTATAGTTATGAAAACAAGAAAATAATAATAATAATAATAATAATAATAATAATTATTATTATTATAATAATAATAGAACTGAGAACAATTCGGCAAAATGTTGAAAAAAAGAATAGATGAGATGGGAATAAGAGAGATAGCTGAGAAGCTACAACGGGTAACAATAATGACACCGGATATATTATTAAGGAAACCCCTGGATGCCTAGACTAATACACATAAGCTCGACTAATAGAAAGTGCCACAGAAGTAAAGACAAAGAAACATCACATGGAATTAAAGAAAACTATAAGCCTATAAGTCACTCCCTGCCAATAAAAATATGTCGGCATCAAATAGAACCACACCAAATATTCGTGAAGGCTAAAGGACATTAGAATCCCCTAGGAGAGATATCACTAACCAGATTTCCTCTGTATGAGAGCGGAGAGGACCCGCATTTTTCGGAGGCTTATTGCCACCTAAATATGAGCGAAGGTCAGTAGTCATTGCCAGCGAAAAACCAATTGCAAAGAGCTGTTGCGATTACACATATTCATCTGCAAATGTTATCAAAGATGTTGAGAATATGAAAATTTTAAAAGATTTATTATAACGTAGATGTCGGAAAACACCAGATATTGTTGCCAGAGTTAAATATTTGATGATGGCCTGTGTGAAACTTCTTAACGCGTATTAATAATAAACGAGTCACGTGAAAAGTTCAAGTTTTCATTAGTTTTGTTTATATTTCAATCGTGATTCATACGTTCTTTTTACGCAAAATGAATGAACGAAGAACACGACATATTGATATTCCGCATTTATACATAATTTATGCTACATTTAGATATTAACTTGAAGCCAACAAAGTGTATTAAGTTTTACATTTGACATAACTTTGACTCATAGCATTTAAAAATGATTGTTCTATATATTTACACAAAAATGGTGTGGCAACGTGATAAACATTAAATTATCTTTTTGTATTATTGCCTAGAATATATGACTATAGAATATGGCATCTGTGTAATAATTCAACAAAGTGGATATGTGTGAAAAATTAGCCATTATTAAATACTTGTAGATTCCTGTGTATCTTGAAAATAGTTGTAAACATTGGTTTAACTCTTAAAATACTGGTAAAATGCTGTGTATTGAAGTAAAACTAGAGCAACACCCAGGCGAGGTTTCTATGACAGGATTGTTTACAGTGGAAGCCTAAAAATTGATAGATATCACTACGGTAAATGTGAACATCGAAAACGTCAGATCGAATTACAAATGCTAGCGGGGAGTGCTTCATCCTTAATATAGTATAGCGATTGCATAATCGAGTTTAAATCGACATATATTTTTTCTATCAGATAGTACATATAAAGATGTTAATATAAACGTTTATGTTGTATGCATAGCTATGTAAATGTGTGGATAAATAAAGACATTTCTTCCTCTTTTTGTAGGAGTGTGTGCGTGTGTTAGTTTACACATTCAATTACAATTGACAAACCGGAATGCACAAAGTACAGGTGTAGCTGCGTAAAGATAAGGGAACTTATTTAATTACACCGTACGATTAGTAAACTTAGATTTTTATAGTGGAAATCTCTCTAATTGAGCAAAACTGTTAAATATTCTATAGTGTATTTCCTTAGATTTCCTGATTGTAAGAACACTGCAGAGGTCCAAATAGATTTGCACATTGTGTTCAGTCAGAATCACTCAGAAAACGATCTATTGAGGATTCACTCCAGCGTTCTATGAACAACGGAATTAAATTACATACATTAATACAAAATAATTTATGGCTATTTTTACTTAGTATGAAATCGGTTCTCCCTATTGCTCTAAACACTTTCTTACACCCGACGCAATTTAATATCTCTACAAATCCTCTATCAGACCATTTATGAGATGCTACTGTCATGTTGGCGCTGGAGAACATATGTCTTATGTCAATGGTATATTACAGAAGAGTATGCTAATTTGATTAGCCCCACACTTTCCTTTTCAGATGAACATCTCTTTCACGGTCGTGTTGTCGCTTCTCTCAGTCTTTTCTACAAATACTATGAGATGCGTTCCTCAGAATTATCTAACATGTTCCCTGCTTCCATTATTTCAGCCGCTTTTCCTCGTTGGTCTAGAGGTTTCAATCAATTCGCTGTTATAATAATTTATTATAATAAAGCTATTATAAAATACCTAGACACCTCAAAAGCATGTAGACCAGATCTCATCCCGGCTGTGCTATTAAAAAAATGCTCTGCCGAGGTTGCTCCAGTTCTCTCCAAACTTTACAATAAATGCCTTAACGAATCTTGCTTTCCCGATTGCTGGAAAACCGCCTCTGTGGTATTAGTCTTCAAGAATTCTGGTGAAAGAACTGGCCCACTAAATTATCGCCCTATTAGCCTCCTCCCGCTTTTCGCCAAAATATTTGAGTCCTTAGTTAATCAAGCCCTAGTCCAGCACTAAACAGCTGCTAAACTCCTGACTGAAAAACATATGGATTCAGGCAAGCCCGTTCAACAGCAGATATCTTAACTGTAGCTTCTGAACGTATATACCGTTCATTGGACAAAACAGAGGGGGGGTAAAGCGGTGGCCCTTGATATATCTAAGGCTTTTTACAGGGAAGCACGATGGTCTTCTAAGGAAAATTAGATCATATGGGATCACTGGAAGAATGCATAATGTAATTAAATCCTTCTTAAGTAATAGAAACATCAAAGTTGTCCTCGACGGTCGTACATCTAAACTATATTACATAAATGTTGGAGTACTTCAGGGGTCTATCCTTGGACCTCTATTATTCCTGATATTCAGAAATGACCTCCCTGATAAAATTGTTTCGGAGATGGGTATATTTGCCGATGATACCACTCTCTATAACAGATATGAAGGGAACAAATGAACACATATCCAAGGAAATGGCAGAAACACTAGAGGATGACCTCCAATCTGTAGTGGAATGGGGACAAAAATGGTTTGTCACATTCAATGCTGCTAAGACTAAGCTTGTTTCCTTCAATAACTACAAGAAACCTTCTCTACCACCAATAGCAATGGCCAAGAACACATTGCCTGAAAGTACTTTTTTTAAACTCCTCGGCCTTACGTTTACAGAGAATATGAACTGGAATAGATACATCGAGAGCATTGCCAGGGCTGCTGCAAGGAAGGTTGGCTCCCTCTACCGTGCTAGAAAACAACTTACGCCTGACAGTATCCTATACCCCTATAAGGCCACCATTCGCACATGTATGGAGTACTGTTGTCACATCTACGCTGGTGCATCTGCTGCTTGTCTCTCGCTCCTGGACAGGGTTGAAAAGAGAATCGCCAACCTGATACGTCCTGAACTGTCATCTAGGCTTCAACCTCTGTCCCATCGACGAGATGTGGCATCCCTCTGCCTGTTCTACAAATACTTTAATGGTGAATGCTCTGACGAACTGCAAACACTTGTACCTCCTCGACGTAACGACCCCCGACAAACCCGACAAGCTACTAAGTCTCATCCCTTTACAGTAGAGATCCCTAGGTGCAAGAAAGCCTTTTACTCCAATAGTTTCTTCCCCAGAACTGCGGGTCTTTGGAACTCCCTTCCGAGATTCTGCTTTCCCAACTGCACTGATATACAGAAGTTCAAGTTTAATGTTAACAAACATCTTTCTACTCATCTCCCTTTATAATGACCCCGCCAATTAAGTTCCTGATAGTATCCCCCTGCTTAAAGTGGCACTGTTGCTTGTTTGGGGTGAAAATTAAGTTGAATAATATATATATATATATATATATATATATATATATATATATATATATATATATATTCCAGTAGCCTCTTTAAAAGTTGTCAAAATCTCGTTCTCATTTTGTTTCCCTCAACTAGAGTTTAACCACTAGGCATTTCTTGTCTCTGTAAGAATCAGCGTTCGTTTTTATTGGCTCCTTCCATGAAGATGCTTCACGCTTCGTTTCAAACGACATCTATTTAAAAGGTTACGAAGACATAATAATAATGTAATAACGCCATGCAAGGAAAAAAAAAAACTTCTTTTGTCGGAAATTACAAAGTGCTTATAGTCTTGCTCGATTAATCCTGGAAGATTTTACTCAATGGTTGCATATACGAGGGGCGTGCAATAAGTAACGCCTCTGACCGACTTCCAATAGAAGTAAAGCAACGAAACTTGGCAAAGTTATTAGTCTTTCTCTACATAGGAAGCACCTGGAGTTATGCATTTCTCCCATCGTTTGATGCAGCTTCGAAGACCGTTTTTGTAGAACACCTCAGCTTGGTCCTCCAACCACGACGTGACTTCAGAAATATAGGCTGCATCATCTGGGAAACGCTTTCCTTTCAAAAACAACTTTATGGCTGGGAAGAAGTAAAAGGAAGAGGGTGCAAGGTCAGGAGAGTAGGGAGGATGGGGGAAGATTTCATAACAACGCCCCCGTGTTTCTGATCTGGCGCCATGCGAGTTGTGGACCGGAGTGTTCTCCTGCCGGAGGGGGTTACCTTTGCTGATCTTGCCCCGCCTCGTGATTTTGATAGCTTCCTTAAATTTCCTCAAAAGTGAAGCATAATAGGCTCCTGTAATTGTGGTACCCTTTGCCAGGAAATCTGTCATCACTAGAGAAGACTGTGAGCATAACCTTGCCAGCGGAGGGCTGCACCCTGTCCTTCTTTGGAGGTGGTGACTCCAAGTGCTTCCACTGCATTGATTGGGCTTTGGTCTCTGGATCATAGTGATGGACTCAGGTTTCATCCTGTGTAATCAGTCTGTCGAAAAACTTTGACTCATTGTCTTGGCACATCATCGAGCACTTGACGCGTTCTCGCTTCTGGAATGGTGTGAGCAACCTGGGAATCCATCTGACAGACATCTTATGCATATGCAAATGGTCATGAATAATAGTTTACACAGACCCTGTACTAATCTTGAAATCTTGGGCTATTTGGCGAATAGTAATCCGCCGATCTTCCAAAATTGCAGCCTCAACTTGACGGACAGATGCCTCATCAATGGCAGAAGGGAGGCGACCAGGTCTGGGAGCTGTTTCCACAGACTTCCGTCCATATTTGAATTCACGATGTCAGCGTTTTATAAGGTCATATGATGAGGCACTATCACCATGAGTTTCTTTCATTTCATCAAAAGTTTCCTGTGGTATGCGTTCTTTTAAATACAAAAACCGGATCACTGCTCGACATTCAACAGGCTCCATTTCACACTTGACTCAGTTTAAACACCTGCAAAACAGAAACCCCAATCAGTTCAAAGTTGTAATTTGCCACATAACCCGTAGAGATATCAATCTTGCACATGCACAATTTCAGCCCCTCGTAAAAAGAGAGTTTTAAATAATTTTTTTTAAATATCATCATTTTTGTCCAGTTTGGGAATTTATTCATATTATTCTAAAGGTTATAAAATGAGCCATATATTATTGCTCCAGGACGAATGAAGGAACATCTAGTTAGGCCGACCTATTTTATTTAATTGTATACAAAGCATTTAAGTATTTAATATGTTTGTGGCACTAAGTTTTATTATTATTAGAAGGTTTTGAAAATAATATTTATCCTCAGCCATGTTGATTGAGAAAAATGAACGGTTTAGCAAACCTGTTTCGAAACTCAGCAAAATATTACACAATATATATATATATATATATATATATATATATATATATATATATATAGAGAGAGAGAGAGAGAGAGAGAGAGAGAGAGAGAGAGAAAGAGAAAGACATACATTTATGGCAAAGAAAGAGATGACACTTGATTATTATGAATTTTGTTTTATATGTATAAAATATGTATAAACAAACTTTCATATTTTTGCAATACAATAGGGTTTTAAATTGATTAGCTGAGTATTATATTCTTAAAGCCGTCTTCTCTATTTTCAATTTGTCAAACTTCATTATCATTTCAATATGTCCTTTCTATTTTTGTCGTTGATTGAAAATAGGCGAATTGAACAAGACCTTACAATAATAAATAAGAAATCGAATTGTTTTTCATTTCCGTACACACACACACGCATGTATATATATATATATATATATATATATATATATATACACATATATATGTGTAACAATATATGCTGATTCGTATATATATATATATATATATATATATATATATATATATATATATATATATATATATGTAAAATATAGATACATATAAGGCATTTGCGCTTACAGGCACATCCTGGAAAACACTCTAATAATTGCAAATTAGGCTTCCAGCAATCCTTATAAATCGTATTCTACACCATGTAATCTTATTCTTTATTGAAGCAAATTGAAAAAAAAAACACATTTCCCTGTCGTGAATGTTTTCAAATTTGTAGCAGTATAAAGCGCTGTAAAGTGTGATAAAAATATATCCCGCTTTTACACTTGCAATAACATTCCAATATCCTAACACCTCAATGAGTGAAGTAAATAATAAAAATAGAACTTCGCAACCGATTAATTACTAAAATGACGATCAGTTCATAAAAATGAAATGAAATGTATAAAGAAAATTCAAAATAAACAAGGAAGTAAATGTATTTACAAAACCACACATTCTATGAAAAAAAATATTTTGAAAAAACTAGGAAGACTCACAAATTTTCAACCTTGTAGACGCACAAAATATTTTTAAGTATTTAAATTTATGTTATTCTAAAATCTATTATCTTGAAATATTTCTGCGGAAGAAAATCTAACACACGTACAATCAATTTTCTTTTTATCTGACGAAATTGTTTATATATATATATATATATATATATATATATATATATATATATATACATACATATATATATAAGTATATATATATATGAAAACTGCAGTACATTAACAGATGATTGCCGCCTCAATATTAATGTTATGTAGTAAGTATCCTTTTATCTGTCCTCAGGTGAAATCGAAGGCATGCAGCTTACCTACACGAACGATAGGAGGCATGCCACACTAAGTCCAATGCCTTTACGGAGTTGATTGTATATGGATGCGGAATATTGTCTTTGTGCACACTAATATGCCTTCTCAGTCCAGATTAAGAGCTACATATCTTATCGCATATTACGCACATTGTGCTATGAGGTCGCTGTAGAACATTGAATGACGAGGATCTGTTATTGTTAGACTTCAGGTGGCTCACATCCTCTTTCTTTTAAAGGAGAATGAAACTATACTTTTCATAGATTCAATTTGCATGGTTTCCATACAGAAATCCCAGATGTCAACTTCGAAGTGTTTTTTGCAGCTTTGTGGCTACATCCTCTAAACCTGTATACGACCACAGTGCTGATTTTTTACCAATTTCCGCTAAGCGCCACCATCAGCCGCAGTTTCTCCGCAGGTGTCAGTATCAATATCTGTATCCCTCAGCATGCGTCTGAGGTCATTCTAGTAGCGCTTTCTGGGCTCATGTTGTGGACGCTGAAAATTCGCAAGTTCTTCATAGAAGACACTCTCCGGGAGACGATCATCACCCATACGTAAAATGTGACCTGCCAAGCGCAACTGTGCAGTCATAATCATGATTTCAAGGTTCGGACACCGTGTTTATTGGCCACTTGATATTCAAAATTTTTCTCAGACACTTAAGATGGAAATGTTATAAAACGTTAATTCGACTCTGGTGGGTAGACTAGGGTTCTGCAGCCTAAAGAAGTACTGTTACCACACAGGCAATATACCCATCCGCCCTGGTCTTAATGCTGAGTCCACGATCGCTCAACATCCACTTCTACAGTTTTCCAAACGCAACAGAAGCATTTTGTATGCGACTAATATCTTGGCATCCAAGGAACCGCTCCTGGATAATACACTTCCCAGGTAAAAAAAGACTTCCACAAATTCAAGCCTAGTACTATTATGTTTGGATCACGTGAACATCACTTTAGTTTTCTTCAATCTAATTTTGAGCTTGAATACATCACAGGCTCGTGACAACTCGTCTATAGACACAGTCCTGTCATATTCAATGCAAGCGAGAAAGTCTATGTCATGTGCATTAATAAGTATCTAGTAGTAAATTTACCTTCTAACTTCTTTCTTTCTTTTGTTCGTCGCCGTCAAATGTAAAGATTATTAACCGATATGGATCTTCTGCAGTTTAAATCCCGTTTTTCCATGATGTTCCCTCGGCAACACTCGGCGAATGACGAAAACCGACGGATTATACCGAGCGAATGGAAGTCAATAAAAATTCGAACAAAAAAAAAAAAGAAAAAAGTAAATAAAACAAACAACCTACTGTAATAAATTGATATATTTTACTGTTTAAATTTTTTTTATTTGCAACTGTGTTTTTCTGATTTCCTTCTTTTTTTTGTTATAAAAGTCTTGCTTCTTGGAATTAGTGAACATATGTATGTTTTTGTTCTGTTTGTGTATAAAAAGTTATTCTGGCATTTTTATATGACGTTACCCAGCGTTGTTTATCCCCTAAAAATAATAATATACTCTATGTTGCCAATACTATAAACAGGCTTTAGAAGAACGGGTCTCTGATTTAAAAGCAAGCCTCTCCCTATGTAAAGAACGATTTTCTAAGTTGAGAGTGTTTATTCCACAAGCCGTTCTTAATCTGGGAAGGTCGGAGATGTTTATAATATATTGGGTAAAGTCGTAAATAATAACCTCTTTCCTTGTTTTTTTCTTCTTCCAATTCTTGCCCGTCTGATCACTGGCGTTTCATTTTGCTCACTTGGTATATTCCTGTGGGTTTCGTCGTTCGCTGGGCGTTACTGAGAATCCCTGAGCGTTGCTGAGCGAGCCTCGCAAAAACAGGATTTACGCTGCAGAAATACCCAATGAATATAGTTATTTAGATAAAACTTTCTTTTGTCATTTACATCGCCTTCAGCTGGGGACGATATTTGCACAAAACATATATGCTGCGATAAGTAGTTCACTCATTTATTTGCAAATTTATATATTCATACTTTTCTATTTAGAAATTCCTTATATTCTTTTCAACCTTGTGCATTTATTAAGCGCATTGAAATTATCATGTTATTATTTAGACACCAATACACAACGTATTAAGGGGATAGTGTTTTGCAAGAATGGCATACTTTCATTTAAAAAATAACATGTAAAAAACACTTCTCTAGAAGATGCTATATATATTGGAAAAAGAAAAAAAAACTAATAGAAACGTAATAATCGCTCAGAAACCGAAAATAAAACGACCGCTAACCTTAAAATTATTCTAATGTTTCATAATTACTGGCAACTTATTTTGAACAATACATCATGTTAACACACATGTACAAGGAAAAATATACATAACGTCTTTTACCAGTCGCTATTCGCGCAAACATACAATTAAATCAACTTCTACACAGGATGCAATTATTCTAAAAATATACAGAATCTTTAAACATGGATAATAGCTCTAAATTATTAAAATGAAATACTGGGACACTTAAAATATTGTTACGGTGAATTTTAAGAAAAGGTTGGAGAATTATTGACATTCTAACACGCATGACTTACTCTTTCCTTGCGGACACGAAACTAACATAAGATGTAATCAAACACATATTGCTTTTTACTTGTGAAGAGGTAACACTCTGAAAATGTAAACACAACATTTGCTTGGTATTGTAAATATGCACCAAATACCGATACGCCCCTCCCAGTACAACTTTAACCGGACCTAAAAACTCTTTTACGAGTGCTAATGTTCATTTTTTTTCTTATTTTGGGACGATTATCATGACTTTAATGATCTTTATTTTTCATTGCTGTTGACTAAATTAATGGAAAGAAACCATGCTATCGTTACTCCCCCACACCATCTCAAGCGTTACTATTTAGTACTAAGCTAAACCAGCAGAAACACAATATGACAAAATGGATAAATGTGAGTGAACCTAGCATACTTAATAATTAAACACAAGCCAACAATGAACTAAAATAATCTTGTAATTGGAATGTGGATATAGACCCGTGGGAAACATTACTCTAAAGTAACGTTGCATCAGAAAACCAATGGCATAATTGATCCGAAACGACAACTAAGTACTCTAAATAGAGGGGTTTAGGAATGGAATACTCCACCAATACATAGACAAATGCATGCTATTGTGTACCTATTTGCATGCATATTACCTTGAAAACCTATCTCTATAACAAAGCATATAAATCTATTAAATATATTTATACTCTAGTATTAAAGAAAATAATAAAGTACTCAAATGAATGTATTACAACCATCGAAATTCAGTTCTTTGAAAACATTCACAAAGTACTCACTAAAAAAAGCCGAAATCACACCCGAATATCCGATGAAAAACGAATGTAATAGTGATTATTTTTCAATATCGCTCTGTTTTGTATGACAAGGCGGTCATTTTGAATTAGGATTCAACTCAAAGATGTAAGTTACAAAAATTCAAAGGGATTGTTTAAGAAGAGACTTATTGGGATAACGCAAATTTATTTGGAGTGTAAATAGAAGTTAATAATAATAAAAAGAACGAACATATAAAATATACACGAATACATATGTATTAAATCGTTTATTAAATATTGATTTTACATCAATTATGGGTGTATGTTAAGCAAGCTCTTTCAAATTATGTAATTCGAAGACAAATGCTTCTCATCAGAAAAGGATAGAAGATGCTACGTAATATATTAGAGTGCGACGTCGAGCGATAACTACATTAAGAGCGATATAATGGAGGGTGAGAGGATAACTCTGCAACTGTGGATAGAAGGAGATTTTTTTTTTTACAAAGGCATCACCACATTATCAAGGCCCAGAGGCCACTCAAGGATAAGGGTTAAAGAGTGTACAGTAGAAATTGGTCAATATAGTAATCATTAGTAATGAAAATTTGGTAAATTTAATAACTTATATGGAACGGCTCATCAAGAACTTATTTACTTTAGACTTGAACATAACCATATTGTAGTCAGCCGGAAAGCAGGAAAACGGAAGACAATTCAACAGGCGTGCAGTTCTAAGAAAGAAGCTTTGTTCATGGAATCTACGTTTAGGTTTAGGCACAGATAAAAAAGTGGGGGAAATTATTGATAGTGTTTAGAGCTAGACGAGTGTTTCTTGTGAAAGTTTGGCGAGGGGGGACCATAGATTGAAGCTCAGTTGAACACTTTCCATGAAAATAACGATACATCAGAGACAAACTCGCAACATCTCTTCTGTGAGATAGAGGTTGCAAGGAGGAGAAAAGGACATCTCCTACGAGGCTACGAAGTCTATTTTGAACTCTATCAAGGCAGGACAAGTCCTTTCTAGCAGCTCCTGCCCAGATGTGGCAACAGTATTCCATCCTTGGACGTACCTGGCTCTTATATAGGTAGAGAATAGCATCAGCAGTGAGATATCTACTGGATCGATAGAAAGATCCCACCATTTTTCCAGCGGCCTTGGCAACAGATTTGATATACGTGTTCCATTTAAGATCAGGAGTAATGGTCAAGCCCAGAAGCTTGTCAAAACATAAGGCTTCCTGAAGACGAGAGCCATTCATTTCAATTGATGACAAATGTGAATTAGAATGTTGATGATGTAAAGAGAGAAGCTTGGTTTTAGATGCATTAAAAGTAACCAGCCACTCCTTTCCCCATTGTACTACGTGCTCAAGATCAGAGGAGAGAGAATTGGAGAGAACTTGGTCGTTTACTGTCTTAGATGTGGTACCATAAATGGTAGTGTCGTCAGCATAAATGTCTACAAATGATGTAAGGATATGATTTGGAAGATCATTAATGTAGATCAGGAAAAGAGTTGGGCCCAGGATGGATCCCTGAGGGACACCGGCATTAATACTGTGAGCTTCTGATTTTTGCCCCTCAACTACTACTCTTATGAACCTATCAGAAAGAAATGATTTAATAATTGAGAAGACTTTTCCAGCTATACCATAGCTAGCGATCTTATGAAGTAAACCTTTATGCCATACCCTATCAAAGGCTTTAGATATGTCAAGAGCAATTGCCCTAGAAAGATTGCCACCGTCGAGAGATTTGATAATCCTATGCGATATAACTGTAAGGACATCTGCTGTAGATCTAGCAGAACGGAAACCATATTGAGTGTCACTAAGAAGGTTATTTTTGTTGAGATGGTTGATTACTTCTGTATTTAACACAGATTCTAGCAACTTACTCATGACGCACAGGAGACTTATTGGCCTGTACTGAGAGGGGGATGAGCGATCACCTGAATTCTTAAATACAGGGCATACTGATGAGATTTTCCAGGGAGATGGGAAACTATTCTCCTTAAGACAACGTGTAAACAGTTTTGTAAGTATGGGCGCTA
This sequence comes from Euprymna scolopes, assembly GCF_053919585.1. Lineage (NCBI taxonomy): Eukaryota > Metazoa > Mollusca > Cephalopoda > Sepiida > Sepiolidae > Euprymna > Euprymna scolopes. The sequence continues at coordinate 20,579,969 of NC_136485.1, forward strand.
ATTCAGGTTGAAGTTTTTTGAGTACTATAATTGGAATACCATCAGGGCCAGTTGCTTTACTCGAATCAAGGTTTTTGATTAGCTTGGCAACATCACGTACATATATACGTATATCACAAAGCGTGTTTTCTGATACAGGAGGAAATATTGGAGGTTGGCGGTCTTGGTCGCAAAGGGTAGAATTAGCTGCAAAGTTCTTGACAAAGAGTTTGGATTTGTCTGATGCTGACGAGATTACCTCAGGTCCATTGATAATAGTTGGGATGGAGCACACGCTTCTATTCAGGATTCTGTTTGCTATTTGCCAAAACTGGTGGGAACCAATCCTCTGCTCAGCTACTTTGGACTTAACAGATTGAGCATACAACACTCTTGCGTTCCTTATTACTTTCTTACAATGGTTGCTGGCAGTCCTGAAAACGGCTTTAGTTTCCATACATCTATTACGTTTGAAGCAGTGGAAAAAGTGATTTCTGTGCGCAATGGCAGCAGCACATTCTGGAGAGAACCATGGCTGGCTGTTAGGTTTTTGCTGAAACTTTTTAGAGGGTATGAAATGTCAATACCTACCATTAACCATTCAGTTAGGTCTAATACTATAGAGGACACATCCTTTTTAAACATGGAATGCAGAGGTAGATCAGATATAAATGTACGGAAGCTATCCCAGTCAGCCTTAGTGTATCGATATACTGTACGATGAAGAGGTACGTCTGGGGACTTATTACATTTCATTTTTATCTTAATTGATACAACAGAGTGGTCAGAAGATCCAAGAGGCGACAGAACAGAAACTGAACATAGTTCAGGGCAAGTTGTGAGAAAAAGGTCTAGTAGGCTCGCATACTGGCCGTCATTATCGGGCACACGGGTAGGTTCCTGAACAATCTGAGTGAGGTCATAGGCAATGGAGAAATCATGACAGAACCTCCCCTCATCATCGGTCTTGTTTGAGTGGGTCAACCATTCGACGTTGTGAACATTGAAGTCTCCACATACGTGAATGTTAGCTGAAGGATCAGTAGAAAGGACTTGGTCAATTTTCTCAGATATGCTTTGAAAGATAGTAACTCCGCTGTTGTGGGGGCGATAGAGAGTAAATATAAATGCAGTAGTGTGAGCTAAAGCAACGCAGAAGCACATATAGGGTAAGTTAGGATCTTCCCTGGAGATGTCCCTCCCACATGGAAAGCTATCTTTAATATAGGCACATATTCCATGCCCATGGCGATCTTGGGGGTCAGATTTAGAAGTTAAGTTAGAGTATCCTGAAATTGCAAACTCATCTAGGGAAATAGCCTGACCAATGCCAGTTTCACTTAAAAATAAAAGGTCTGGTTTAGTCTCCTGTAATTGGGTTTAAACCTCTGGAAGGTTAGAACGAAGACCCCTGATGTTGGAGAAGGAGACATGGTAGTAGGGGTCTACGTTGGAAGTTGGAGAACCGGGTTTAATCGTGTATTTTTTCTTGAAACTTGTCATGATGAAATTTTGGAATTTGTGGACTAGGTCGACAGATTTACTTAGAGCAGGACAGAGAGGGGAAATTAAGAGAGAAAAAGAAACGAAGAATTTTTTTTTTATTTGTAGCTAATGATAAGGTAAAGCCGTAACAATTACCCACTAGTATGGCATCGAGAGGCCCCACCAGAAGCTACTGCATGGTCCAGAATCCATTCACCAAATGGCAATACAGCAGCCCCAGTACTTTGCACCTGCTGATAGGACAGCCTCCTTAGTGGTTAATCCAAGGTTCGGGTCCCTGACTATCAGGCGGATAACGTCAGCCCAGACAAAACGTTTACCTCAAGCACCCTTGCTAGTGACATGGCTACAAGGATAGAAATAGAAACAGTAAATTCTACTTAATAAAAGTCCAACAGACGTGTTTAAGGGAAAGTATGGTGATAGATTCCCCTCACACGAACCAAAAATGAGTATAATTCGTAATTTTTGCTATCAACTCGGTAGATAAATAAACATATGTACGAGGAAAAAAAAAAGCTAGCATTTAATAAAACAGAAATACACAAATTAAATACTGAAATAAAATGGAGTTGTTAATATTTTAAATCTAAAATAAAAAGCATGATTGAAATCACTTATCTCAACAAAAACAATTCCGTCTCCAAATTGCAAACTGTATTGAAAGAAATTCAGTTAGTAGCGTTCAAAACATTTTTTTTGAAATCAGCCGTTAAAAGAAAATCGTGATTTTATTCTGAACTTAAGCTAGTAAAGTTTTAAGAAGCTTACGATATAAAAGAAAAGGCTGATGGGGGGGTTCTTCCGAAAGTAAGTTGGTGCCGTTATAAGTAATTTCGAGATAAGATGGAAGCCGGTATTGGACTAGAGAAAAGCTAGCATTTAATAAAAAAGAAATACACAAATTAAATACTGAAATAAAATGGAGTTGTTAATATTTTAAATCTAAAACAAAAAGCATGATTGAAATCACTTATCTCAACAAAAACAATTCCGTCTCCAAATTGCAAACTGTATTGAAAGAAATTCAGTTAGTAGCGTTCAAAACATTTTTTTTTAAATCAGCCGTTAAAAGAAAATCGTGATTTTATTCTGAACTTAAGCTAGTAACGTTTTAAGAAGCTTACGATATAAAAGAAAAGGCTGATGGGGGACGTTCTTCCGAAAGTAAGTTGGTGCCGTTATAAGTAATTTCGAGATAAGATGGAAGCCGGTATTGGACTAGAAAAAAGCTAGCATTTAATAAAACAGAAATACACAAATAAAATACTGAAATAAAATGGAGTTGTTAATATTTTAAATCTAAAATAAAAAGCATGATTGAAATCACTTATCTCAACACAAACAATTCCGTCTCCAAATTGCAAACTGTATTGAAAGAAATTCAGTTAGTAGCGTTCAAAACATTTTTTTTTAAATCAGCCGTTAAAAGAAAATCGTGATTTTATTCTGATCTTAAGCTAGTAACGTTTTAAGAAGCTTACGATATAAAAGAAAAGGCTGATAGGGGGGGGTTCTTCCGAAAGTAAGTTGGTGCCGTTATAAGTAATTTCGAGAAAAGATGGAAGCCGGTATTGGACTAGAAAAAAGCTAGCATTTAATAAAACAGAAATACATAAATTAAATACTGAAATAAAATGGAGTTGTTAATATTTTAAATCTAAAATAAAAAGCATGATTGAAATCACTTATCTCAACACAAACAATTCCGTCTCCAAATTGCAAACTGTATTGAAAGAAATTCAGTTAGTAGCGTTCAAAACATTTTTTTTAAAATCAGCTGTTAAAAGAAAATCGTTATTTTATTCTGAACTTAAGCTAGTAACGTTTTAAGAAGCTTACGATATAAAAGAAAAGGCTGATGGGGGGGGGGGTTTCTTCCGAAAGTAAGTTGGTGCCGTTATAAGTAATTTCGAGATAAGATGGAAGCCGGTATTGGACTAGAAAAAAGCTAGCATTTAATAAAACAGAAATACACAAATTAAATACTGAAATAAAATGGAGTTGTTAATATTTCAAATCTAAAATAAAAAGCATGATTGAAATCACTTATCTCAACAAAAACAATTCCGTCTCCAAATTGCAAACTGTATTGAAAGACATTCAGTTAGTAGCGTTCAAAACCTTTTTTTGAAATCAGCCGTTAAAAGAAAATCGTGATTTTATTCTGAACTTTAGCTAGTAACGTTTTAAGAAGCTTACGATATAAAAGAAAAGGCTGATGGGTGGGTTCTTCCGCAAGTAAGTTGGTGCCGTTACAAGTAATTTCGAGATAAGATGGAAGCCGGTATTGGACTAGAAAAAAGCTAGCATTTAATAAAACAGAAATACACAAATTAAATACTGAAATAAAATGGAGTTGTTAATATTTTAAATCTAAAATAAAAAGCATGATTGAAATCACTTATCTCAACAAAAACAATTCCGTCTCCAAATTGCAAACTGTATTGAAAGAAATTCAGTTAGTAGCGTTCAAAACATTTTTTTTTGTAATTAGCCGTTAAAAGAAAATCGTGATTTTATTCTGAACTTAAGCTAGTAACGTTTTAAGAAGCTTACGATATAAAAGAAAAGGCTGATGGGGGGGGTTCTTCCGAAAGTAAGTTGGTGCCGTTATAAGTAATTTCGAGATAAGATGGAAGCCGGTATTGGACTAGAAAAAAGCTAGCATTTAATAAAACAGAAATACACAAATTAAATACTGAAATAAAATGGAGTTGTTAATATTTTAAATCTAAAATAAAAAGCATGATTGAAATCACTTATCTCAACAAAAACAATTCCGTCTCCAAATTGCCAACTGTATTGAAAGACATTCAGTTAGTAGCGTTCAAAACATTTTTTTTTAAATCAGCCGTTAAAAGAAAATCGTGATTTTATTCTGAACTTAAGCTAGTAACGTTTTAAGAAGCTTACGACATAAAAGAAAAGGCTGATGGCGGGGGTTCTTCCGAAAGTAAGTTGGTGCCGTTATAAGTAATTTCGAGATAAGATGGAAGCCGGTATTGGACTAGAAAAAAAGCTAGCATTTAATAAAAAAGAAATACACAAATTAAATACTGAAATAAAATGGAGTTGTTAATATTTTAAATCTAAAATAAAAAGCATGATTGAAATCACTTATCTCAACAAAAACAATTCCGTCTCCAAATTGCAAACTGTATTGAAAGACATTCAGTTGGTAGCGTTCAAAACATTTTTTTTAAAATCAGCCGTTAAAAGAAAATCGTGATTTTATTCTGAACTTCAGCTAGTAACGTTTATGAAGCTTACGATATAAAAGAAAAGGCTGATGGGGGGGGGGTTCTTCCGAAAGTAAGTTGGTGCCGTTATAAGTAATTTCGAGATAAGTTGGAAGCCGGTATTGGACTAGAAAAAAGCTAGCATTTAATAAAACAGAAATACACAAATTAAATACTGAAATAAAATGGAGTTGTTAATATTTTAAATCTAAAATAAAAAGCATGATTGAAATCACTTATCTCAACAGAAACAATTCCGTCTCCAAATTGCCAACTGTATTGAAAGACATTCAGTTAGTAGCGTTCAAAACATTTTTTTTTGTAATTAGCCGTTAAAAGAAAATCGTGATTTTATTCTGAACTTAAGCTAGTAACGTTTTAAGAAGCTTACGATAAAAAAGAAAAGGCTGATGGGGGGGGGGTTCTTCCGAAAGTAAGTTGGTGCCGTTATAAGTAATTTCGAGATAAGATGGAAGCCGGTATTGGACTAGAAAAAAAGCTAGCATTTAATAAAACAGAAATACACAAATTAAATACTGAAATAAAATGGAGTTGTTAATATTTTAAATCTAAAATAAAAAGCATGATTGAAATCACTTATCTCAACCAAAACAATTCCGTCTCCAAATTGCAAACTGTATTGAAAGAAATTCAGTTAGTAGCGTTCAAAACATTTTTTTTTAAATCAGCCGTTAAAAAAAACGTGATTTTATTCTGAACTTAAGCTAGTAACGTTTTAAGAAGCTTACGATATAAAAGAAAAGGCTGATGGGGGGGTTCTTCCGAAAGTAAGTTGGTGCCGTTATAAGTAATTTCGAGATAAGATGGAAGCCGGTATTGGACTAGAAAAAAGCTAGCATTTAATAAAACAGAAATACACAAATTAAATACTGAAATAAAATGGAGTTGTTAATATTTTAAATCTAAAATAAAAAGCATGATTGAAATCACTTATCTCAACAAAAACAATTCCGTCTCCAAATTGCAAACTGTATTGAAAGAAATTCAGTTAGTAGCGTTCAAAACATTTTTTTTGAAATCAGCCGTTAAAAGAAAATCGTGATTTTATTCTGAACTTAAGCTAGTAACGTTTTAAGAAGCTTACGATATAAAAGAAAAGGCTGATGGGGGGGTTCTTCCGAAAGTAAGTTGGTGCCGTTATAAGTAATTTCGAGATAAGATGGAAGCCGGTATTGGACTAGAAAAAAGCTAGCATTTAATAAAACAGAAATACACAAATTAAATACTGAAATAAAATGGAGTTGTTAATATTTTAAATCTAAAATAAAAAGCATGATTGAAATCACTTATCTCAACAAAAACAATTCCGTCTCCAAATTGCCAACTGTATTGAAAGAAATTCAGTTAGTAGCGTTCAAAACATTTTTTTTTAAATCAGCCGTTAAAAGAAAGTCGTGATTTTATTCTGAACTTAAGCTAGTAACGTTTTAAGAAGCTTACGATATAAAAGAAAAGGCTGATGGGGGGGTTCTTCCGAAAGTAAGTTGGTGCCGTTATAAGTAATTTCGAGATAAGATGGAAGCCGGTATTGGACTAGAAAAAAGCTAGCATTTAATAAAACAGAAATACACAAATTAAATACTGAAATAAAATGGAGTTGTTAATATTTTAAATCTAAAATAAAAAGCATGATTGAAATCACTTATCTCAACACAAACAATTCCGTCTCCAAATTGCAAACTGTATTGAAAGAAATTCAGTTAGTAGCGTTCAAAACATTTTTTTTTAAATCAGCCGTTAAAAAAAAATCGTGATTTTATTCTGAACTTCAGCTAGTAACGTTTATGAAGCTTACGATATAAAAGAAAAGGCTGATGGGGGGGGTTCTTCCGAAAGTAAGTTGGTTCCGTTTTAAGTAATTTCGAGATAAGTTGGAAGCCGGTATTGGACTAGAAAAAAGCTAGCATTTAATAAAAGAGAAATACAGAAATTAAATACTGAAATAAAATGGAGTTGTTAATATTTTAAATCTAAAATAAAAAGCATGATTGAAATCACTTATCTCAACAAAAACAATTCCGTCTCCAAATTGCAAACTGTATTGAAAGACATTCAGTTAGTAGCGTTCAAAACATTTTTTTTTAAATCAGCCGTTAAAAGAAAATCGTGATTTTATTCTGAACTTAAGCTAGTAACGTTTTAAGAAGCTTACGATATAAAAGAAAAGGCTGATGGGGGACGTTCTTCCGAAAGTAAGTTGGTGCCGTTATAAGTAATTTCGAGATAAGATGGAAGCCGGTATTGGACTAGAAAAAAGCTAGCATTTAATAAAACAGAAATACACAAATAAAATACTGAAATAAAATGGAGTTGTTAATATTTTAAATCTAAAATAAAAAGCATGATTGAAATCACTTATCTCAACACAAACAATTCCGTCTCCAAATTGCAAACTGTATTGAAAGAAATTCAGTTAGTAGCGTTCAAAACATTTTTTTTTAAATCAGCCGTTAAAAGAAAATCGTGATTTTATTCTGAACTTAAGCTAGTAACGTTTTAAGAAGCTTACGATATAAAAGAAAAGGCTGATAGGGGGGGGGTTCTTCCGAAAGTAAGTTGGTGCCGTTATAAGTAATTTCGAGAAAAGATGGAAGCCGGTATTGGACTAGAAAAAAGCTAGCATTTAATAAAACAGAAATACATAAATTAAATACTGAAATAAAATGGAGTTGTTAATATTTTAAATCTAAAATAAAAAGCATGATTGAAATCACTTATCTCAACACAAACAATTCCGTCTCCAAATTGCAAACTGTATTGAAAGACATTCAGTTAGTAGCGTTCAAAACATTTTTTTTAAAATCAGCTGTTAAAAGAAAATCGTGATTTTATTCTGAACTTAAGCTAGTAACGTTTTAAGAAGCTTACGATATAAAAGAAAAGGCTGATGGGGGGGGGTTCTTCCGAAAGTAAGTTGGTGCCGTTATAAGTAATTTCGAGATAAGATGGAAGCCGGTATTGGACTAGAAAAAAGCTAGCATTTAATAAAACAGAAATACACAAATTAAATACTGAAATAAAATGGAGTTGTTAATATTTCAAATCTAAAATAAAAAGCATGATTGAAATCACTTATCTCAACAAAAACAATTCCGTCTCCAAATTGCAAACTGTATTGAAAGACATTCAGTTAGTAGCGTTCAAAACCTTTTTTTGAAATCAGCCGTTAAAAGAAAATCGTGATTTTATTCTGAACTTTAGCTAGTAACGTTTTAAGAAGCTTACGATATAAAAGAAAAGGCTGATGGGGGGGTTCTTCCGAAAGTAAGTTGGTGCCGTTATAAGTAATTTCGAGATAAGATGGAAGCCGGTATTGGACTAGAGAAAAGCTAGCATTTAATAAAACAGAAATACACAAATTAAATACTGAAATAAAATGGAGTTGTTAATATTTTAAATCTAAAACAAAAAGCATGATTGAAATCACTTATCTCAACAAAAACAATTCCGTCTCCAAATTGCAAACTGTATTGAAAGAAATTCAGTTAGTAGCGTTCAAAACATTTTGTTTTAAATCAGCCGTTAAAAGAAAATCGTGATTTTATTCTGAACTTAAGCTAGTAACGTTTTAAGAAGCTTACGATATAAAAGAAAAGGCTGATGGGGGACGTTCTTCCGAAAGTAAGTTGGTGCCGTTATAAGTAATTTCGAGATAAGATGGAAGCCGGTATTGGACTAGAAAAAAGCTAGCATTTAATAAAACAGAAATACACAAATAAAATACTGAAATAAAATGGAGTTGTTAATATTTTAAATCTAAAATAAAAAGCATGATTGAAATCACTTATCTCAACACAAACAATTCCGTCTCCAAATTGCAAACTGTATTGAAAGAAATTCAGTTAGTAGCGTTCAAAACATTTTTTTTTGTAATTAGCCGTTAAAAGAAAATCGTGATTTTATTCTGAACTTAAGCTAGTAACGTTTTAAGAAGCTTACGATATAAAAGAAAAGGCTGATGGGGGGGTTCTTCCGAAAGTAAGTTGGTGCCGTTATAAGTAATTTCGAGATAAGATGGAAGCCGGTATTGGACTAGAAAAAAGCTAGCATTTAATAAAACAGAAATACACAAATTAAATACTGAAATAAAATGGAGTTGTTAATATTTTAAATCTAAAATAAAAAGCATGATTGAAATCACTTATCTCAACAAAAACAATTCCGTCTCCAAATTGCAAACTGTATTGAAAGACATTCAGTTAGTAGCGTTCAAAACATTTTTTTTAAAATCAGCCGTTAAAAGAAAATCGTGATTTTATTCTGAACTTCAGCTAGTAACGTTTATGAAGCTTACGATATAAAAGAAAATGCTGATGGGGGGGGGGGGTTCTTCCGAAAGTAAGTTGGTTCCGTTATAAGTAATTTCGAGATAAGTTGGAAGCCGGTATTGGACTAGAAAAAAGCTAGCATTTAATAAAACAGAAATACACAAATTAAATACTGAAATAAAATGGAGTTGTTAATATTTTAAATCTAAAATAAAAAGCATGATTGAAATCACTTATCTCAACAAAAACAATTCCGTCTCCAAATTGCCAACTGTATTGAAAGACATTCAGTTAGTAGCGTTCAAAACATTTTTTTTAAATCAGCCGTTAAAAGAAAATCGTGATTTTATTCTGAACTTAAGCTAGTAACGTTTTAAGAAGCTTACGATATAAAAGAAAAGGCTGATGGCGGGGGTTCTTCCGAAAGTAAGTTGGTGCCGTTATAAGTAATTTCGAGATAAGATGGAAGCCGGTATTGGACTAGAAAAAAAGCTAGCATTTAATAAAACAGAAATACACAAATTAAATACTGAAATAAAATGGAGTTGTTAATATTTTAAATCTAAAATAAAAAGCATGATTGAAATCACTTATCTCAACCAAAACAATTCCCTCTCCAAATTGCAAACTGTATTGAAAGAAATTCAGTTAGTAGCGTTCAAAACATTTTTTTTTAAATAAGCCGTTAAAAGAAAATCGTGATTTTATTCTGAACTTAAGCTAGTAACGTTTTAAGAAGCTTACGATATAAAAGAAAAGGCTGATGGGGGGGTTCTTCCGAAAGTAAGTTGGTGCCGTTATAAGTAATTTCGAGATAAGATGGAAGCCGGTATTGGACTAGAAAAAAGCTAGCATTTAATAAAACAGAAATACACAAATTAAATACTGAAATAAAATGGAGTTGTTAATATTTTAAATCTAAAATAAAAAGCATGATTGAAATCACTTATCTCAACAAAAACAATTCCGTCTCCAAATTGCAAACTGTATTGAAAGAAATTCAGTTAGTAGCGTTCAAAACATTTTTTTTTAAATCAGCCGTTAAAAGAAAGTCGTGATTTTCTTCTGAACTTAAGCTAGTAACGTTTTAAGAAGCTTACGATATAAAAGAAAAGGCTGATGGGGGGGGTTCTTCCGAAAGTAAGTTGGTGCCGTTATAAGTAATTTCGAGATAAGATGGAAGCCGGTATTGGACTAGAAAAAAGCTAGCATTTAATAAAACAGAAATACACAAATTAAATACTGAAATAAAATGGAGTTGTTAATATTTTAAATCTAAAATAAAAAGCATGATTGAAATCACTTATCTCAACAAAAACAATTCCGTCTCCAAATTGCCAACTGTATTGAAAGAAATTCAGTTAGTAGCGTTCAAAACATTTTTTTTTAAATCAGCCGTTAAAAGAAAGTCGTGATTTTATTCTGAACTTAAGCTAGTAACGTTTTAAGAAGCTTACGATATAAAAGAAAAGGCTGATGGCGGGGGTTCTTCCGAAAGTAAGTTGGTGCCGTTATAAGTAATTTCGAGATAAGATGGAAGCCGGTATTGGACTAGAAAAAAAGCTAGCATTTAATAAAACAGAAATACACAAATTAAATACTGAAATAAAATGGAGTTGTTAATATTTTAAATCTAAAATAAAAAGCATGATTGAAATCACTTATCTCAACCAAAACAATTCCCTCTCCAAATTGCAAACTGTATTGAAAGAAATTCAGTTAGTAGCGTTCAAAACATTTTTTTTTAAATAAGCCGTTAAAAGAAAATCGTGATTTTATTCTGAACTTAAGCTAGTAACGTTTTAAGAAGCTTACGATATAAAAGAAAAGGCTGATGGGGGGGTTCTTCCGAAAGTAAGTTGGTGCCGTTATAAGTAATTTCGAGATAAGATGGAAGCCGGTATTGGACTAGAAAAAAGCTAGCATTTAATAAAACAGAAATACACAAATTAAATACTGAAATAAAATGGAGTTGTTAATATTTTAAATCTAAAATAAAAAGCATGATTGAAATCACTTATCTCAACAAAAACAATTCCGTCTCCAAATTGCAAACTGTATTGAAAGAAATTCAGTTAGTAGCGTTCAAAACATTTTTTTTTGTAATTAGCCGTTAAAAGAAAATCGTGATTTTATTCTGAACTTAAGCTAGTAACGTTATAAGAAGCTTACGATATAAAAGAAAAGGCTGATGGGGGGGTTCTTCCGAAAGTAAGTTGGTGCCGTTATAAGTAATTTCGAGATAAGATGGAAGCCGGTATTGGACTAGAAAAAAGCTAGCATTTAATAAAACAGAAATACACAAATTAAATACTGAAATAAAATGGAGTTGTTAATATTTTAAATCTAAAATAAAAAGCATGATTGAAATCACTTATCTCAACAAAAACAATTCCGTCTCCAAATTGCAAACTGTATTGAAAGACATTCAGTTAGTAGCGTTCAAAACATTTTTTTTAAAATCAGCCGTTAAAAGAAAGTCGTGATTTTATTCTGAACTTAAGCTAGTAACGTTTATGAAGCTTACGATATAAAAGAAAATGCTGATGGGGGGGGTTCTTCCGAAAGTAAGTTGGTGCCGTTATAAGTAATTTCGAGATAAGTTGGAAGCCGGTATTGGACTAGAAAAAAGCTAGCATTTAATAAAACAGAAATACACAAATTAAATACTGAAATAAAATGGAGTTGTTAATATTTTAAATCTAAAATAAAAAGCATGATTGAAATCACTTATCTCAACAAAAACAATTCCGTCTCCAAATTGCCAACTGTATTGAAAGACATTCAGTTAGTAGCGTTCAAAACATTTTTTTTAAATCAGCCGTTAAAAGAAAATCGTGATTTTATTCTGAACTTAAGCTAGTAACGTTTTAAGAAGCTTACGATATAAAAGAAAAGGCTGATGGCGGGGGTTCTTCCGAAAGTAAGTTGGTGCCGTTATAAGTAATTTCGAGATAAGATGGAAGCCGGTATTGGACTAGAAAAAAAGCTAGCATTTAATAAAACAGAAATACACAAATTAAATACTGAAATAAAATGGAGTTGTTAATATTTTAAATCTAAAATAAAAAGCATGATTGAAATCACTTATCTCAACCAAAACAATTCCCTCTCCAAATTGCAAACTGTATTGAAAGAAATTCAGTTAGTAGCGTTCAAAACATTTTTTTTTAAATAAGCCGTTAAAAGAAAATCGTGATTTTATTCTGAACTTAAGCTAGTAACGTTTTAAGAAGCTTACGATATAAAAGAAAAGGCTGATGGGGGGGTTCTTCCGAAAGTAAGTTGGTGCCGTTATAAGTAATTTCGAGATAAGATGGAAGCCGGTATTGGACTAGAAAAAAGCTAGCATTTAATAAAACAGAAATACACAAATTAAATACTGAAATAAAATGGAGTTGTTAATATTTTAAATCTAAAATAAAAAGCATGATTGAAATCACTTATCTCAACAAAAACAATTCCGTCTCCAAATTGCAAACTGTATTGAAAGAAATTCAGTTAGTAGCGTTCAAAACATTTTTTTTAAATCAGCCGTTAAAAGAAAGTCGTGATTTTCTTCTGAACTTAAGCTAGTAACGTTTTAAGAAGCTTACGATATAAAAGAAAAGGCTGATGGGGGGGTTCTTCCGAAAGTAAGTTGGTGCCGTTATAAGTAATTTCGAGATAAGATGGAAGCCGGTATTGGACTAGAAAAAAGCTAGCATTTAATAAAACAGAAATACACAAATTAAATACTGAAATAAAATGGAGTTGTTAATATTTTAAATCTAAAATAAAAAGCATGATTGAAATCACTTATCTCAACAAAAACAATTCCGTCTCCAAATTGCCAACTGTATTGAAAGAAATTCAGTTAGTAGCGTTCAAAACATTTTTTTTTAAATCAGCCGTTAAAAGAAAGTCGTGATTTTATTCTGAACTTAAGCTAGTAACGTTTTAAGAAGCTTACGATATAAAAGAAAAGGCTGATGGCGGGGGTTCTTCCGAAAGTAAGTTGGTGCCGTTATAAGTAATTTCGAGATAAGATGGAAGCCGGTATTGGACTAGAAAAAAAGCTAGCATTTAATAAAACAGAAATACACAAATTAAATACTGAAATAAAATGGAGTTGTTAATATTTTAAATCTAAAATAAAAAGCATGATTGAAATCACTTATCTCAACCAAAACAATTCCCTCTCCAAATTGCAAACTGTATTGAAAGAAATTCAGTTAGTAGCGTTCAAAACATTTTTTTTTAAATAAGCCGTTAAAAGAAAATCGTGATTTTATTCTGAACTTAAGCTAGTAACGTTTTAAGAAGCTTACGATATAAAAGAAAAGGCTGATGGGGGGGTTCTTCCGAAAGTAAGTTGGTGCCGTTATAAGTAATTTCGAGATAAGATGGAAGCCGGTATTGGACTAGAAAAAAGCTAGCATTTAATAAAACAGAAATACACAAATTAAATACTGAAATAAAATGGAGTTGTTAATATTTTAAATCTAAAATAAAAAGCATGATTGAAATCACTTATCTCAACAAAAACAATTCCGTCTCCAAATTGCAAACTGTATTGAAAGAAATTCAGTTAGTAGCGTTCAAAACATTTTTTTTTAAATCAGCCGTTAAAAGAAAGTCGTGATTTTCTTCTGAACTTAAGCTAGTAACGTTTTAAGAAGCTTACGATATAAAAGAAAAGGCTGATGGGGGGGTTCTTCCGAAAGTAAGTTGGTGCCGTTATAAGTAATTTCGAGATAAGATGGAAGCCGGTATTGGACTAGAAAAAAGCTAGCATTTAATAAAACAGAAATACACAAATTAAATACTGAAATAAAATGGAGTTGTTAATATTTTAAATCTAAAATAAAAAGCATGATTGAAATCACTTATCTCAACAAAAACAATTCCGTCTCCAAATTGCCAACTGTATTGAAAGAAATTCAGTTAGTAGCGTTCAAAACATTTTTTTTTAAATCAGCCGTTAAAAGAAAGTCGTGATTTTATTCTGAACTTAAGCTAGTAACGTTTTAAGAAGCTTACGATATAAAAGAAAAGGCTGATGGGGGGGTTCTTCCGAAAGTAAGTTGGTGCCGTTATAAGTAATTTCGAGATAAGATGGAAGCCGGTATTGGACTAGAAAAAAGCTAGCATTTAATAAAACAGAAATACACAAATTAAATACTGAAATAAAATGGAGTTGTTAATATTTTAAATCTAAAATAAAAAGCATGATTGAAATCACTTATCTCAACACAAACAATTCCGTCTCCAAATTGCAAACTGTATTGAAAGAAATTCAGTTAGTAGCGTTCAAAACATTTTTTTTTAAATCAGCCGTTAAAAAAAAATCGTGATTTTATTCTGAACTTCAGCTAGTAACGTTTATGAAGCTTACGATATAAAAGAAAAGGCTGATGGGGGGGGGGGGTTCTTCCGAAAGTAAGTTGGTGCCGTTATAAGTAATTTCGAGATAAGTTGGAAGCCGGTATTGGAGTAGAAAAAAGCTAGCATTTAATAAAACAGAAATACACAAATTAAATTCTTAAATAAAATGGATTTGTTAATATTTTAAATCTAAAATAAAAAGCATGATTGAAATCACTTATCTCAACAAAAACAATTCCGTCTCCAAATTGCAAACTGTATTGAAAGAAATTAAGTAAGTAGCGTTCAAAACATTTTTTTTAAATCAGCCGTTAAAAGAAAATCGTGATTTTATTCTGAACTTAAGCTAGTAACGTTTTAAGAAGCTTACGATATAAAAGAAAAGGCTGATGGGGGGGGGGTTCTTCCGAAAGTAAGTTTGTGCCGTTATAAGTAATTTCGAGATAAGATGGAAGCCGGTATTGGACTAGAAAAAAGCTAGCATTTAATAAAACAGAAATACACAAATTAAATACTGAAATAAAATGGAGTTGTTAATATTTTAAATCTAAAATAAAAAGCATGATTAAAATCACTTATCTCAACACAAACAATTCCGTCTCCAAATTGCAAACTGTATTGAAAGAAATTCAGTTAGTAGCGTTCAAAACATTTTTTTTTAAATCAGCCGTTAAAAAAAAATCGTGATTTTATTCTGAACTTCAGCTAGTAACGTTTATGAAGCTTACGATATAAAAGAAAAGGCTGATAGGGGGGGGGGTTCTTCCGAAAGTAAGTTGGTGCCGTTATAAGTAATTTCGAGAAAAGATGGAAGCCGGTATTGGACTAGAAAAAAGCTAGCATTTAATAAAACAGAAATACATAAATTAAATACTGAAATAAAATGGAGTTGTTAATATTTTAAATCTAAAATAAAAAGCATGATTGAAATCACTTATCTCAACACAAACAATTCCGTCTCCAAATTGCAAACTGTATTGAAAGACATTCAGTTAGTAGCGTTCAAAACATTTTTTTTAAAATCAGCTGTTAAAAGAAAATCGTGATTTTATTCTGAACTTAAGCTAGTAACGTTTTAAGAAGCTTACGATATAAAAGAAAAGGCTGATGGGGAGGGGTTCTTCCGAAAGTAAGTTGGTGCCGTTATAAGTAATTTCGAGATAAGATGGAAGCCGGTATTGGACTAGAAAAAAGCTAGCATTTAATAAAACAGAAATACACAAATTAAATACTGAAATAAAATGGAGTTGTTAATATTTCAAATCTAAAATAAAAAGCATGATTGAAATCACTTATCTCAACAAAAACAATTCCGTCTCCAAATTGCAAACGGTATTGAAAGACATTCAGTTAGTAGCGTTCAAAACCTTTTTTTTGAAATCAGCCGTTAAAAGAAAATCGTGATTTTATTCTGAACTTTAGCTAGTAACGTTTTAAGAAGCTTACGATATAAAAGAAAAGGCTGATGGGGGACGTTCTTCCGAAAGTAAGTTGGTGCCGTTATAAGTAATTTCGAGATAAGATGGAAGCCGGTATTGGACTAGAAAAAAGCTAGCATTTAATAAAACAGAAATACACAAATTAAATACTGAAATAAAATGGAGTTGTTAATATTTTAAATCTAAAATAAAAAGCATGATTGAAATCACTTATCTCAACAAAAACAATTCCGTCTCCAAATTGCAAACTGTATTGAAAGAAATTCAGTTAGTAGCGTTCAAAACATTTTTTTTTGTAATTAGCCGTTAAAAGAAAATCGTGATTTTATTCTGAACTTAAGCTAGTAACGTTTTAAGAAGCTTACGATATAAAAGAAAAGGCTGATGGGGGGGTTCTTCCGAAAGTAAGTTGGTGCCGTTATAAGTAATTTCGAGATAAGATGGAAGCCGGTATTGGACTAGAAAAAAGCTAGCATTTAATAAAACAGAAATACACAAATTAAATACTGAAATAAAATGGAGTTGTTAATATTTTAAATCTAAAATAAAAAGCATGATTGAAATCACTTATCTCAACAAAAACAATTCCGTCTCCAAATTGCAAACTGTATTGAAAGACATTCAGTTAGTAGCGTTCAAAACATTTTTTTTAAAATCAGCCGTTAAAAGAAAATCGTGATTTTATTCTGAACTTCAGCTAGTAACGTTTATGAAGCTTACGATATAAAAGAAAATGCTGATGGGGGGGTTCTTCCGAAAGTAAGTTGGTGCCGTTATAAGTAATTTCGAGATAAGTTGGAAGCCGGTATTGGACTAGAAAAAAGCTAGCATTTAATAAAACAGAAATACACAAATTAAATACTGAAATAAAATGGAGTTGTTAATATTTTAAATCTAAAATAAAAAGCATGATTGAAATCACTTATCTCAACAAAAACAATTCCGTCTCCAAATTGCCAACTGTATTGAAAGACATTCAGTTAGTAGCGTTCAAAACATTTTTTTAAATCAGCCGTTAAAAGAAAATCGTGATTTTATTCTGAACTTAAGCTAGTAACGTTTTAAGAAGCTTACGATATAAAAGAAAAGGCTGATGGCGGGGGTTCTTCCGAAAGTAAGTTGGTGCCGTTATAAGTAATTTCGAGATAAGATGGAAGCCGGTATTGGACTAGAAAAAAAGCTAGCATTTAATAAAACAGAAATACACAAATTAAATACTGAAATAAAATGGAGTTGTTAATATTTTAAATCTAAAATAAAAAGCATGATTGAAATCACTTATCTCAACCAAAACAATTCCGTCTCCAAATTGCAAACTGTATTGAAAGAAATTCAGTTAGTAGCGTTCAAAACATTTTTTTTTAAATAAGCCGTTAAAAGAAAATCGTGATTTTATTCTAAACTTAAGCTAGTAACGTTTTAAGAAGCTTACGATATAAAAGAAAAGGCTGATGGGGGGGTTCTTCCGAAAGTAAGTTGGTGCCGTTATAAGTAATTTCGAGATAAGATGGAAGCCGGTATTGGACTAGAAAAAAGCTAGCATTTAATAAAACAGAAATACACAAATTAAATACTGAAATAAAATGGAGTTGTTAATATTTTAAATCTAAAATAAAAAGCATGATTGAAATCACTTATCTCAACAAAAACAATTCCGTCTCCAAATTGCAAACTGTATTGAAAGAAATTCAGTTAGTAGCGTTCAAAACATTTTTTTTTAAATCAGCCGTTAAAAGAAAGTCGTGATTTTCTTCTGAACTTAAGCTAGTAACGTTTTAAGAAGCTTACGATATAAAAGAAAAGGCTGATGGGGGGGTTCTTCCGAAAGTATGTTGGTGCCGTTATAAGTAATTTCGAGATAAGATGGAAGCCGGTATTGGACTAGAAAAAAGCTAGCATTTAATAAAACAGAAATACACAAATTAAATACTGAAATAAAATGGAGTTGTTAATATTTTAAATCTAAAATAAAAAGCATGATTGAAATCACTTATCTCAACACAAACAATTCCGTCTCCAAATTGCAAACTGTATTGAAAGAAATTCAGTTAGTAGCGTTCAAAACATTTTTTTTTAAATCAGCCGTTAAAAAAAAATCGTGATTTTATTCTGAACTTCAGCTAGTAACGTTTATGAAGCTTACGATATAAAAGAAAAGGCTGATGGGGGGGGGGTTCTTCCGAAAGTAAGTTGGTGCCGTTATAAGTAATTTCGAGATAAGTTGGAAGCCGGTATTGGACTAGAAAAAAGCTAGCATTTAATAAAACAGAAATACACAAATTAAATTCTGAAATAAAATGGATTTGTTAATATTTTAAATCTAAAATAAAAAGCATGATTGAAATCACTTATCTCAACAAAAACAATTCCGTCTCCAAATTGCAAACTGTATTGAAAGAAATTAAGTAAGTAGCGTTCAAAACATTTTTTTTTAAATCAGCCGTTAAAAGAAAATCGTGATTTTATTCTGAACTTAAGCTAGTAACGTTTTAAGAAGCTTACGATATAAAAGAAAAGGCTGATGGGGGGGGGGGTTCTTCCGAAAGTAAGTTTGTGCCGTTATAAGTAATTTCGAGATAAGATGGAAGCCGGTATTGGACTAGAAAAAAGCTAGCATTTAATAAAACAGAAATACACAAATTAAATACTGAAATAAAATGGAGTTGTTAATATTTTAAATCTAAAATAAAAAGCATGATTAAAATCACTTATCTCAACACAAACAATTCCGTCTCCAAATTGCAAACTGTATTGAAAGAAATTCAGTTAGTAGCGTTCAAATCATTTTTTTTTAAATCAGCCGTTAAAAAAAAATCGTAATTTAATTCTGAACTTAAGCTAGTAACGTTTTAAGAAGCTTACGATATAAAAGAAAAGGCTGATGGGGGGGTTCTTCCGAAAGTAAGTTGGTGCCGTTATAAGTAATTTCGAGATAAGATGGAAGCCGGTATTGGACTAGAAAAAAGCTAGCATTTAATAAAACAGAAATACACAAATTAAATACTGAAATAGAATGGAGTTGTTAATATTTTAAATCTAAAATAAAAAGCATGATTGAAATCACTTATCTCAACAAAAACAATTCCGTCTCCAAATTGCAAACTGTATTGAAAGAAATTCAGTTAGTAGCGTTCAAAACATTTTTTTTTGTAATTAGCCGTTAAAAGAAAATCGTGATTTTATTCTGAACTTAAGCTAGTAACGTTTTAAGAAGCTTACGATATAAAAGAAAAGGCTGATGGGGGGGGTTCTTCCGAAAGTAAGTTGGTGCCGTTATAAGTAATTTCGAGATAAGATGGAAGCCGGTATTGGACTAGAAAAAAGCTAGCATTTAATAAAACAGAAATACACAAATTAAATACTGAAATAAAATGGAGTTGTTAATATTTTAAATCTAAAATAAAAAGCATGATTGAAATCACTTATCTCAACAAAAACAATTCCGTCTCCAAATTGCCAACTGTATTGAAAGACATTCAGTTAGTAGCGTTCAAAACATTTTTTTTTAAATCAGCCGTTAAAAGAAAATCGTGATTTTATTCTGAACTTAAGCTAGTAACGTTTTAAGAAGCTTACGATATAAAAGAAAAGGCTGATGGCGGGGGTTCTTCCGAAAGTAAGTTGGTGCCGTTATAAGTAATTTCGAGATAAGATGGAAGCCGGTATTGGACTAGAAAAAACAATTCCGTCTCCAAATTCCAAACTGTATTGAAAGAAATTCAGTTAGTAGCGTTCAAAACATTTTTTTTAAATCAGCCGTTAAAAGAAAATCGTGATTTTATTCTGAACTTTAGCTAGTAACGTTTTAAGAAGCTTACGATATAAAAGAAAAGGCTGATGGGGGGGTTCTTCCGAAAGTAAGTTGGTGCCGTTATAAGTAATTTCGAGATAAGATGGAAGCCGGTATTGGACTAGAAAAAAGCTAGCATTTAATAAAACAGAAATACACAAATTAAATACTGAAATAAAATTGAGTTATTAATATTTTAAATCTAAAATAAATAGCATGATTGAAATCACTTATCTCAACAAAAACAATTCCGTCTCCAAATTGCAAACTGTATTGAAAGAAATTCAGTTAGTAGCGTTCAAAACATTATTTTTTAAATCAGCCGTTAAAAGAAAATCGTGATTTTATTCTGAACTTAAGCTAGTAACGTTTTAAGAAGCTTACGATATAAAAGAAAAGGCTGATGGGGGGGTTCTTCCGAAAGTAAGTTGGTGCCGTTATAAGTAATTTCGAGATAAGATGGAAGCCGGTATTGGACTAGAAAAAAGCTAGCATTTAATAAAACAGAAATACACAAATTAAATACTGAAATAAAATGGAGTTGTTAATATTTTAAATCTAAAATAAAAAGCATGATTGAAATCACTTATCTCAACACAAACAATTCCGTCTCCAAATTGCAAACTGTATTGAAAGAAATTCAGTTAGTAGCGTTCAAAACATTTTTTTTTAAATCAGCCGTTAAAAAAAAATCGTAATTTAATTCTGAACTTAAGCTAGTAACGTTTTAAGAAGCTTACGATATAAAAGAAAAGGCTGATGGGAGGGGGTCTTCCGAAAGTAAGTTGGTGCCGTTATAAGTAATTTCGAGATAAGATGGAAGCCGGTATTGGACTAGAAAAAAGCTAGCATTTAATAAAACAGAAATACACAAATTAAATACTGAAATAAAATGGAGTTGTTAATATTTTAAATCTAAAATAAAAAGCATGATTGAAATCACTTATCTCAACAAAAACAATTCCGTCTCCAAATTGCAAACTGTATTGAAAGAAATTCAGTTAGTAGCGTTCAAAACATTTTTTTGAAATCAGCCGTTAAAAGAAAGTCGTGATTTTATTCTGAACTTAAGCTAGTAACGTTTTAAGAAGCTTACGATATAAAAGAAAAGGCTGATGGGGGGGGTTCTTCCGAAAGTAAGTTGGTGCCGTTATAAGTAATTTCGAGATAAGATGGAAGCCGGTATTTGACTAGAAAAAAGCTAGCATTTAATAAAAGAGAAATACACAAATAATATACTGAAATAAAATGGAGTTGTTAATATTTTAAATCTAAAATAAAAAGCATGATTGAAATCACTTATCTCAACAAAAACAATTCCGTCTCCAAATTGCAAACTGTATTGAAAGAAATTCAGTTAGTAGCGTTCAAAACATTATTTTTTAAATCAGCCGTTAAAAGAAAATCGTGATTTTATTCTGAACTTAAGCTAGTAACGTTTTAAGAAGCTTACGATATAAAAGAAAAGGCTGATGGGGGGGTTCTTCCGAAAGTAAGTTGGTGCCGTTATAAGTAATTTCGAGATAAGATGGAAGCCGGTATTGGACTAGAAAAAAGCTAGCATTTAATAAAACAGAAATACACAAATTAAATACTGAAATAGAATGGAGTTGTTAATATTTTAAATCTAAAATAAAAAGCATGATTGAAATCACTTATCTCAACAAAAACAATTCCGTCTCCAAATTGCAAACTGTATTGAAAGAAATTCAGTTAGTAGCGTTCAAAACATTTTTTTTTGTAATTAGCCGTTAAAAGAAAATCGTGATTTTATTCTGAACTTAAGCTAGTAACGTTTTAAGAAGCTTACGATATAAAAGAAAAGGCTGATGGGGGGGGGGGGTTCTTCCGAAAGTAAGTTGGTGCCGTTATAAGTAATTTCGAGATAAGATGGAAGCCGGTATTGGACTAGAAAAAAGCTAGCATTTAATAAAACAGAAATACACAAATTAAATACTGAAATAAAATGGAGTTGTTAATATTTTAAATCTAAAATAAAAAGCATGATTGAAATCACTTATCTCAACAAAAACAATTCCGTCTCCAAATTGCCAACTGTATTGAAAGACATTCAGTTAGTAGCGTTCAAAACATTTTTTTTTAAATCAGCCGTTAAAAGAAAATCGTGATTTTATTCTGAACTTAAGCTAGTAACGTTTTAAGAAGCTTACGATATAAAAGAAAAGGCTGATGGCGGGGGTTCTTCCGAAAGTAAGTTGGTGCCGTTATAAGTAATTTCGAGATAAGATGGAAGCCGGTATTGGACTAGAAAAAACAATTCCGTCTCCAAATTCCAAACTGTATTGAAAGAAATTCAGTTAGTAGCGTTCAAAACATTTTTTTTAAATCAGCCGTTAAAAGAAAATCGTGATTTTATTCTGAACTTTAGCTAGTAACGTTTTAAGAAGCTTACGATATAAAAGAAAAGGCTGATGGGGGGGGTTCTTCCGAAAGTAAGTTGGTGCCGTTATAAGTAATTTCGAGATAAGATGGAAGCCGGTATTGGACTAGAAAAAAGCTAGCATTTAATAAAACAGAAATACACAAATTAAATACTGAAATAAAATTGAGTTATTAATATTTTAAATCTAAAATAAATAGCATGATTGAAATCACTTATCTCAACAAAAACAATTCCGTCTCCAAATTGCAAACTGTATTGAAAGAAATTCAGTTAGTAGCGTTCAAAACATTATTTTTTAAATCAGCCGTTAAAAGAAAATCGTGATTTTATTCTGAACTTAAGCTAGTAACGTTTTAAGAAGCTTACGATATAAAAGAAAAGGCTGATGGGGGGGTTCTTCCGAAAGTAAGTTGGTGCCGTTATAAGTAATTTCGAGATAAGATGGAAGCCGGTATTGGACTAGAAAAAAGCTAGCATTTAATAAAACAGAAATACACAAATTAAATACTGAAATAAAATGGAGTTGTTAATATTTTAAATCTAAAATAAAAAGCATGATTGAAATCACTTATCTCAACACAAACAATTCCGTCTCCAAATTGCAAACTGTATTGAAAGAAATTCAGTTAGTAGCGTTCAAAACATTTTTTTTTAAATCAGCCGTTAAAAAAAAATCGTAATTTAATTCTGAACTTAAGCTAGTAACGTTTTAAGAAGCTTACGATATAAAAGAAAAGGCTGATGGGAGGGGGTCTTCCGAAAGTAAGTTGGTGCCGTTATAAGTAATTTCGAGATAAGATGGAAGCCGGTATTGGACTAGAAAAAAGCTAGCATTTAATAAAACAGAAATACACAAATTAAATACTGAAATAAAATGGAGTTGTTAATATTTTAAATCTAAAATAAAAAGCATGATTGAAATCACTTATCTCAACAAAAACAATTCCGTCTCCAAATTGCAAACTGTATTGAAAGAAATTCAGTTAGTAGCGTTCAAAACATTTTTTTGAAATCAGCCGTTAAAAGAAAGTCGTGATTTTATTCTGAACTTAAGCTAGTAACGTTTTAAGAAGCTTACGATATAAAAGAAAAGGCTGATGGGGGGGGTTCTTCCGAAAGTAAGTTGGTGCCGTTATAAGTAATTTCGAGATAAGATGGAAGCCGGTATTTGACTAGAAAAAAGCTAGCATTTAATAAAAGAGAAATACACAAATAATATACTGAAATAAAATGGAGTTGTTAATATTTTAAATCTAAAATAAAAAGCATGATTGAAATCACTTATCTCAACAAAAACAATTCCGTCTCCAAATTGCAAACTGTATTGAAAGAAATTCAGTTAGTAGCGTTCAAAACATTATTTTTTAAATCAGCCGTTAAAAGAAAATCGTGATTTTATTCTGAACTTAAGCTAGTAACGTTTTAAGAAGCTTACGATATAAAAGAAAAGGCTGATGGGGGGGTTCTTCCGAAAGTAAGTTGGTGCCGTGATAAGTAATTTCGAGATAAGATGGAAGCCAGTATTGGACTAGAAAAAAGCTAGCATTTAATAAAACAGAAATACACAAATTAAATACTGAAATAAAATGGAGTTGTTAATATTTTAAATCTAAAATAAAAAGCATGATTGAAATCACTTATCTCAACAAAAACAATTCCGTCTCCAAATTGCAAACTGTATTGAAAGAAATTCAGTAAGTAGCGTTCAAAACATTTTTTTTAAATCAGCCGTTAAAAGAAAATCGTGATTTTATTCTGAACTTAAGCTAGTAACGTTTTAAGAAGCTTACGATATAAAAGAAAAGGCTGATGGGGGGGGTTCTTCCGAAAGTAAGTTGGTGCCGTTATAAGTAATTTCGAGATAAGATGGAAGCCGGTATTGGACTAGAAAAAAGCAAGCATTTAATAAAACAGAAATACACAAATTAAATACTGAAATAAAATGGAGTTGTTAATATTTTAAATCTAAAATAAAAAGCATGATTGAAATCACTTATCTCAACACAAACAATTCCGTCTCCAAATTGCAAACTGTATTGAAAGAAATTCAGTTAGTAGCGTTCAAAACATTTTTTTTTAAATCAGCCGTTAAAAAAAAATCGTGATTTTATTCTGAACTTAAGCTAGTAACGTTTTAAGAAGCTTACGATATAAAAGAAAAGGCTGATGGGGGGGTTCTTCCGAAAGTAAGTTGGTGCCGTTATAAGTAATTTCGAGATAAGATTGAAGCCGGTATTGGACTAGAAAAAAGCTAGCATTTAATAAAACAGAAATACACAAATTAAATACTGAAATAAAATGGAGTTGTTTATATTTTAAATCTAAAATAAAAAGCATGATTGAAATCACTTATCTCAACAAAAACAATTCCGTCTCCAAATTGCAAACTGTATTGAAAGAAATTCAGTTAGTAGCGTTCAAAACATTTTTTTGAAATCAGCCGTTAAAAGAAAGTCGTGATTTTATTCTGAACTTAAGCTAGTAACGTTTTAAGAAGCTTACGATATAAAAGAAAAGGCTGATGGGGGGGGGGTTCTTCCGAAAGTAAGTTGGTGCCGTTATAAGTAATTTCGAGATAAGATGGAAGCCGGTATTGGACTAGAAAAAAGCTAGCATTTAATAAAACAGAAATACACAAATTAAATACTGAAATAAAATGGAGTTGTTAATATTTTAAATCTAAAATAAAAAGCATGATTGAAATCACTTATCTCAACAAAAACAATTCCGTCTCCAAATTGCCAACTGTATTGAAAGACATTCAGTTAGTAGCGTTCAAAACATTTTTTTTAAATCAGCCGTTAAAAGAAAATCGTGATTTTATTCTGAACTTTAGCTAGTAACGTTTGTAGAAGCTTACGATATAAAAGAAAAGGCTGATGGGGGGGGGGTTCTTCCGAAAGTAAGTTGGTGCCGTTATAAGTAATTTCGAGATAAGATGGAAGCCGGTATTGGATTAGAAAAAAGCTAGCATTTAATAAAACAGAAATACACAAATTAAATACTGAAATAAAATGGAGTTGTTAATATTTTAAATCTAAAATAAATAGCATGATTGAAATCACTTATCTCAACAAAAACAATTCCGTCTCCAAATTGCAAACTGTATTGAAAGAAATTCAGTTAGTAGCGTTCAAAACATTTTTTTTTGTAATTAGCCGTTAAAAGAAAATCGTGATTTTATTCTGAACTTAAGCTAGTAACGTTTTAAGAAGCTTACGATATAAAAGAAAAGGCTGATGGGGGGAGGTTCTTCCGAAATAAGTTGGTGCCGTTATAAGTAATTTCGAGATAAGATGGAAGCCGGTATTGGACTAGAAAAAAAAGCTAGCATTTAATAAAACAGAAATACACAAATTACATACTGAAAAAAAATGGAGTTGTTAATATTTTAAGTCTAAAATAAAAAGCATGATTGAAATCACTTATCTCAGCAAAAACAATTCCGTATCCAAATTGCAAACTGTATTGAAAGACAATCAGTTAGTAGCGTTCAAAACATTTTTTTTTAAATCAGCCGTTAAAAGAAAATCGTGATTTTATTCTGAACTTAAGCTAGTAACGTTTTAAGAAGCTTACGATATAAAAGAAAAGGCTGATGGGGGGGGGGGTTCTTCCGAAAGTAAGTTGGTGCCGTTATAAGTAATTTCGAGATAAGATGGAAGCCGGTATTGGACTAGAAAAAAGCTAGCATTTAATAAAACAGAAATACACAAATTAAATACTGAAATAAAATGGAGTTGTTAATATTTTAAATCTAAAATAAAAAGCATGATTGAAATCACTTATCTCAACAAAAACAATTCCGTCTCCAAATTGCAAACTGTATTGAAAGAAATTCAGTTAGTAGCGTTCAAAACATTTTTTTTGAAATCAGCCGTTAAAAGAAAATCGTGATTTTATTCTGAACTTAAGCTAGTAACGTTTTAAGAAGCTTACGATAAAAAAGAAAAGGCTGATGGGGGGGGGTTTCTTCCGAAAGTAAGTTGGTGCCGTTATAAGTAATTTCGAGATAAGATAGAAGCCGGTATTTGACTAGAAAAAAGCTAGCATTTAATAAAACAGAAATACACAAATTAAATACTGAAATAAAATGGAGTTGTTAATATTTTAAATCTAAAATAAAAAGCATGATTGAAATCACTTATCTCAACAAAAACAATTCCGTCTCCAAATTGCAAACTGTATTGAAAGAAATTCAGTAAGTAGCGTTCAAAACATTTTTTTTTAAATCAGCCGTTAAAAGAAAATCGTGATTTTATTCTGAACTTAAGCTAGTAACGTTTTAAGAAGCTTACGATATAAAAGAAAAGGCTGATGGGGGGAGGTTCTTCCGAAATAAGTTGGTGCCGTTATAAGTAATTTCGAGATAAGATGGAAGCCGGTATTGGACTAGAAAAAAAGCTAGCATTTAATAAAACAGAAATACACAAATTACATACTAAAATAAAATGGAGTTGTTAATATTTTAAGTCTAAAATAAAAAGCATGATTGAAATCACTTATCTCAGCAAAAACAATTCCGTCTCCAAATTGCAAACTGTATTGAAAGACAATCAGTTAGTAGCGTTCAAAAATTTTTTTTTAAATCAGCCGTTAAAAGAAAATCGTGATTTTATTCTTAACTTAAGCTAGTAACGTTTTAAAAAGCTTACGATAAAAAAGAAAAGGCTGATGGGGGGGGGTTCTTCCGAAAGTAAGTTGGTGCCGTTATAAGTAATTTCGAGATAAGATAGAAGCCGGTATTTGATTAGAAAAAAGCTAGCATTTAATAAAACAGAAATACACAAATTAAATACTGAAATAAAATGGAGTTGTTAATATTTTAAATCTAAAATAAAAAGCATGATTGAAATCACTTATCTCAACAAAAACAATTCCGTCTCCAAATTGCAAACTGTATTGAAAGAAATTCAGTAAGTAGCGTTCAAAACATTTTTTTTTAAATCAGCCGTTAAAAGAAAATCGTGATTTTATTCTGAACTTTAGCTAGTAACGTTTTAAGAAGCTTACGATATAAAAGAAAAGGCTGATGGGGGGGTTCTTCCGAAAGTAAGTTGGTGCCGTTATAAGTAATTTCGAGATAAGATGGAAGCCGGTATTGGACTAGAAAAAAGCTAGCATTTAATTAAACAGAAATACACAAATTAAATACTGAAATAAAATGGAGTTGTTAATATTTTAAATCTAAAATAAATAGCATGATTGAAATCACTTATCTCAACAAAAACAATTCCGTCTCCAAATTGCAAACTGTATTGAAAGAAATTCAGTTAGTAGCGTTCAAAACATTATTTTTTAAATCAGCCGTTAAAAGAAAATCGTGATTTTATTCTGAACTTAAGCTAGTAACGTTTTAAGAAGCTTACGATATAAAAGAAAAGGCTGATTGGGGGGTTCTTCCGAAAGTAAGTTGGTGCCGTTATAAGTAATTTCGAGATAAGATGGAAGCCGGTATTGGACTAGAAAAAAGCTAGCATTTAATAAAACAGAAATACACAAATTAAATACTGAAATAAAATGGAGTTGTTAATATTTTAAATCTAAAATAAAAAGCATGATTGAAATCACTTATCTCAACAAAAACAATTCCGTCTCCAAATTGCAAACTGTATTGAAAGAAATTCAGTTAGTAGCGTTCAAAACATTATTTTTTAAATCAGCCGTAAAAAGAAAATCGTGATTTTATTCTGAACTTAAGCTAGTAACGTTTTAAGAAGCTTACGATATAAAAGAAAAGGCTGATGGGGGGGTTCTTCCGAAAGTAAGTTGGTGCCGTTATAAGTAATTTCGAGATAAGATGGAAGCCGGTATTGGACTAGAAAAAAGCTAGCATTTAATAAAACAGAAATACACAAATTAAATACTGAAATAAAATGGAGTTGTTAATATTTTAAATCTAAAATAAAAAGCATGATTGAAATCACTTATCTCAACAAAAACAATTCCGTCTCCAAATTGCAAACTGTATTGAAAGAAATTCAGTTAGTAGCGTTCAAAACATTTTTTTTTTAAATCAGCCGTTAAAAGAAAATCGTGATTTTATTCTGAACTTAAGCTAGTAACGTTTTAAAAAGCTTACGATAAAAAAGAAAAGGCTGATGGGGGGGGGTTCCGAAAGTAAGTTGGTGCCGTTATAAGTAATTTCGAGATAAGATAGAAGCCGGTATTTGACTAGAAAAAAGCTAGCATTTAATAAAACAGAAATACACAAATTAAATACTGAAATAAAATGGAGTTGTTAATATTTTAAATCTAAAATAAAAAGCATGATTGAAATCACTTATCTCAACAAAAACAATTCCGTCTCCAAATTGCAAACTGTATTGAAAGAAATTCAGTAAGTAGCGTTCAAAACATTTTTTTTAAATCAGCCGTTAAAAGAAAATCGTGATTTTATTCTGAACTTTAGCTAGTAACGTTTTAAGAAGCTTACGATATAAAAGAAAAGGCTGATGGGGGGGGTTCTTCCGAAAGTAAGTTGGTGCCGTTATAAGTAATTTCGAGATAAGATGGAAGCCGGTATTGGACTAGAAAAAAGCTAGCATTTAATTAAACAGAAATACACAAATTAAATACTGAAATAAAATGGAGTTGTTAATATTTTAAATCTAAAATAAATAGCATGATTGAAATCACTTATCTCAACAAAAACAATTCCGTCTCCAAATTGCAAACTGTATTGAAAGAAATTCAGTTAGTAGCGTTCAAAACATTATTTTTTAAATCAGCCGTTAAAAGAAAATCGTGATTTTATTCTGAACTTAAGCTAGTAACGTTTTAAGAAGCTTACGATATAAAAGAAAAGGCTGATGGGGGGGTTCTTCCGAAAGTAAGTTGGTGCCGTTATAAGTAATTTCGAGATAAGATGGAAGCCGGTATTGGACTAGAAAAAAGCTAGCATTTAATAAAACAGAAATACACAAATTAAATACTGAAATAAAATGGAGTTGTTAATATTTTAAATCTAAAATAAAAAGCATGATTGAAATCACTTATCACACCAAAAACAATTCCGTCTCCAAATTGCAAACTGTATTGAAAGAAATTCAGTTAGTAGCGTTCAAAACATTTTTTTTTAAATCAGCCGTTAAAAGAAAATCGTGATTTTATTCTGAACTTAAGCGAGTAACGTTTTAAGAAGCTTACGACATAAAAGAAAAGGCTGATGGCGGGGGTTCTTCCGAAAGTAAGTTGGTGCCGTTATAAGTAATTTCGAGATAAGATGGAAGCCGGTATTGGACTAGAAAAAAGCTAGCATTTAATAAAACAGAAATACACACATTAAATACTGAAATAAAATGGAGTTGTTAATATTTTAAATCTAAAATAAAAAGCATGATTGAAATCACTTATCTCAACAAAAACAATTCCGTCTCCAAATTGCAAACTGTATTGAAAGAAATTCAGTTAGTAGCGTTCAAAACATTTTTTTGAAATCAGCCGTTAAAAGAAAATCGTGATTTTATTCTGAACTTTTGCTAGTAACGTTTTAAGAAGCTTACGATATAAAAGAAAAGGCTGATGGGGGGGTTCTTCCGAAAGTAAGTTGGTGCCGTTATAAGTAATTTCGAGATAAGATGGAAGCCGGTATTGGACTAGAAAAAAGCTAGCATTTAATAAAACAGAAATACACAAATTATATACTGAAATAAAATGGAGTTGTTAATATTTTAAATCTAAAATAAAAAGCATGATTGAAATCACTTATCTCAACAAAAACAATTCCGTCTCCAAATTGCCAACTGTATTGAAAGACAATCAGTTAGTAGCGTTCAAAACATTTTTTTTGAAATCAGCCGTTAAAAGAAAATCGTGATTTTATTCTGAACTTAAGCTAGAACGTTTTAAGAAGCTTACGATATAAAAGAAAAGGCTGATGGGGGGGTTCTTCCGAAAGTAAGTTGGTGCCGTTATAAGTAATTTCGAGATAAGATGGAAGCCGGTATTGGACTAGAAAAAAGCTAGCATTTAATAAAACAGAAATACACAAATTAAATACTGAAATAAAATGGAGTTGTTAATATTTTAAATCTAAACTAAAAAGCATGATTGAAATCACTTATCTCAACAAAAACAATTCCGTCTCCAAATTGCCAACTGTATTGAAATACATTCAGTTAGTAGCGTTCAAAACATTTTTTTTTAAATCAGCCGTAAAAAGAAAATCGTGATTTTATTCTGAACTTAAGCTAGAAACGTTTTAAGAAGCTTACGATATAAAAGAAAAGGCTGATGGGAGGGTTCTTCCGAAAGTAAGTTGGTGCCGTTATAAGTAATTTCGAGATAAGATGGAAGCCGGTATTGGACTAGAAAAAAGCTAGCATTTAATAAAACAGAAATACACAAATTAAATACTGAAATAAAATGGAGTTGTTAATATTTTAAATCTAAAATAAAAAGCATGATTGAAATCACTTATCTCAACAAAAACAATTCCGTCTCCAAATTGCAAACTGTATTGAGAGACATTCAGTTAGTAGCGTTCAAAACATTTTTTTTTTAAATCAGCCGTTAAAAGAAAATCGTGATTTTATTCTGAACTTAAGCTAGTAACGTTTTAAGAAGCTTACGATATAAAAGAAAAGGCTGATGGGGGGGGGGTTCTTCCGAAAGTAAGTTGGTGCCGTTATAAGTAATTTCGAGATAAGATGGAAGCCGGTATTGGACTAGAAAAAAGCTAGCATTTAATAAAACAGAAATACACAAATTAAATACTGAAATAAAATGGAGTTGTTAATATTTTAAATCTAAACTAAAAAGCATGATTGAAATCACTTATCTCAACAAAAACAATTCCGTCTCCAAATTGCCAACTGTATTGAAAGACATTCAGTTAGTAGCGTTCAAAACATTTTTTTTTAAATCAGCCGTAAAAAGAAAATCGTGATTTTATTCTGAACTTAAGCTAGTAACGTTTTAAGAAGCCTACGATATAAAAGAAAAGGCTGATGGGGGGGTTCTTCCGAAAGTAAGTTGGTGCCGTTATAAGTAATTTCGAGATAAGATGGAAGCCGGTATTGGACTAGAAAAAAGCTAGCATTTAATAAAACAGAAATACACAAATTAAATACTGAAATAAAATGGAGTTGTTAATATTTTAAATCTAAAATAAAAAGCATGATTGAAATCACTTATCTCAACAAAAACAATTCCGTCTCCAAATTGCCAACTGTATTGAAAGACAATCAGTTAGTAGCGTTCAAAACATTTTTTTTGAAATCAGCCGTTAAAAGAAAATCGTGATTTTATTCTGAACTTAAGCTAGTAACGTTTTAAGAAGCTTACGATATAAAAGAAAAGGCTGATGGGGGGGTTCTTCCGAAAGTAAGTTGGTGCCGTTATAAGTAATTTCGAGATAAGATGGAAGCCGGTATTGGACTAGAAAAAAGCTAGCATTTAATAAAACAGAAATACACAAATTAAATACTGAAATAAAATGGAGTTGTTAATATTTTAAATCTAAAATAAAAAGCATGATTGAAATCACTTATCTCAACAAAAACAATTCCGTCTCCAAATTGCAAACTGTATTGAGAGACATTCAGTTAGTAGCGTTCAAAACATTTTTTTTTAAATCAGCCGTTAAAAGAAAATCGTGATTTTATTCTGAACTTAAGCTAGTAACGTTTTAAGAAGCTTACGATATAAAAGAAAAGGCTGATGGGGGTGTTCTTCCGAAAGTAAGTTGGTGCCGTTATAAGTAATTTCGAGAAAAGATGGAAGCCGGTATTGGACTAGAAAAAAGCTAGCATTTAATAAAACAGAAATACACAAATTAAATACTGAAATAAAATGGAGTTGTTAATATTTTAAATCTAAACTAAAAAGCATGATTGAAATCACTTATCTCAACAAAAACAATTCCGTCTCCAAATTGCCAACTGTATTGAAAGACATTCAGTTAGTAGCGTTCAAAAATTTTTTTTTAAATCAGCCGTAAAAAGAAAATCGTGATTTTGTTCTCAACTTAAGCTAGTAACGTTTTAAGAAGCTTACGATATAAAAGAAAAGGCTGATGGGGGGGTTCTTCCGAAAGTAAGTTGGTGCCGTTATAAGTAATTTCGAGATAAGATGGAAGCCGGTATTGGACTAGAAAAAAGCTAGCATTTAATAAAACAGAAATACACAAATTAAATACTGAAATAAAATGGAGTTGTTTATATTTTAAATCTAAAATAAAAAGCATGATTGAAATCACTTATCTCAACAAAAACAATTCCGTCTCCAAATTGCAAACTGTATTGAAAGAAATTAAGTTAGTAGCGTTCAAAACATTTTTTTGAAATCAGCCGTTAAAAGAAAGTCGTGATTTTATTCTGAACTTAAGCTAGTAACGTTTTAAGAAGCTTACGATATAAAAGAAAAGGCTGATGGGGGGGGGGTTCTTCCGAAAGTAAGTTGGTGCCGTTATAAGTAATTTCGAGATAAGATGGAAGCCGGTATTGGACTAGAAAAAAGCTAGCATTTAATAAAACAGAAATACACAAATTAAATACTGAAATAAAATGGAGTTGTTAATATTTTAAATCTAAAATAAAAAGCATGATTGAAATCACTTATCTCAACAAAAACAATTCCGTCTCCAAATTGCCAACTGTATTGAAAGACATTCAGTTAGTAGCGTTCAAAACATTTTTTTTAAATCAGCCGTTAAAAGAAAATCGTGATTTTATTCTGAACTTTAGCTAGTAACGTTTGTAGAAGCTTACGATATAAAAGAAAAGGCTGATGGGGGGGGGTTCTTCCGAAAGTAAGTTGGTGCCGTTATAAGTAATTTCGAGATAAGATGGAAGCCGGTATTGGACTAGAAAAAAGCTAGCATTTAATAAAACAGAAATACACAAATTAAATACTGAAATAAAATGGAGTTGTTAATATTTTAAATCTAAAATAAAAAGCATGATTGAAATCACTTATCTCAACAAAAACAATTCCGTCTCCAAATTGCAAACGGTATTGAAAGAAATTCAGTTAGTAGCGTTCAAAACATTTTTTTTGAAATCAGCCGTTAAAAGAAAATCGTGATTTTATTCTGAACTTAAGCTAGTAACGTTTTAAGAAGCTTACGATAAAAAAGAAAAGGCTGATGGGGGGGGTTCTTCCGAAAGTAAGTTGGTGCCGTTATAAGTAATTTCGAGATAAGATAGAAGACTGTATTTGACTAGAAAAAAGCTAGCATTTAATAAAACAGAAATACACAAATTAAATACTGAAATAAAATGGAGTTGTTAATATTTTAAATCTAAAATAAAAAGCATGATTGAAATCACTTATCTCAACAAAAACAATTCCGTCTCCAAATTGCAAACTGTATTGAAAGAAATTCAGTAAGTAGCGTTCAAAACATTTTTTTTTAAATCAGCCGTTAAAAGAAAATCGTGATTTTATTCTGAACTTAAGCTAGTAACGTTTTAAGAAGCTTACGATATAAAAGAAAAGGCTGATGGGGGGAGGTTCTTCCGAAATAAGTTGGTGCCGTTATAAGTAATTTCGAGATAAGATGGAAGCCGGTATTGGACTAGAAAAAAAGCTAGCATTTAATAAAACAGAAATACACAAATTACATACTAAAATAAAATGGAGTTGTTAATATTTTAAGTCTAAAATAAAAAGCATGATTGAAATCACTTATCTCAGCAAAAACAATTCCGTCTCCAAATTGCAAACTGTATTGAAAGACAATCAGTTAGTAGCGTTCAAAAATTTTTTTTTAAATCAGCCGTTAAAAGAAAATCGTGATTTTATTCTTAACTTAAGCTAGTAACGTTTTAAAAAGCTTACGATAAAAAAGAAAAGGCTGATGGGGGGGGGGTTCTTCCGAAAGTAAGTTGGTGCCGTTATAAGTAATTTCGAGATAAGATAGAAGCCGGTATTTGATGAGAAAAAAGCTAGCATTTAATAAAACAGAAATACACAAATTAAATACTGAAATAAAATGGAGTTGTTAATATTTTAAATCTAAAATAAAAAGCATGATTGAAATCACTTATCTCAACAAAAACAATTCCGTCTCCAAATTGCAAACTGTATTGAAAGAAATTCAGTAAGTAGCGTTCAAAACATTTTTTTTTAAATCAGCCGTTAAAAGAAAATCGTGATTTTATTCTGAACTTTAGCTAGTAACGTTTTAAGAAGCTTACGATATAAAAGAAAAGGCTGATGGGGGGGTTCTTCCGAAAGTAAGTTGGTGCCGTTATAAGTAATTTCGAGATAAGAT
Organism: Euprymna scolopes; assembly: GCF_053919585.1. Taxonomy (NCBI): domain Eukaryota; kingdom Metazoa; phylum Mollusca; class Cephalopoda; order Sepiida; family Sepiolidae; genus Euprymna; species Euprymna scolopes. The sequence continues at coordinate 20,614,205 of NC_136485.1, forward strand.
GGAAGCCGGTATTGGACTAGAAAAAAGCTAGCATTTAATTAAACAGAAATACACAAATTAAATACTGAAATAAAATGGAGTTGTTAATATTTTAAATCTAAAATAAATAGCATGATTGAAATCACTTATCTCAACAAAAACAATTCCGTCTCCAAATTGCAAACTGTATTGAAAGAAATTCAGTTAGTAGCGTTCAAAACATTATTTTTTAAATCAGCCGTTAAAAGAAAATCGTGATTTTATTCTGAACTTAAGCTAGTAACGTTTTAAGAAGCTTACGATATAAAAGAAAAGGCTGATGGGGGGGTTCTTCCGAAAGTAAGTTGGTGCCGTTATAAGTAATTTCGAGATAAGATGGAAGCCGGTATTGGACTAGAAAAAAGCTAGCATTTAATAAAACAGAAATACACAAATTAAATACTGAAATAAAATGGAGTTGTTAATATTTTAAATCTAAAATAAAAAGCATGATTGAAATCACTTATCTCAACAAAAACAATTCCGTCTCAAAATTGCAAACTGTATTGAAAGAAATTCAGTTAGTAGCGTTCAAAACATTATTTTTTAAATCAGCCGTAAAAAGAAAATCGTGATTTTATTCTGAACTTAAGCTAGTAACGTTTTAAGAAGCTTACGATATAAAAGAAAAGGCTGATGGGGGGGTTCTTCCGAAAGTAAGTTGGTGCCGTTATAAGTAATTTCGAGATAAGATGGAAGCCGGTATTGGACTAGAAAAAAGCTAGCATTTAATAAAACAGAAATACACAAATTAAATACTGAAATAAAATGGAGTTGTTAATATTTTAAATCTAAAATAAAAAGCATGATTGAAATCACTTATCTCAACAAAAACAATTCCGTCTCCAAATTGCAAACTGTATTGAAAGAAATTCAGTTAGTAGCGTTCAAAACATTTTTTTTAAATCAGCCGTTAAAAGAAAATCGTGATTTTATTCTGAACTTAAGCTAGTAACGTTTTAAGAAGCCTACGATATAAAAGAAAAGGCTGATGGGGGGGTTCTTCCGAAAGTAAGTTGGTGCCGTTATAAGTAATTTCGAGATAAGATGGAAGCCGGTATTGGACTAGAAAAAAGCTAGCATTTAATAAAACAGAAATACACACATTAAATACTGAAATAAAATGGAGTTGTTAATATTTTAAATCTAAAATAAACAGCATGATTGAAATCACTTATCTCAACAAAAACAATTCCGTCTCCAAATTGCAAACTGTATTGAAAGAAATTCAGTTAGTAGCGTTCAAAACATTATTTTTTAAATCAGCCGTTAAAAGAAAATCGTGATTTTATTCTGAACTTAAGCTAGTAACGTTTTAAGAAGCTTACGATATAAAAGAAAAGGCTGATGGGGGGGTTCTTCCGAAAGTAAGTTGGTGCCGTTATAAGTAATTTCGAGATAAGATGGAAGCCGGTATTGGACTAGAAAAAAGCTAGCATTTAATAAAACAGAAATACACAAATTAAATACTGAAATAAAATGGAGTTGTTAATATTTTAAATCTAAAATAAAAAGCATGATTGAAATCACTTATCTCAACAAAAACAATTCCGTCTCGAAATTGCAAACTGTATTGAAAGAAATTCAGTTAGTAGCGTTCAAAACATTTTTTTTTAAATCAGCCGTTAAAAGAAAATCGTGATTTTATTCTGAACTTAAGCGAGTAACGTTTTAAGAAGCTTACGATATAAAAGAAAAGGCTGATGGGGGGGTTCTTCCGAAAGTAAGTTGGTGCCGTTATAAGTAATTTCGAGATAAGATGGAAGCCGGTATTGGACTAGAAAAAAGCTAGCATTTAATAAAACAGAAATACACACATTAAATACTGAAATAAAATGGAGTTGTTAATATTTTAAATCTAAAATAAAAAGCATGATTGAAATCACTTATCTCAACAAAAACAATTCCGTCTCCAAATTGCAAACTGTATTGAAAGAAATTCAGTTAGTAGCGTTCAAAACATTTTTTTGAAATCAGCCGTTAAAAGAAAATCGTGATTTTATTCTGAACTTTTGCTAGTAACGTTTTAAGAAGCTTACGATATAAAAGAAAAGGCTGATGGGGGGGTTCTTCCGAAAGTAAGTTGGTGCCGTTATAAGTAATTTCGAGATAAGATGGAAGCCGGTATTGGACTAGAAAAAAGCTAGCATTTAATAAAACAGAAATACACAAATTATATACTGAAATAAAATGGAGTTGTTAATATTTTAAATCTAAAATAAAAAGCATGATTGAAATCACTTATCTCAACAAAAACAATTCCGTCTCCAAATTGCCAACTGTATTGAAAGACAATCAGTTAGTAGCGTTCAAAACATTTTTTTTGAAATCAGCCGTTAAAAGAAAATCGTGATTTTATTCTGAACTTAAGCTAGAAAGTTTTAAGAAGCTTACGATATAAAAGAAAAGGCTGATGGGGGGGTTCTTCCGAAAGTAAGTTGGTGCCGTTATAAGTAATTTCGAGATAAGATGGAAGCCGGTATTGGACTAGAAAAAAGCTAGCATTTAATAAAACAGAAATACACAAATTAAATACTGAAATAAAATGGAGTTGTTAATATTTTAAATCTAAACTAAAAAGCGTGATTGAAATCACTTATCTCAACAAAAACAATTCCGTCTCCAAATTGCCAACTGTATTGAAATACATTCAGTTAGTAGCGTTCAAAACATTTTTTTTAAATCAGCCGTAAAAAGAAAATCGTGATTTTATTCTGAACTTAAGCTAGTAACGTTTTAAGAAGCTTACGATATAAAAGAAAAGGCTGATGGGGGGGTTCTTCCGAAAGTAAGTTGGTGCCGTTATAAGTAATTTCGAGATAAGATGGAAGCCGGTATTGGACTAGAAAAAAGCTAGCATTTAATAAAACAGAAATACACAAATTAAATACTGAAATAAAATGGAGTTGTTAATATTTTAAATCTAAAATAAAAAGCATGATTGAAATCACTTATCTCAACAAAAACAATTCCGTCTCCAAATTGCAAACTGTATTGAGAGACATTCAGTTAGTAGCGTTCAAAACATTTTTTTTTTAAATCAGCCGTTAAAAGAAAATCGTGATTTTATTCTGAACTTAAGCTAGTAACGTTTTAAGAAGCTTACGATATAAAAGAAAAGGCTGATGGGGGGGGGGTTCTTCCGAAAGTAAGTTGGTGCCGTTATAAGTAATTTCGAGATAAGATGGAAGCCGGTATTGGACTAGAAAAAAGCTAGCATTTAATAAAACAGAAATACACAAATTAAATACTGAAATAAAATGGAGTTGTTAATATTTTAAATCTAAACTAAAAAGCATGATTGAAATCACTTATCTCAACAAAAACAATTCCGTCTCCAAATTGCCAACTGTATTGAAAGACATTCAGTTAGTAGCGTTCAAAACATTTTTTTTAAATCAGCCGTAAAAAGAAAATCGTGATTTTATTCTGAACTTAAGCTAGTAACGTTTTAAGAAGCTTACGATATAAAAGAAAAGGCTGATGGGGGGGTTCTTCCGAAAGTAAGTTGGTGCCGTTATAAGTAATTTCGAGATAAGATGGAAGCCGGTATTGGACTAGAAAAAAGCTAGCATTTAATAAAACAGAAATACACAAATTAAATACTGAAATAAAATGGAGTTGTTAATATTTTAAATCTAAAATAAAAAGCATGATTGAAATCACTTATCTCAACAAAAACAATTCCGTCTCCAAATTGCCAACTGTATTGAAAGACAATCAGTTAGTAGCGTTCAAAACATTTTTTTTGAAATCAGCCGTTAAAAGAAAATCGTGATTTTATTCTGAACTTAAGCTAGTAACGTTTTAAGAAGCTTACGATATAAAAGAAAAGGCTGATGGGGGGGTTCTTCCGAAAGTAAGTTGGTGCCGTTATAAGTAATTTCGAGATAAGATGGAAGCCGGTATTGGACTAGAAAAAAGCTAGCATTTAATAAAACAGAAATACACAAATTAAATACTGAAATAAAATGGAGTTGTTAATATTTTAAATCTAAAATAAAAAGCATGATTGAAATCACTTATCTCAACAAAAACAATTCCGTCTCCAAATTGCAAACTGTATTGAGAGACATTCAGTTAGTAGCGTTCAAAACATTTTTTTTTAAATCAGCCGTTAAAAGAAAATCGTGATTTTATTCTGAACTTAAGCTAGTAACGTTTTAAGAAGCTTACGATATAAAAGAAAAGGCTGATGGGGGTGTTCTTCCGAAAGTAAGTTGGTGCCGTTATAAGTAATTTCGAGATAAGATGGAAGCCGGTATTGGACTAGAAAAAAGCTAGCATTTAATAAAACAGAAATACACAAATTAAATACTGAAATAAAATGGAGTTGTTAATATTTTAAATCTAAACTAAAAAGCATGATTGAAATCACTTATCTCAACAAAAACAATTCCGTCTCCAAATTGCCAACTGTATTGAAAGACATTCAGTTAGTAGCGTTCAAAAATTTTTTTTTAAATCAGCCGTAAAAAGAAAATCGTGATTTTGTTCTCAACTTAAGCTAGTAACGTTTTAGAAGCTTACGATATAAAAGAAAAGGCTGATGGGGGGGTTCTTCCGAAAGTAAGTTGGTGCCGTTATAAGTAATTTCGAGATAAGATGGAAGCCGGTATTGGACTAGAAAAAAGCTAGCATTTAATAAAACAGAAATACACAAATTAAATACTGAAATAAAATGGAGTTGTTAATATTTTAAATCTAAAATAAAAAGCATGATTGAAATCACTTATCTCAACAAAAACAATTCCGTCTCCAAATTGCAAACTGTATTGAGAGACATTCAGTTAGTAGCGTTCAAAACATTTTTTTTTAAATCAGCCGTTAAAAGAAAATCGTGATTTTATTCTGAACTTAAGCTAGTAACGTTTTAAGAAGCTTACGATATAAAAGAAAAGGCTGATGGGGGGTTCTTCCGAAAGTAAGTTGGTGCCGTTATAAGTAATTTCGAGATAAGATGGAAGCCGGTATTGGACTAGAAAAAAGCTAGCATTTAATAAAACAGAAATACACAAATTAAATACTGAAATAAAATGGAGTTGTTAATATTTTAAATCTAAACTAAAAAGCATGATTGAAATCACTTATCTCAACAAAAACAATTCCGTCTCCAAATTGCCAACTGTATTGAAAGACATTCAGTTAGTAGCGTTCAAAACATTTTTTTTTAAATCAGCCGTAAAAAGAAAATCGTGATTTTATTCTGAACTTAAGCTAGTAACGTTTTAAGAAGCTTACGATATAAAAGAAAAGGCTGATTGGGGGGTTCTTCCGAAAGTAAGTTGGTGCCGTTATAAGTAATTTCGAGATAAGATGGAAGCCGGTATTGGACTAGAAAAAAGCTAGCATTTAATAAAACAGAAATACACAAATTAAATACTGAAATAAAATGGAGTTGTTAATATTTTAAATCTAAAATAAAAAGCATGATTGAAATCACTTATCTCAACAAAAACAATTCCGTCTCCAAATTGCAAACGGTATTGAAAGAAATTCAGTTAGTAGCGTTCAAAACATTTTTTTTTGTAATTAGCCGTTAAAAGAAAATCGTGATTTTATTCTGAACTTAAGCTAGTAACGTTTTAAGAAGCTTACGATATAAAAGAAAAGGCTGATGGGGGGGTTCTTCCGAAAGTAAGTTGGTGCCGTTATAAGTAATTTCGAGATAAGATGGAAGCCGGTATTGGACTAGAAAAAAGCTAGCATTTAATAAAACAGAAATACACAAATTAAATACTGAAATAAAATGGAGTTGTTAATATTTTAAATCTAAAATAAAAAGCATGATTGAAATCACTTATCTCAACAAAAACAATTCCGTCTCCAAATTGCCAACTGTATTGAAAGACATTCAGTTAGTAGCGTTCAAAACATTTTTTTTTAAATCAGCCGTTAAAAGAAAATCGTGATTTTATTCTGAACTTAAGCTAGTAACGTTTTAAGAAGCTTACGATATAAAAGAAAAGGCTGATGGGGGGGTTCTTCCGAAAGTAAGTTGGTGCCGTTATAAGTAATTTCGAGATAAGATGGAAGCCGGTATTGGACTAGAAAAAAGCTAGCATTTAATAAAACAGAAATACACAAATTAAATACTGAAATAAAATGGAGTTGTTAATATTTTAAATCTAAACTAAAAAGCATGATTGAAATCACTTATCTCAACAAAAACAATTCCGTCTCCAAATTGCCAACTGTATTGAAAGACATTCAGTTAGTAGCGTTCAAAACATTTTTTTTTAAATCAGCCGTAAAAAGAAAATCGTGATTTTATTCTGAACTTAAGCTAGTAACGTTTTAAGAAGCTTACGATATAAAAGAAAAGGCTGATGGAGGGGTTCTTCCGAAAGTAAGTTGGTGCCGTTATAAGTAATTTCGAGATAAGATGGAAGCCGGTATTGGACTAGAAAAAAGCTAGCATTTAATAAAACAGAAATACACAAATTAAATACTGAAATAAAATGGAGTTGTTAATATTTTAAATCTAAAATAAAAAGCATGATTGAAATCACTTATCTCAACAAAAACAATTCCGTCTCCAAATTGCAAACTGTATTGAAAGAAATTCAGTTAGTAGCGTTCAAAACATTTTTTTTTAAATCAGCCGTTAAAAGAAAATCGTGATTTTATTCTGAACTTAAGCTAGTAACGTTTTAAGAAGCTTACGATATAAAAGAAAAGGCTGATAGGGGGGGTCTTCCGAAAGTAAGTTGGTGCCGTTATAAGTAATTTCGAGATAAGATGGAAGCCGGTATTGGACTAGAAAAAAGCTAGCATTTAATAAAACAGAAATACACAAATTAAATACTGAAATAAAATGGAGTTGTTAATATTTTAAATCTAAAATAAAAAGCATGAATGAAATCACTTATCTCAACCCAAACAATTCCGTCTCCAAATTGCAAACTGTATTGAAAGAAATTCAGTTAGTAGCGTTCAAAACATTTTGTTTTAAATCAGCCGTTAAAAGAAAATCGTGATTTTATTCTGAACTTAAGCTAGTAACGTTTTAAGAAGCTTACGATATAAAAGAAAAGGCTGATGGGGGGTTCTTCCGAAAGCAAGTTGGTGCCGTTATAAGTAATTTCGAGATAAGATGGAAGCCGGTATTGGACTAGAAAAAAGCTAGCATTTAATAAAACAGAAATACACAAATTAAATACTGAAATAAAATGGAGTTGTTAATATTTTAAATCTAAAATAAAAAGCATGATTGAAATCACTTATCTCAACAAAAACAATTCCGTCTCCAAATTGCAAACTGTATTGAAAGAAATTCAGTTAGTAGCGTTCAAAACATTTTTTTTTAAATCAGCCGTTAAAAGAAAATCGTGATTTTATTCTGAACTTAAGCTAGTAACGTTTTAAGAAGCTTACGATATAAAAGAAAAGGCTGATGGGGGGGTTCTTCCGAAAGTAAGTTGGTGCCGTTATAAGTAATTTCGAGATAAGATGGAAGCCGGTATTGGACTAGAAAAAAGCTAGCATTTAATAAAACAGAAATACACAAATTAAATACTGAAATAAAATGGAGTTGTTAATATTTTAAATCTAAAATAAAAAGCATGATTGAAATCACTTATCTCAACAAAAACAATTCCGTCTCCAAATTGCAAACTGTATTGAAAGAAATTCAGTTAGTAGCGTTCAAAACATTTTTTTTAAATCAGCCGTTAAAAGAAAATCGTGATTGTATTCTGAACTTAAGCTAGAAACGTTTTAAGAAGCTTACGATATAAAAGAAAAGGCTGATGGGGGGGTTCTTCCGAAAGTAATTTGGTGCCGTTATATGTAATTTCGAGATAAGATGGAAGCCGGTATTGGACTAGAAAAAAGCTAGCATTTAATAAAACAGAAATACACAAATTAAATACTGAAATAAAATGGAGTTGTTAATATTTTAAATCTAAAATAAAAAGCATGATTGAAATCACTTATCTCAACAAAAACAATTCCGTCTCCAAATTGCAAACTGTATTGAAAGAAATTCAGTTAGTAGCGTTCAAAACCTTTTTTTGAAATCAGCCGTTAAAAGAAAATCGTGATTTTATTCTGAACTTAAGCTAGTAACGTTTTAAGAAGCTTACGATATAAAAGAAAAGGCTGATGGGGGGGTTCTTCCGAAAGTAAGTTGGTGCCGTTATAAGTAATTTCGAGATAAGATTGAAGCCGGTATTGGACTAGAAAAAAGCTAGCATTTAATAAAACAGAAATACACAAATTAAATACTGAAATAAAATGGAGTTGTTAATATTTTAAATCTAAAATAAAAAGCATGATTGAAATCACTTATCTCAACAAAAACAATTCCGTCTCCAAATTGCAAACTGTATTGAAAGAAATTCAGTTAGTAGCGTTCAAAACATTTTTTTTTAAATCAGCCGTTAAAAGAAAATCGTGATTTTATTCTGAACTTAAGCTAGAAACGTTTTAAGAAGCTTACGATATAAAAGAAAAGGCTGATGGGGGGGGGTTCTTCCGAAAGTAAGTTGGTGCCGTTATATGTAATTTCGAGATAAGATGGAAGCCGGTATTGGACTAGAAAAAAGCTAGCATTTAATAAAACAGAAATACACAAATTAAATATTGAAATAAAATGGAGTTGTTAATATTTTAAATCTAAAATAAAAAGCATGATTGAAATCACTTATCTCAACAAAAACAATTCCGTCTCCAAATTGCAAACTGTATTGAAAGAAATTCAGTTAGTAGCGTTCAAAACATTTTTTTTTGTAATTAGCCGTTAAAAGAAAATCGTGATTTTATTCTAAACTTTAGCTAGTAACGTTTTAAGAAGCTTACGATATAAAAGAAAAGGCTGATGGGGGGGTTCTTCCGAAAGTAAGTTGGTGCCGTTATAAGTAATTTCGAGATAAGATGGAAGCCGGTATTGGACTAGAAAAAAGCTAGCATTTAATAAAACAGAAATACACAAATTAAATACTGAAATAAAATGGAGTTGTTAATATTTTAAATCTAAAATAAAAAGCATGATTGAAATCACTTATCTCAACAAAAACAATTCCGTCTCCAAATTGCCAACTGTATTGAAAGACATTCAGTTAGTAGCGTTCAAAACATTTTTTTTTAAATCAGCCGTAAAAAGAAAATCGTGATTTTATTCTGAACTTAAGCTAGTAACGTTTTAAGAAGCTTACGATATAAAAGAAAAGGCTGATGGGGGGGGTTCTTCCGAAAGTAAGTTGGTGCCGTTATAAGTAATTTCGAGATTAGATGGAAGCCGGTATTGGACTAGAAAAAAGCTAGCATTTAATAAAACAGAAATACACAAATTAAATACTGAAATAAAATGGAGTTGTTAATATTTTAAATCTAAAATAAAAAGCATGATTGAAATCACTTATCTCAACAAAAACAATTCCGTCTCCAAATTGCAAACTGTATTGAAAGAAATTCAGTTAGTAGCGTTCAAAACATTTTTTTTTTAATCAGCCGTTAAAAGAAAATCGTGATTTTATTCTGAACTTAAGCTAGTAACGTTTTAAGAAGCTTACGATATAAAAGAAAAGGCTGATGGGGGGGTTCTTCCGAAAGTAAGTTGGTGCCGTTATAAGTAATTTCGAGATAAGATGGAAGCCGGTATTGGACTAGAAAAAAGCTAGCATTTAATAAAACAGAAATACACAAATTAAATACTGAAATAAAATGGAGTTGTTAATATTTTAAATCTAAAATAAAAAGCATGATTGAAATCACTTATCTCAACAAAAACAATTCCGTCTCCAAATTGCAAACTGTATTGAAAGAAATTCAGTTAGTAGCGTTCAAAACCTTTTTTTGAAATCAGCCGTTAAAAGAAAATCGTGATTTTATTCTGAACTTAAGCTAGTAACGTTTTAAGAAGCTTACGATATAAAAGAAAAGGCTGATGGGGGGGGGTTCTTCCGAAAGTAAGTTGGTGCCGTTATAAGTAATTTCGAGATAAGATGGAAGCCGGTATTGGACTAGAAAAAAGCTAGCATTTAATAAAACAGAAATACACAAATTAAATACTGAAATAAAATGGAGTTGTTAATATTTTAAATCTAAAATAAAAAGCATGATTGAAATCACTTATCTCAACAAAAACAATTCCGTCTCCAAATTGCAAACTGTATTGAAAGAAATTCAGTTAGTAGCGTTCAAAACATTTTTTTTTAAATCAGCCGTTAAAAGAAAATCGTGATTTTATTCTGAACTTAAGCTAGAAACGTTTTAAGAAGCCTACGATATAAAAGAAAAGGCTGATGGGGGGGTTCTTCCGAAAGTAAGTTGGTGCCGTTATATGTAATTTCGAGATAAGATGGAAGCCGGTATTGGACTAGAAAAAAGCTAGCATTTAATAAAACAGAAATACACAAATTAAATATTGAAATAAAATGGAGTTGTTAATATTTTAAATCTAAAATAAAAAGCATGATTGAAATCACTTATCTCAACAAAAACAATTCCGTCTCCAAATTGCAAACTGTATTGAAAGACATTCAGTTAGTAGCGTTCAAAACATTTTTTTTTAAATCAGCCGTTAAAAGAAAATCGTGATTTTATTCTGAACTTAAGCTAGTAACGTTTTAAGAAGCTTACGATATAAAAGAAAAGGCTGATGGGGGGGGGTTCTTCCGAAAGTAAGTTGGTGCCGTTATAAGTAATTTCGAGATGAGATGGAAGCCGGTATTGGACTAGAAAAAAGCTAGCATTTAATAAAACAGAAATACACAAATTAAATACTGAAATAAAATGGAGTTGTTAATATTTTAAATCTAAAATAAAAAGCATTATTGAAATCACTTATCTCAACAAAAACAATTCCGTCTCCAAATTGCAAACTGTATTGAAAGAAATTCAGTTAGTAGCGTTCAAAACATTTTTTTTGAAATCAGCCGTTAAAAGAAAATCGTGATTTTATTCTGAACTTAAGCTAGTAACGTTTTAAGAAGCTTACGATATAAAAGAAAAGGCTGATGGGGGGGTTCTTCCGAAAGTAAGTTGGTGCCGTTATAAGTAATTACGAGATAAGATGGAAGCCGGTATTGGACTAGAAAAAAGCTAGCATTTTATAAAACAGAAATACACAAATTAAATACTGAAATAAAATGGAGTTGTTAATATTTTAAATCTAAAATAAAAAGCATGATTGAAATCACTTATCTCAACAAAAACAATTCCGTCTCCAAATTGCAAACTGTATTGAAAGAAATTCAGTTAGTAGCGTTCAAAACATTTTTTTTAAAATCAGCCGTTAAAAGAAAATCGTGATTTTATTCTGAACTTAAGCTAGTAACGTTTTAAGAAGCTTACGATATAAAAGAAAAGGCTGATGGAGGCGGTTCTTCCGAAAGTAAGTTGGTGCCGTTATAAGTAATTTCGAGAAAAGATGGAAGCCGGTATTGGACTAGAAAAAAGCTAGCATTTAATAAAACAGAAATACATAAATTAAATACTGAAATAAAATGGAGTTGTTAATATTTTAAATCTAAAATAAAAAGCATGATTGAAATCACTTATCTCAACACAAACAATTCCGTCTCCAAATTGCAAACTGTATTGAAAGAAATTCAGTTAGTAGCGTTCAAAACATTTTTTTTAAAATCAGCTGTTAAAAGAAAATCGTGATTTTATTCTGAACTCAAGCTAGTAACGTTTTAAGAAGCTTACGATAAAAAAGAAAAGGCTGATGGGGGGGTTCTTCCGAAAGTAAGTTGGTGCCGTTATAAGTAATTTCGAGATAAGATGGAAGCCGGTATTGGACTAGAAAAAAGCTAGCATTTAATAAAACAGAAATACACAAATTAAATACTGAAATTAAATGGAGTTGTTAATATTTCAAATCTAAAATAAAAAGCATGATTGAAATCACTTATCTCAACAAAAACAATTCCGTCTCCAAATTGCAAACTGTATTGAAAGACATTCAGTTAGTAGCGTTCAAAACCTTTTTTTGAAATCAGCCGTTAAAAGAAAATCGTGATTTTATTCTGAACTTTAGCTAGTAACGTTTTAAGAAGCTTACGATATAAAAGAAAAGGCTGATGGGGGGGTTCTCCGAAAGTAAGTTGGTGCCGTTATAAGTAATTTCGAGATAAGATGGAAGCCGGTATTGGACTAGAAAAAAGCTAGCATTTAATAAAACAGAAATACACAAATTAAATACTGAAATAAAATGGAGTTGTTAATATTTTAAATCTAAAATAAAAAGCATGATTGAAATCACTTATCTCAACAAAAACAATTCCGTCTCCAAATTGCAAACTGTATTGAAAGAAATTCAGTTAGTAGCGTTCAAAACATTTTTTTTTGTAATTAGCCGTTAAAAGAAAATCGTGATTTTATTCTGAACTTAAGCTAGTAACGTTTTAAGAAGCTTACGATATAAAAGAAAAGGCTGATGGGGGGAGGTTCTTCCGAAATAAGTTGGTGCCGTTATAAGTAATGTCGAGATAAGATGGAAGCCGGTATTGGACTAGAAAAAAGCTAGCATTTAATAAAGCAGAAATACACAAATTAAATACTGAAATAAAATGGAGTTGTTAATATTTTAAATCTAAAATAAAAAGCATGATTGAAATCACTTATCTCAACAAAAACAATTCCGTCTCCGAATTGCAAACTGTATTGAAAGACATTCAGTTAGTAGCGTTCAAAACATTTTTTTTGAAATCAGCCGTTAAAAGAAAATCGTGATTTAATTCTGAACTTAAGCTAGTAACGTTTTACGAAGCTTACAATATAAAAGAAAAGGCTGATGGGGGGGTTCTTCCGAAAGTAAGTTGGTGCCGTTATAAGTAATTTCGAGATAAGATAGAAGCCGGTATTGGACTAGAAAAAAGCTAGCATTTAATAAAACAGAAATACACAAATTAAATACTGAAATAAAATGGAGTTGTTAATATTTTAAATCTAAAATAAAAAGCATGATTGAAATCACTTATCTCAACAAAAACAATTCCGTCTCCAAATTTCAAACTGTATTGAAAGAAATTCAGTTAGTAGCGTTCAAAACATTTTTTTTTAAATCAGCCGTTAAAAGACAATCGTGATTTTATTCTGAACTTAAGCTAGTAACGTTTTAAGAAGCTTACGATATAAAAGAAAAGGCTGATGGGGGGGTTCTTCAGAAAGTAAGTTGGTGCCGTTATAAGTAATTTCGAGATGAGATGGAAGCCGGTATTGTACTAGAAAAAAGCTAGCATTTAATAAAACAGAAATACACAAATTAAATACTGAAATAAAATGGAGTTGTTAATATTTTAAATCTAAAATAAAAAGCATGATTGAAATCACTTATCTCAACAAAAACAATTCCGTCTCCAAATTGCAAACTGTATTGAAAGACAATCAGTTAGTAGCGTTCAAAACATTTTTTTTTAAATCAGCCGTTAAAAGAAAATCGTGATTTTATTCTGAACTTAAGCTAGTAACGTTTTAAGAAGCTTACGATATAAAAGAAAAGGCTGATGGGGGGGTTCTTCCGAAAGTAAGTTGGTGCCGTTATAAGTAATTTCGAGATAAGATGGAAGCCGGTATTGGACTAGAAAAAAGCTAGCATTTAATAAAACAGAAATACACAAATTAAATACTGAAATAAAATGGAGTTGTTAATATTTTAAATCTAAAATAAAAAGCATGATTGAAATCACTTATCTCAACCTAAACAATTCCGTCTCCAAATTGCAAACTGTATTGAAAGAAATTCAGTTAGTAGCGTTCAAAACATTTTGTTTTAAATCAGCCGTTAAAAGAAAATCGTGATTTTATTCTGAACTTAAGCTAGTAACGTTTTAAGAAGCTTACGATATAAAAGAAAAGGCTGATGGGGGGGTTCTTCCGAAAGTAAGTTGGTGCCGTTATAAGTAATTTCGAGATAAGATGGAAGCCGGTATTGGACTAGAAAAAAGCTAGCATTTAATAAAACAGAAATACACAAATTAAATACTGAAATAAAATGGAGTTGTTAATATTTTAAATCTAAAATAAAAAGCATGATTGAAATCACTTATCTCAACAAAAACAATTCCGTCTCCAAATTGCAAACTGTATTGAAAGAAATTCAGTTAGTAGCGTTCAAAACATTTTTTTTTGTAATTAGCCTTTAAAAGAAAATCGTGATTTTATTCTGAACTTAAGCTAGTAACGTTTTAAGAAGCTTACGATAAAAAAGAAAAGTCTGATGGGGGGGTTCTTCCGAAATCAGTTGGTGCCGTTATAAGTAATTTCGAGATAAGATGGAAGCCGGTATTGGACTAGAAAAAAGCTAGCATTTAATAAAGCAGAAATACACAAATTAAATACTGAAATAAAATGGAGTTGTTAATATTTTAAATCTAAAATAAAAAGCATGATTGAAATCACTTATCTCAACAAAAACAATTCCGTCTCCAAATTGCAAACTGTATTGAAAGAAATACAGTTAGTAGCGTTCAAAACATTTTTTTTTAAATCAGCCGTTAAAAGAAAATCGTGATTTTATTCTGAACTTAAGCTAGTAACGTTTTAAGAAGCTTACAATACAAAAGGAAAGGCTGATGGGGGGGTTCTTCCGAAAGTAAGTTGGTGCCGTTATAAGTAATTTCGAGATAAGATTGAAGCCGGTATTGGACTAGAAAAAAGCTAGCATTTAATAAAACAGAAATACACAAATTAAATACTGAAATAAAATGGAGTTGTTAATATTTTAAATCTAAAATAAAAAGCATGATTGAAATCACTTATCTCAACAAAAACAATTCCGTCTCCAAATTGCAAACTGTATTGAAAGAAATTCAGTTAGTAGCGTTCAAAACATTTTTTTTTAAATCAGCCGTTAAAAGAAAATCGTGATTTTATTCTGAACTTAAGCTAGTAACGTTTTAAGAAGCTTACAATATAAAAGGAAAGGCTGATGGGGGGGGTTCTTCCGAAAGTAAGTTGGTGCCGTTATAAGTAATTTCGAGATAAGATGGAAGCCGGTATTGGACTAGAAAAAAGCTAGCATTTAATAAAGCAGAAATACACAAATTAAATACTGAAATAAAATGGAGTTGTTAATATTTTAAATCTAAAATAAAAAGCATGATTGAAATCACTTATCTCAACAAAAACAATTCCGTCTCCAAATTGCAAACTGTATTGAAAGAAATACAGTTAGTAGCGTTCAAAACATTTTTTTCTTAAATCAGCCGTTAAAAGAAAATCGTGATTTTATTCTGAACTTAAGCTAGTAACGTTTTAAGAAGCTTACAATATAAAAGGAAAGGCTGATGGGGGGGGGGTTCTTCCGAAAGTAAGTTGGTGCCATTATAAGTAATTTCGAGATAAGATTGAAGCCGGTATTGGACTAGAAAAAAGCTAGCATTTAATAAAACAGAAATACACAAATTAAATACTGAAATAAAATGGAGTTGTTAATATTTTAAATCTAAAATAAAAAGCATGATTGAAATCACTTATCTCAACAAAAACAATTCCGTCTCCAAATTGCAAACTGTATTGAAATAAATTCAGTTAGTAGCGTTCAAAACATTTTCTTTTTGTAATTAGCCGTTAAAAGAAACTCGTGATTTTATTCTGAACTTAAGCTAGTAACGTTTTAAGAAGCTTACGATATAAAAAAAAGGCTGATGGGGGGTTCTTCCGAAAGTAAGTTGGTGCCGTTATAAGTAATTTCGAGATAAGATGGAAGCCGGTATTGGACTAGAAAAAAGCTAGCATTTAATAAAACAGAAATACACAAATTAAATACTGAAATAAAATGGAGTTGTTAATATTTTAAATCTAAAATAAAAAGCACGATTGAAATCACTTATCTCAACAAAAACAATTCCGTCTCCAAATTGCAAACTGTATTGAAAGACATTCAGTTAGTAGCGTTCAAAACATTTTTTTTTGAATCAGCCGTTAAAATAAAATCGTGATTTTATTCTGAACTTAAGCTAGTAACGTTTTAAGAAGCTTACGATATAAAAGAAAAGGCTGATGGGGGGGGGTTCTTCCGAAATATTTTGGTGCCGTTATAAGTAATTTCGAGATAAGATGGAAGCCGGTATTGGACTAGAAAAAAAGCTAGCATTTAATAAAACAGAAATACACAAATTACATACTGAAATAAAATGGAGTTGTTAATATTTTAAACCTAAAATAAAAAGCATGATTGAAATCACTTATCTCAACAAAA
The DNA here is from genome assembly GCF_053919585.1 of Euprymna scolopes. Classification (NCBI taxonomy): domain Eukaryota; kingdom Metazoa; phylum Mollusca; class Cephalopoda; order Sepiida; family Sepiolidae; genus Euprymna; species Euprymna scolopes. Next base: position 20,630,373 of record NC_136485.1, read on the forward strand.
ACAATTCCGTCTCCAAATTGCAAACTGTATTGAAATAAATTCAGTTAGTAGCGTTCAAAACATTTTCTTTTTGTAATTAGCCGTTAAAAGAAAATCGTGATTTTATTCTGAACTTAAGCTAGTAACGTTTTAAGAAGCTTACGATATAAAAGAAAAGGCTGATGGGGGGTTCTTCCGAAAGTAAGTTGGTGCCGTTATAAGTAATTTCGAGATAAGATGGAAGCCGGTATTGGACTAGAAAAAAGCTAGCATTTAATAAAACAGAAATACACAAATTAAATACTGAAATAAAATGGAGTTGTTAATATTTTAAATCTAAAATAAAAAGCATGATTGAAATCACTTATCTCAACAAAAACAATTCCGTCTCCAAATTGCAAACTGTATTGAAAGACAATCAGTTAGTAGCGTTCAAAACATTTTTTTTTGAATCAGCCGTTAAATGAAAATCGTGATTTTATTCTGAACTTAAGCTAGTAACGTTTTAAGAAGCTTACGATATAAAAGAAAAGGCTGATGGGGGGGGGTTCTTCCGAAAGTAAGTTGGTGCCGTAATAAGTAATTTCGAGATAAGATGGAAGCCGGTATTGGACTAGAAAAAAAGCTAGCATTTAATAAAAAAGAAATACACAAATTACATACTGAAATAAAATGGAGTTGTTAATATTTTAAGTCTAAAATAAAAAGCATGATTGAAATCACTTATCTCAGCAAAAACAATTCCGTCTCCAAATTGCAAACTGTATTGAAAGACATTCAGTTAGTAGCGTTCAAAACATTTTTTTTTAAATCAGCCGTTAAAAGAAAATCGTGATTTTATTCTGAACTTAAGCTAGTAACGTTTTAAGAAGCTTACAATATAAAAGAAAAGGCTGATGGGCGGGGTTCTTCCGAAAGAAAGTTGGTGCCGTTATAAGTAATTTAGAGATAAGATGGAAGCCGGTATTGGACTAGAAAACAGCTAGCATTTAATAAAACAGAAATACACAAATTAAATACTGAAATAAAATGGAGTTGTTAATATTTTAAATCTAAAATAAAAAGCATGATTGAAATCACTTATCTCAACAAAAACAATTCCGTCTCCAAATTGCAAACTGTATTGAAAGAAATTCAGTTAGTAGCGTTCAAAACATTTTTTTTTAAATCAGCCGTTAAAAGAAACTCGTGATTTTATTCTGAACTTAAGCTAGTAACGTTTTAAGAAGCTTACGATATAAAAGAAAAGGCTGATGGGGGGGGGGTTCTTCAGAAAGTAAGTTGGTGCCGTTATAAGTAATTTCGAGATAAGATGGAAGCCGGTATTGGACTAGAAAAAAGCTAGCATTTAATAAAACAGAAATACACAAATTAAATACTGAAATAAAATGGAGTTGTTAATATTTTAAATCTAAAATAAAAAGCATGATTGAAATCACTTATCTCAACAAAAACAATTCCGTCTCCAAATTGCAAACTGTATTGAAAGAAATTCAGTTAGTAGCGTTCAAAACATTTTTTTTTAAATCAGCCGTTAAAAGAAAATCGTGATTTTATTCTGAACTTAAGCTAGTAACGTTTTAAGAAGCTTACGATATAAAAGAAAAGGCTGATGTGGGGATGGGTTCTTCCGAAAGTAAGTTGGTGCCGTTATAAGTAATTTCGAGATAAGATGGAAGCCGGTATTGGATTAGAAAAAAGCTAGCATTTAATAAAACAGAAATACACAAATTAAATACTGAAATAAAATGGAGTTGTTAATATTTTAAATCTAAAATAAAAAGCATGATTGAAATCACTTATCTCAACAAAAACAATTCCGTCTCCAAATTGCAAACTGTATTGAAAGAAATTCAGTTAGTAGCGTTCAAAACATTTTTTTAAAATCAGCCGTTAAAAGAAAATCGTGATTTTATTCTGAACTTAAGCTAGTAACGTTTTAAGAAGCTTACGATATAAAAGAAAAGGCTGATGGGGGGATGGGTTCTTCCGAAAGTAAGTTGGTGCCGTTATAAGTAATTTCGAGATAAGATGGAAGCCGGTATTGGACTAGAAAAAAGCTAGCATTTAATAAAACAGAAATACACAAATTAAATACTGAAATAAAATGGAGTTGTTAATATTTTAAATCTAAAATAAAAAGCATGATTGAAATCACTTATCTCAACAAAAACAATTCCGTCTCCAAATTGCAAACTGTATTGAAAGAAATTCAGTTAGTAGCGTTCAAAACATTTTTGTTGAAATCAGCCGTTAAAAGAAAATCGTGATTTTATTCTGAACTTAAGCTAGTAACGTTTAAAGAAGCTTACGATATAAAAGAAAAGGCTGATGGGGGGGTTCTTCCGAAAGTAAGTTGGTGCCGTTATAAGTAATTTCGTGATAAGATGGAAGCCGGTATTGGACTAGAAAAAAGCTAGCATTTAATAAAACAGAAATACACAAATTAAATACTGAAATAAAATGGAGTTGTTAATATTTTAAATCTAAAATAAAAAGCATGATTGAAATCACTTATCTCAACAAAAACAATTCCGTCTCCAAATTGCAAACTGTATTGAAAGAAATTAAGTTAGTAGCGTTCAAAACATTTTTTTTAAATCAGCCGTTAAAAGAAAATCGTGATTTTATTCTGAACTTAAGCTAGTAACGTTTTAAGAAGCTTACGATATAAAAGAAAAGGCTGATGGGGGGGGTTCTTCCGAAAGTAAGTTGGTGCCGTTATAAGTAATTTCGAGATAAGATGGAAGCCGGTATTGGACTAGAAAAAAGCTAGCATTTAATAAAACAGAAATACACAAATTAAATACTGAAATAAAATGGAGTTGTTAATATTTTAAATCTAAAATAAAAAGCATGATTGAAATCACTTATCTCAACAAAAACAATTCCGTCTCCAAATTGCAAACTGTATTGAAAGAAATTCAGTTAGCAGCGTTCAAAACATTTTTTTTTAAATCAGCCGTTAAAAGAAAATCGTGATTTTATTCTGAACTTAAGCTAGTAACGTTTTAAGAAGCTTACAATATAAAAGGAAAGGCTGATGGGGGGGGGGTCTTCCGAAAGTAAGTTGGTGGCGTTATAAGTAATTTCGAGATAAGAGTGAAGCCGGTATTGGACTAGAAAAAAAGCTAGCATTTAATAAAACAGAAATACACAAATTAAATACTGAAATAAAATGGAGTTGTTAAATGAAATAGATTGTTGATATCACATAGTGGGGATAATGGTATCTAAAGTGGTTACGGAATTTGCCATCGACGGTTATGAGGTATACGTTCAATATGCGTTCAATATATATGTCCAATAATAAAAAAACGTTATTTATAGTTGATCGGCAGTATATGTGTCGTTAATTTTCTTCATGCAAAAAAAAAAAAAGAAAAAAATGAATAGGTTTGCAATCACCAGCGGCCAGTAAAAGGCTTAGCGTGTGGAAAAATTTATTCTGGAGCACAAAATATAACTCGTCTTAATAGTCATGCTCCCGTCATCGTTTCGCTAATATAAGAGGCTTTTTTCAGAACGATCGTCGGTTATTAAGATCTGTCAGATTAGCCTCTAAGTTTTTGCGCAACTAATAAAAATCTATGTGATTTGCAACAATACACTAATATTTGAATAATGTCTTTAATCATGATCATACAGTACGACATTGTGTAGAAATCACGGGCCGCTCAAATCAGCGATCTTAGTTTTAACCCTGTCTAAATTGAACTTCTCTGACCAAGGAGAAGAAATAAAAGATAACAAAAGAAAAGTTAACTTTGCGTACAATACAAAATCTGTTAAAATGGCTACCGTGTTTGCTCACATACACTAAAAAGACATAACGTACGATGACATAGAAGGTTACTTAATTTTAATCCCATAAAAAAACATATTGTGTTTGTAATAAGGAATAGGAACATCATTATGGATTAAATTTGATGTCAGCAGCTGTTGAAACGGATTAAATATTTAAAAAAAATAATAATGTACATTTTTACTTGGACATTCAGCAAATTGATCGAAACGGCGGTGAAACTACATGAATTGCAATTGAAAAGGCTTAGGCAGTCACAATATTATCCAAATTTTAACCCTATCATATAACAATTGTTAGCAGACCTCAGATAACTTCCTAAAGAGGGGGAGATTGACATCTAATATTTAGAGTTAAAGGGAATATTCAGATTTTGCAAATGGCAACAAATCATTCTTAAAACTGTGTCTGTAATAGAATTTTACACTAAACACACATAACATACGCAATCAAATGAAACACATTTAGTCAATATATTCACGTCAACTTAAATGGGCAATTTTTTTGTATCCCCCGCATTTAATCAAGGTTAGAAGACACTAATTTAATGTGAAAATAGTTACAGATTTCATTTTTCCATCTCCGTTTCCCCCCCTCCCCGGTGGAGCTGGGACTGGGAGGTTATTTGACTAAAAAAATAGCGATAAATACTAATGCAAATGTTAATGGCAGAAAAAAAAAACTAGTCCAAGAAAGTGGACGAAATAAGGTTTATGTCGCTTCTTTGATTCGGGTTTTCGTTTGTTTATTTGGCTTTGACGTAATTTCATGTTTTTAAAACATTGAACTGAAGACAGATGAAGACGAAAACAATATTCACGAACAACACATTTGTGCCCTTTTCTCTCCTTCTCAGTCCTTTTTCCTTCTACTTTCTTCACCGTCTCCTTATATTTAGGAACTAATATGTTTATTGATAGATTTATCTACTCTATTCTCTCTCGTCCCCCTCCCACTCTGCTTTATACTTATGTTATTTTCTTATTCCTGTAATTCTTATCCTTATATTTGGCGAATGTTTACTCAAGCAATGAATTTTAGTACATTTCCCACCCTTTTATTCTTCTTTTGATATTTTATTGTTGATTTATTTCGATAACTATTTTGATAAAATCTTCTTTTAATTGTGTTTTCGCCATTCTTGTGAGAAATACATACTTTTTCTACACAGTTTTCTTTTCAGTTTCTTCTGTAAAAAATATTCCATTCAAATGGCAGCAGATGTTAAATGGAAATTGTTTTTTGTCTGGCGTACTGAAGAAAATTTAATTGGACCTAATATGATTTTAGCAGATATTTCTTCTTCTTCTTCTTCTTCTTCTTCTTCTTCTTCTTCTTCTTCTTATTATTATTATTATTATTATTATCATTACTAGTAGTAGTTGTAGTAGTAGTAGTAGTGCTGTTTGTGTCGTTGTGTTATTTCTAGGCATTTTTATTTATTCTTATTATTTCTCACGAGGTGTCTTCACAAAGACCGTCATGAAAACCATCTCTTTTAGAAAAACTTAGAATTTGGGTAGAAATAAGCCCCCCCCCAAAGTCTCAGTCTTCCTCGCACCTATCCAGTGGAGTTAGGTGTAGTGCTTTCTATTCTCTGCTTTTCTACCGTCTTTAGTGTATCTCAATTGTTGTGGCGCCAGTTTATGGTAACAAATAAAAAATTGGAGGGGGTAGAAATCGGTGGTGTAGGATCGTTAATTTACAATTATACAGTTTCCGATAATCTTTGTGCCAAGAGTTGTTCGCATCTATGAATTAAGTTATACATTCATTAAATAAGTTGTATTGTAAAGAAAATTCTTGATATTGTTATGCAATCACTAGGAGTTCTCAGAGAGAGAATATCACAAACGATCGCTCACTTACAAAAACCGGTAATGTTGCTTGAATTCCGAGTGAAAATCAGGCTTACCAACTTTCCAGTAGTCTCAAATACCGTCGATAACTATTTCAAATGATTTCGCGTTATTACAACAGCTTTGATTGATAACAAATCTTTATCAAGGTCCCGGGTTTTCCATACTTTTCCTATGGCGGTCCGGTTTGTGTATGCTCAGAACGGTTCTTCTATTCTCCTTGCTCATATCTCCCGATTAATTAGTGATGCACACAGCGACGATATCACCTCATACGCATTTTTATGGGGGGGCGTGGGTAATTAAGTAAGATCTATCTAATTATAGTGATAGTCTGAGGTGTGCAACTTAACGTTTATATTTCCAACCTTTTTCCAAGAAACGTGTTATAGTTTTCTATGGTTTAGTTTGTTGTTTCATCTGATTTCCCAGTAAATTCCTGTAGGGAATAGGTCAGTAAATAGTTTACAATGCCATTATTTTGTCTAATTGTGTTGTTTTGTGCTTGTTTTCGATAGCAATATTCTTCTCCTTGCATTGGAGTACGCATTCATTTTGGTTAATGTTTTATCCATACCCACAAAATACAAAAAAATAAACAATATTTGTTCTAATACATTTATTCTTAGATCTAGTTTTTTTTGTCCCAATCATTTTACGTATTCTGATTTGCAATTAGCGAATATATTAATAAACATACAGAATGTTATCGTATGGATTTTCGTAGCTTTTTAATTGCGTTCACTGACAGAACTTTAAATCTCACGCGTTATATTTCCTTCTCTTTACTCCTTTTATATATAGTTATTCAACATAAGCATCCAAAGTATTTCATTTTGCATTATCATTTTAATCATAACACATATATCCATTTGGAAGGATATTAATATTGTTTGCCAAAGTCCATCAGAGTTCCAATTCATTGAATGACACCGCGGTTTTATGTCTCCTCGGTGAGGCTGAATTCCCCTGTTAGCGTTTGGCATTATCTTCATGACATATCACACTACGAACAAAAGCAATACTGTTCTATATCTGGTGTGCCAACGGGTTCATGATTCGCGCTGGTGACCCTCAACCGCCAGTATCACTCCTGTCTGACACATTGTAGGAAACAATGCAGACAATCGTGATGGACGTACCCACAGTATTAGATCAAGAATTTAGAAGCATGATTTATTAAACGAGGCCCTGCGACAGCGCTTGCCAAAGTCTTTCGATCATCTCTCTTTGGAATTGGATAACACGTAGAATTCCAGTCTTATTTTGGCAGGCGTGATAGTTTGAAACTAAAATGAATTCTTGTAAGTCTTTACAAATATCTCTGATCAATGACGGAACATTAAATTCAGAAGCAAATTGCTTTGCAATGTGTACGAAAAGTATTAACAAACAAAATATCCGAAAGCGTATTGAACTATAGAAACTGGTTTCTAGAATAACTAAATAAAATAAAACAGAATAAAACACCGAGTTCCATTAATCCTCTAATATTGATGCAGTCCTTTCGACAATGTTTAATCTCATATTAAACGAATAGCTTATAATAATGTATTCGCAGGGTTCATTGATTAAAACACAGGGTTTGCACATATTATGTCATTTAATATATGTACCTTCTATTTACTATCTAAGATATATTTGACTTGATATATATATATATATATATATATATATATATATATATATATATATATATACAACATCTATATTGTTTGCTAAAATAATGAAATACAATTAATAGGGTTCCTTGCGCAACATCGCATTTTTTCAGTGTCAGCTTTCCTCAGTCTCAATACAACACGAGGAATCTGACTTGCAAAGATGTCTCGAGCAACATTGATGGTGCTTCAGTGCGTCAGCTTAGCTATTATGCGAGGCAACACCATGTTTATTATGATGCCATCCTGCAGCGTCAAAGACAAAATAATTACTCTATTGTTGAAGTGTGTAAATATGGATTCATTGAAATGAATTTATGAAAAGTATAATAAACAAATTAGAAATAAAATTAAATGATGCCAAAAAGACATTATTCGATGAAGTATTTGCAGTGTTCACACCACGTTCCAATAATAATAATAATAATAATAATAATAATAATAATAATAATAATAATTCTGATTTCGTTTATCAACCTTTCTCTGGAGAGGGATTGGATTCATTTCAAGAGGATTTCCCTTAATCCCGGCTTCAAACTACAAGTTTACAAGGTCAAGGGTTTCCTAAGGACGTTGGTGGTTCCTACAATTGCAGAGGTCTAAAGGCCGCCTAAGACATCGGGGGTTTGTAGTTTTTTTCAATTGTCCTTCCAGACGACTTGATACTACTCCTTGTGTACCAACTACAAGCGGGATTATTTGTGTTTTAACCCCGCGTATACGCCTTATCTCCAAGGCCAATGGAGCATAATTGCTCTACTTTTCATTAGCTTTCTCTCTCACATTCTTGTCCCAGGGTACTGAAAAGTCTACAATCTGTCAGTTTTTTGAGACCTTGACAATGACGGCCAAATCTGGACGATTATGTCGAAATTGCTTGGTCGTTATGACACTTTTGTCCCACCATTCCTCTACCTTGCCATCCTCACTTGTTCTCACTTCATCACACACCTCCTCAAACCATTTTCCAGCACACTTCACCACAACCATCTTACACACCTCCAAATATATCCGGAGTCCCATGCGATCATATCTTTTGAGGTACCCTCTCTGGGCCAGTCCACTACACCCTGCTACAAAGTGCACAATTGACTCTGAGGTCTTACCACAAATCCGGCATTCTGCAGCAACTTCCTCTCCTAGAACCACTTTTTTAATAATCGTGTTCCTAATGCTTGCTCTTGTGCTGCACAAACAAAAACTTCAGTACTCTTAGCCAGATACGCAGCTCTAATTCATTGCCATGATCTATCATCAGCCACTTCTGCTATATCCTGGAAGAATCTTCCATGCATTTTCTGCCTAGCCAGTTCCTAAGCCCTTTCTCTATCCATACGTTTCACATAATCAGCCTTGGTCTCACATACCCCCACTTCATTGGCCACAGCCTTAAGCATCCACCCATCACTTCTAATCACATGCTCCTTCAACGACATCTCCTCAGTTTTAAAACAATCTTTTACACTTGCCAATCATCTCCCACCGTCTTTCCTTTTTTGATACAGCCTTGTTACACTACTTCGAATGTGAACTATACCAAACATCGCTAAAACTTTTCTTGTTTTAATAATAATAATAATAATAATAATAATAACAATAAGAAGACAAAGAAGAAGAAGAAGTATATAAAAAAAGAAAAATACTAAGAATAAGAATAAAAACGCTGACACAGTGTAAATGTAAAATAACCACCCCTTATCAAAACAAAATAAAAATAAAAAAAACGTATAATGTCGGTATCAACTGTTATCACGCTAAACACCGGTAAAGCGTAAAGAGATAAGGAGGGTGCGAACAGTGGAGAGAAATAGCACAAATCAGACCTCCACTGGATAAGGGCGAAGCGGACTAGAAGCTTACAGAACCTCATTGCCGGTCGAATTTCTGTAGAGGGAAATAGTCGTTGTAAGCGAGAAATCAATGGTAAACGGCCGCTTCGATACCGCAAATTTATTTGCGAAATTTATCAAAAACAGCGGAGAGTACTGCAAATATAGGGAGACGTGCTATTGCTCAGACTCCAAAATTTATTCACAGAGTGAGATCTTTGTTGATGCCTTGTGTGAAAACTCCTATAAAGTAGAATTAATAAAAAAAACTCTTGCATTTAAGAAATAATCTTGTTAATACACTGACCAACATAACGTTCACGCCTTATACATATGTATTTACTGTGTTCATTTTGACATCTCGTTACACCGTGCAAACTATATAATAATAATAAAAAAATACGGACAGAAAATATACTAAAAATAACAGAGTTTAAATAAGTCTCGGGGGAAGATGAAAGGAATTGATATAAATCTCATATTTAAAAACAAATAATTAATTACGTGATTTACATATTAAACAAGCTAGTATTTATTGTGTTTCGCCTGGTAGACCAGTTTTAATTATAGATTTTAAACTCAGTGTAACAGAGTGCGTATGAGCGGGTGGGAAAATATCAGTAATAGCTGCAAGATAGATGATTGCGAAAGTTTTTTTCCCCGTTTTCACACAAGACAATGGCACGTTTGCCACTTTGATGTAGGGGGATTCTATAAGGGACATAAGTTGCAGGCGCACTATGTAAGAAGTTGAGCAGCAAGATGTCTGTTCACATTATACTTGAACTTCTGCATATCAGTACATTTTGGAAAGCAGAATCCCGGAATGGAGTACCAAAGTCTAGCAGTTTTGTGTAAGAAACTACTCGAGTAGAAGGATTTCTTACATCTAGGGATCTTTCCTCTACTTACCAGCAGTAGCCGAAAATACATGTATGCAAATTAAGAAGTTAACGCGAACTGGAGCGACATAAAAAGAAAAGGACTGCACGTAGTCACGGGAAGAAAAAGTGCGGTTGAAAAAGTTGAATGTATAAAGTTGAAGACGAGAAATGATATTGGGAAACAGAAAAACGTGCCAATTGAGAGGGCATATGCCTGCGAGAGACCTTTGAGCTAGCGTCGAGACGGATAGTAAAAAAATACAGTTATAAATGAGCTGTGTCAAAACAAAACAAGAACGCCGACCCGAATTGTATTTATTTACCTCGTTCATTTTGGTCCGCGTCGTTATATCAGGACTCTGGGCGATTACAATGTCTGTCACTTATTATGCAATGCGCATGTCTGACTAATTTTGAGCAAAAATCTCAAGTGATGTCTTGTTACACTTTATCACAATCATAATAAATACTAATAGCATAATAATTTATCATAATAAATATAATTGCACAATCTGAAATCAAAGGTGCATATCGTTATCCTTTGCCATCCTGTTAACATTATCGCTCACGAAAACAGCAAATCTACGCGAGCCAGAAACGCAAACCGAACATAAAGCTAATTATCACTGCAAGCGAAAAGTCAATGACAAAGGAAAACACACATTTATTCAGAAATATTATCGAAAGAAAAGGAAATTATTTGAAATCTTCTGAGACTTTGTGTCACCCAGATTCCAGGACCCACCACAGCATGTCGTCATTGAGTAATATCTGATAATGACCTGCGTGAGAACTCTTACTGAATACGGATTCTAATGATAATTGAGATTATATAGTAATATAAATAATCAATCCTCATGCTTAAACTAATGAAGCGTAATTGTCGGTTTAAATTATTCAGCAATTTATATGCCTACGTGTTTATGTAACTATCCATCATTTAAACCATACTCCAATTTAATTAACAATACATACGAAGTTTGTGTTAAACACTTGTAATTTTACTTTAACTTATTGACTCATATTATAAAATTACAAATACTTTCAGCCGGTGTATCTACATGAAGTATATATTGCGTTTGTTAATGACTCCCTTCTGAATAGTTTGCTGAGTTTAATAAGATTTATGAATAAATTAACCTCGTAAAAGCCTCTCTGTATTTCCTCCGTGATATTAACACCAAACGCTATATTCTAATCAGCATATGTTATTTTTTATCATAGATCATAGTGTAATTCAATATTTAAACATTCAGGAACATCACGCTTGTGCATTATGCCTAATTCGTTCTTTTAGTTTACTACTGCGATTATTATATGCTTGTTGGGTGTATTTTCCTATTTTGTCAATATATATATATATATATATATATATATATATATATATATATGTGTGTTGTATAACAATGCAGCTTACTAAAGGGACGTATAACTCTATTCATAGACGCGATAAAATTTGAAGGGGAAAAAATTCCTGAAATATATATATATATATATCTGTATGTGTATGTGTGTGTGTTTGTGTGTGCGTGTTCATTAACGCCACGTGTCCATTTCAGGAATTTTTTTCCCTCCAAAGTTTATCGCGTCTATGAATAGAGTTATACGCCCCTTTAGTAAGCTGCATTGTTATACAACACAACCACGTAGATAATACTTTCGTATACCTATCCTGACTTAATCCTGTATTTATTTAGTATCCAAATTCTATGCTTATACTATAAGTTCAGGCCGGCTGAACTGCTATTATATATGCATAATTAAGATTTTAATATCATTCTCAGATTAACAGTAAAATTACACGCATATTCTTATTGTTTTTAGTGTTCGTCTTTACTCATAGAGTGGACACATTGAAAAGGTATTATATAGTGATGGATGCACAATATACGACCTATATCGTCTGAGAAGTGTGTATACACATTTTTTTAAATTTGTGTAAACGAATGCCGAACATTGCCGACGTTTTTATTAGTAATTTATATATATATATATATATATATATATATATATATATATATATATATGTATATATACATATATATATATATAATTATTTTTTACTATAATGATAAATACCTACAGACACTAGTGCCTCATGCTTTCGGGAATCTTCAGTGCAGGGTGTCGCGATTAACACCAGTCGAACGATTCGAACTCGGAAACACGAGAATCTCTGGCTCGATTAGCAAAGACCGTATCAATACGGCTACCATTAACCGCGTGAAATAACGTTGAATTTAAACATTTTACTTTTAAATGTTCTTTACGTCAGTCAGACAGTGATCTAATCGTTACACGATGATCTATGAATAAGAGCTAAATTGATCGACTTTCATTCAACTGAAAGTGCTCATCGAAAAGAAACGAATTTTTTAAAGGGGCTGTCGTAATTATTTTTTTCACTACAATAATTAAATACCTACATACACTAGTGTTTCATCCTTTCGGGAATCTTCAGTGCAGGGTGTCACGATTAACACCAGTCGAACGATTCGACCTCGGCAACACGAGACATCTCTAGCTCGATTAGCAAAGACTGTATCCATTCGGCTACCACTAACCGCGTTAAATAACGTTGAATTTAAGCATTTTAATTTTAAATGTTCTTTACATCAGTCAGACAGGTATCTACTCGTTATACGATGATCTATGCATTAGAGCTTAATTGACCGACTTTAATTCAACTGAAAGTGCTGAACGATAAGAAACGATTTTCTTATATATATATATAAATATATATATATATATATATATATTACTATAATAATTATTTATCAGTAATAGTTATTTAATTATTACTGATAGAAATACGTGTAATTTATTAGTCTGTATAATTTCAATGCCTGGATGGATTTGAGCTTGGATGTTAAATACATCCATGGACAGTTGTACGCATATATAAATGAATATTAATGGTTTTTAAGTCGTACAACTCATGATGTACGTTTTAACTGGGAATAACGGAAGATTTTACGATTGGAATGCATTTATTTTATGTCGTTCGGAATCGCAAAGCCAAGTTGTCTTCCCTAAGGACAAATTTCACACACTGTTTTTGATTACATTGTTAGCGTATTTATATAAGAATTTAATGTTCGGAGTATGTTATCACTTTCTATTCTCCTTTTTAATAGAATTTCTCGATCATTGAGAACGAAATGTAAAACATACAATTACAAATAAATAAGGACGCTTTTGGGCCGAACGTCATACTAAAATATACATTTACGGTCCTCTGGCTAAGATTCAATAGTTGTATCTGTTCTGTCTAATTATGGTATTATGATATGCCGGGCTTTCCGTTCGGGTCAGGTTCCCATACAATTAAAGCATGCCACAGACTACTATAAGGTTATTAGAGATAAACCGTAATCAACAGATATATTCCGACACTACGGTAACGAGATTACCAATATAAATAATTTTACAGTTTTAACAAAAGTTCCACAATAATCTCGCGGGGGCTCCGTTCACGCTAAACGGCCACTGAATAATTAGCAAAAATATATTAAAACTGAAAGATGCCGTTATGGACTTTCCACTGGTTCCGCATGTATAGATATAAGAGTTATGTATAACTGATAGTGTGATTTTGTTCTTATTTTGGATATGATTTAACAAATATTTTATATAATCAACAGATATAAGTGGGCATCAATCACTATTTACGTGCATATATATCTTATGATATTAAAGCGTTTTATTGTTTAGCTGTGTACAACTACCAGTGCTTGGTGGTTTTTAAATGGCATGAATTTTAGCATGAATAAAATCTGGGCTTATTAAAGCGGCTTCCTATACATGTACTCCGTTTCAGTTTTTGTATATATAGGTAACTATAATAGAACAGAAATGAATGCAGAAATTATTTCCGATTATTTCCAAGCACAGAAATTGTTAGTATTTTTCTTTTTTAGATATTTTATTTTTAATAATGTTCTTATTTGTTAACTGTGGACAAACTCTGAAAAAGGAACCGTTAAAAGGAACAAGAAAAAGCGTTAAATAAACGAAGCAAACTGAATTACTTTCTTCATATTCGTTTCACAATTTCGCACAAGCGTCTACTTAATAACGGTCGGCAATTCTATTCAAAAGGACACGATCGGGTTTGGCCTCTTGTCGCCTTCTAAGTCGGACGCCTACTGCCATCAACAACGAGGCCAATGAAAGGCTCCACCCGGAGACCTTCGGCTCGTTGTCCTCACAGTAAGGCACACCTCATGAGACGCAGTACGTGACAATGGGCAGAATGTGCAAATTAGCCTCATCATCCTTCTCAACTTGTTTGTACAGATTGAATATACGTTTTGTTTCCTATTACGTTTAGTCAATTATTTGTTAGTACTTATTTCCTATTTTCCATTCACAAATATTCCCGACGGTATTTATTTTCTTTTTAGATTTTCTATGCATTCATCCATGTTAGCTTCCATATTTTTTTTTCTTTTGCACTTTCACTCTGCTTTCCTTTTACATTTTCTCTTTTCTTATCCATCTTATCTCTTTTCCCTTTTATCAACTCCGCATTCATTGTTTCTCTGTGTGTTCGTTGTATCTTTTATTTTTCTGTTTTTAGTTCCATTATTTCACCAATGTATACACTTCTTATCCTTCATGATGGTTTTTTAAATTACTGGGATATATATATATATATATATATATATAATTTAAAGGGGATTAGAACAATAGTCTAAAGAGCTGAGTGTATTTTAATGTAACAGTGAAATTACTAGTTTAATTAAAATACAGGAAATATAAAGTGCTCGTTGTAATTTAGATATATAATAAGCTCGATAGTTAAATGTCCTAGAGCTAATTCAATATTAAGTAATGTGATTGATAATTTAAAATTTAAAAATCAAATTATAATTAAATTAAAACTGATTTTTAATTTGATTATAATTTGATTTTTAAATTTTAAATTAGCAATCACATTACTTAATATATACATATATATATATATATATATATATATATATATATATATATATATATATATAACTACTTCATTTATTCACATAATTTAATATACGAAAGTATAGATTTATGCGTAAACTTTAAGTATTTACTTCAAAAGTGCTCAATACGTAGGTACAGCTAGTTAGTAATTTATAAAATATATATGGCGATTAAGCTACACTGAATATTCTGCGTTTCATCCAACTATAGGATTCGTCAGGCTTATGCGCGAATTCTGTGGTTGCTTCTTGTTTTTATATATGTTGAGGATTTCTAGTTAGCCAATCAGCTTTCTAGTATCCACCACGCCCCTTCCCATCAGCCAATGGGCATGCAATTTATCAAACAAAGGATCTGTTTTAGAACTAGGTTAGTGGTTTAAGGTAGACGTTCTCCTTTTTTATATATAAATATACCTATGTGTACACATATACATGCACATATATATACATATATGTGTGATCGTTTATGTATATTCATGTTTATTTAATTTATTTATTTGTTTGTTTTCTATTGTCATTGTAAGTTTTAAAGCTATTTTGTATCGCTATCCTAGAGTAAGTTTTATTTTGTGAACACAGTTGTTTGCTATTTCTCGCCTACAGTATGAAAAAAATAGGCCTAAAAGCGGACCACAAAGAAATGAAAAAATTAGGCCTAAAAGTGGACGTATCAGCTAACATAAAAATAACAAACTTCCTGGACGTCACGGTAAACTTAGATAAAAACACATATGAACCGTACTTAAAAGATAACGCTACTCCAATTTACGTAAACCCTAAGTCCAACCACCCACCATCAATTATAAAACACATTCCTAACTCGATCGTAAGTAGACTCAGTAATAACTCAAGCGATGAAAATGCATTTAACGGGTCATCCAATATCTACGAAACAGCCCCAAAAATAGTGGATACAAAAATATCGATAGCAAATAGAAGCAACAAAACACCAGCAACTATAATAAAATTAAAAATAGAAGAAAAAGAACTATAATAATACAATCAAATGTTAAAAACAAGACTTGGCAAGATATTTCTAGATCTTATTGAAAAACACTTTCCCGCAACCAACCCCTTACACAAAATCTTCAATAAAAATACCTTGAAGTTATCTTACAGTTGTTGCGAAAATTTAGAGATGATAATTAAAGCACATAATAACAACATACTAAATGAAAACAATGTAAACAACAACAAAATAAACAATAAAAAAGTAGACACCATGACAGAAATAAAACCAACACTAACAGAAATAATAATAATAATAATAATAATAATAATAATAATAATAATAATAATAATAATAATAACAACAAACCAACCCCGGACAAGAACAACCAAACCATAAATAAAAATACTAATAACGAACAAGATAAATGCAATTGTAGACACCGCACACTTTGCCCAGTCCAAAATAAATGTCTAAAAAAAACGTAGTTTATCAAGCAACAATATTTGCGAAAGCAAACCCGAATAACAAGAAATATTACATAGGCATGACTTCCTTAGATTTCAAAACCCGATACTATGACCACAAAAGTACATTCAAAAATAAAAAAAACACCGTATAAAAACAACACTAGCGAATAAATACTGGGAACTCAAAGAAAGCGGACATTCGCCGTTAGTCGAATGGAAAATAATGAAACAAGCTACCATATGCAGACATTTAGACGACCCATGTAAATTATGCCTCCATGAAAAATTTGCTATCCTGTACTTTAAAGAACTTCAAAATCTATTAAACTGTAGGCGAGAAATAGCAAACAACTGTGTTCACAAAATAAAACTTACTCTAGGATAGCGATACAAAATAGCTTTAAAACTAACAATAACAATAGAAAACAAACAAATAAATAAATTAAATAAACTTGAATATACATAAACGATCATACATATATGTATATATATATATATATATTTGTGCATTTATGTGTGTACACATAGGTATATTTATATATATAAAAAAAGGAGAACGTCTACCTTAAACCACTAACCTAGTTCTAAAACAGATCCTTTGTTTGATAAAATGCATGTCCATTGGCTGATAGGAAGGAGACTGGTGGATACTAAAAAGCTGATTGGCTAACTAGAAATCCTCAACATATAAAAACAAGACGCAACCACAGAATTCGCGCATAAGCCTGACGAATCCTATAGTTGGATGAAACGCAGAATATTCAGTGTAGCTTAATCGTCATATATATTTCATAAATTACTATATATATATATATATATATATATATATATATTTGTTTTTGTGTGAAAGTTGGTTCCTATGGGTTCCGAAACGACTTGAAAATTTTATATAAATTTGCTTTATGTGTTTGGAAAGTGATCTCGGGTATCTATCAACAATTAATAATCGACAAAATTTAATAAGATTTCACCGAAATAAACACGATTTTGACCAAAGTAAACACCTTTATATAGCCCGACATAATAATTAATTTGAGAAGTTTTAACACTTCGTAAGCAGGATAGCCCGATGTGTAAAATTAGGTTAGTGCAAAAATTATGTCGTTTTTCTCTATAAATTTTACGTAAAAAACGCCATTATGCTTTACCCCAACCTTTTATAAACAACGTGTCATAAAATAACCAGTAGCTTTTCAACAATGTAGTCTTGTCTAAATGAGTGTGAGGAGGCTTTGGAAGCTTCCCCCAGATGCATCATGGTTGTTTTCTAAGTACAGCGTGTAAATAATGAATTTGGTTTTAAAAAATGGGCGATAACACTAAAAGTATTGAAAGTATGAAAATGGTCGGTGATCCATATTCAACCACGGGCTATGTCAGGCCACCCTAGTAGTTATTCATCAATACGCATATACACTTTGCTCTTGATTATGGCGTAAGTATAAAATAGTCTTGTGTATGTGCAGTTTGCTTTTTCTTATTTTATCAACCACCCATATCTGTCTTTTAGCGGAGGATTTTGCTTTATAACTCTCTTCATGTATAATTGTCATATTTCAATTCCTTTTTCTGTTAAATGGTGTAAGTTTTAAATATTTATGTTTTAATCTAGTCTTTGATTTTTAATTTTTATCCAAACTCACTATTTCTTATATAATTTGCGTTAATAACATTTTTTAAAATTTCTTATAATGTATTTTATTATTAATTGCTATAATTTGTTTATATATTCTTATGTAATTCGTTACCAAGTAATAGTTTTATAATCGTGTTTTTTTCCTGATTCTACTATCGTCTCGCTCATACAATATTACAGTTCTCATTCAAAACATTTTATTGATTCCTAGTTTCTGGATACACGGTTTTTATATTAATATGAAGTCTATTCCTTAATACTGAGTTGCGCCACCTGGGTATTACCTAGCAGGTATACTCTCCCATGCGTTGCCATCCAGCTTTCGTGTGGGGCAATTTTA
Organism: Euprymna scolopes; assembly: GCF_053919585.1. Taxonomy (NCBI): domain Eukaryota; kingdom Metazoa; phylum Mollusca; class Cephalopoda; order Sepiida; family Sepiolidae; genus Euprymna; species Euprymna scolopes. The sequence continues at coordinate 20,648,752 of NC_136485.1, forward strand.
TTGATTGTGTTACGAAGCATGCCGACGGAAATGTGCAGGAATTTTTTGTTAGGCCAGAGTGCCTCTATTCAAGGGGCGCTGGCTGAACATCCTAAATTTGTGAACTTGCATCGCATCATAGTGAGGTGGGCAGCAGGTAAATATCTAATTTTTTCTCTAATATTTTGTTTTTTATTTTTTCATTCTTTGTGTCTTCATTTACAACTGATTTCCAGTGATGAAACGATTTTTTATACATCAATTCATGTCAGGATTTCTAAATATTATTTTTGTGTAGAAATATGCAAAGAAAAAAATTCTCATTATTTTGCTTTCATTTTGTAATTGCCGCACCTTTGCTTTTCTCATGCATTTCTGAAGAATCATATCCAATTTTTGCGCTCAAGATGCAACACACCCCATTTCCGGGCTGTTATTTTCCATAATATGTCATCTGTTCACGTAATATCGATTTTTGTTCCTATTACGAAGTGAACGATATTTCTTTGGGGCAGATATATCGCTTTCCTCAAACAAAAAAAAATGATTCCTGTATTAATACGACTTCTCATGTGAATAATTGGCAATAAGGAATCGAAATTCTGAAGTAAAACTGTAGAATACGGTGTTCATGTTTAACGTTTGTCGTTAGCAGATTTACATCTAATTGTAACGCACGTATACTTCATTACTTCTGAGTATAAATTATCAAAACTATTATTCTGAGATTCTTTAAACATATTCATGCATAGATTTTGAAATTATTCGCAAAGTAGACGTGCTATGCTTGTATATTTATGCGAAAACTTACATATTTGAAGTGTTGAGATGCAGTTATTATATAAGTACTTTCTAGTATAAAAAGTTACATGGATCGGAAATCATTAAACATCATACTAATGAGGCCAGATAAATAGAACATTCTCCTAAAAAAGTCTTACTTGATCTTAGATTTTATGAAATAAGTTCGGCTGTATGCAAACAAAAAACCCAAACTTTTAATAGTAAGTGAGTATTTCACTTGGTCTCAATGCCACTACAGAGTAATAGAAAATGATATTGTCAGTTTGCAACATGTTTAAAAACACTGAAAATGTAGCTGAGTTATCAAATTTAAGTAAACGGATAAAAAGGAATTTGTAAACACGGAACATGAAAACAGCTTTGTGGTATTAAACAAGTAAACGTCCAGCAATGATCGTATTTCATGGTTGTTTATTCTTTGTAAAAACATTGTTCATGGACGTTTATGTAGACAGTGCAGATAATAGTATTTGCATTTTTAAATATAAGTGTGTATTCGTCAAAACGTCTTTTTTGTGAGAAAGTTGCTCTTACCAAGAGATGTGTTAATTAATTCACGGAAATATTAATAATTATATGCATATATATATATATATATATATATATATATATATATATATATATATATATATATAATGTGGTATGCTATTTACATAATCATTTACCTTAATAGAAAATTATTTATAAGCGAGGCTGGCTGTTTGTTTGTAAACAAGCAGTTGGAGCACTATAAAAATGGTGGACGAATGCTTGTTAAAAAAATTCATTTGTGGAGGTTATTTGCAGGCACCGCTCCAGTGGGGCGATGAGTAAAACTGTCGACTGTCAACACAATGATTTGAAATTCAATCCTCGACTTGGGAGAGGTGCTACTCTAGCAGCACTGATCAGTTGTGATAAAACGAAACAGTACTGTTTGACGATGACTACAAATATATATATATATATATATATATATATATTAAAACGTCTTATGTAGAATACGTGTCTCTTATATTAATTTAAAGACTGTCTCATATTCTCGAATGAAAAGTTTTTGCAGCTTTTATGATTTCTTTCGATTATCAAAGTATTTATCTTTTGATTATCAAAGTATTTGTCGAGAGGAATTTTCTGGACAACATGTTTCTATTAAATTAAATAAGCAATTGGATTTGCTTGTTCGGTCTAGATTTGGACGTGACTCTGATGCTGAAGGCAAGAATATTTTTAATTATTCAAATCTTGTCCTTTCTAAAGATGAGATTGCAGTGTTTTCTGAGGGGTTAAATTCTTGTGTTCCCCTAACTCGTATAGACAAAGAAGAAACACTTGCAACATTTGAAGTTTTATTTTCTCAACTTAAGCCCGACGGTCCTCTTACACCTGAACATGTACCCAGTGTGAAGGCCAGTTTGAAGGACTTGGTCTTCGTTACTCAAATTCAAACATTGAATCTGAAGATTTTGTTTGGTTCAGTACACACTTTAAAACCATTAAAACACTTAAATCTAACAAAGATATCTATATTTGTAGACCTGACAAAGGTTCTTGGACTGAGCGGACTATGCCCAGTAAATGTCAATTATTTTAAATGATCCTGATAAATTCCTTTGTATTGGTTCGGCCGATATTCACGAGAGCATCTACAAAAATGAAGTAAAAATCCAGATACACCTTCTATACCTCTATAAAAAAAGGTTACTTTACAAAAACTATATATGAAAAAATAAAGCCTTCTGGCTCTCTGAGACCTAGACTCTATGGCCTTCCTAAAATCCACAAAGAAGGTATCCCGCTTAGACCTATTTTGTCTATGGCCGGGTTTGCCCAGCACTCCTTAGCCCAATGGCTTTAAACCTTTATAGAACCGGTTCAGGCTCTATACACTAAACATTGTACTAGTGATTCATTTAGTTTAAGTTGATTACTTACACGAATTGCAAGCCGGTTTTGAAAACAGCTTTATGTGTTCTTTCGGCGTATCCAGTTTATTTACAAATGCAAGAGACAATAGATATTTGTGTTGACTCCCTTTACAACAGTGATTTAACCCCCCACCCCCACCCCCACCCTTCCCTAGAGATATATTTGTTGAACTCCTATTAATCTGTACTAAAGCTGTAGAATTCAGCTTTAATAATATCATGTATAGTCAGATTGATGGGGTTCAGATGGGAAGTCCCCTGGGTCCGGCATTAGCCGACATTTTCTTGGGATATTATGAGTCTGCACTATTTAACAGGATATCGAAAACATCGATATACGTTGGACACGTCGACGACACAATTGCAGCTTTTGTATCAGAAAACGAGGCATTAGCTTTCTTCGATAAACTTAATTCCTTCCATAAACATTAACGTTTACTATGGTGGATGAGAATTACCGTTGCTTGCCCTTTCTTGATGCTTTAATTGAACGTGGTAAGTACTCTTTTCTTACGACTGTTTATCGTAAGCCGATATTTACCGGCCTCTACACAAATTGGCGTTCATTCGTCCTCACTTCAAGAAAAATAGGGCTCATTCAGACATTAGTGTATAGAGCCCTGTTCTTCTAGTAAACTAGATTATGAATTAAAGAAGATTAAAGATATTTTCATTCACAATGTTTATCAGGAGAAATAGGTTGATAATATTATTTATAATAAAGTTAAAGCTCACAATTTTCCTACAGTTTCTGGTACCTCCAAGTGTCCTGTTTATTTAAACATCCCTTGGATTGGTGACCCTGTATATATATATATATATATATATATATATATATATATATATATATATATATATATATATATGTATATACTAGCAAAAGTACCTGTCGTTGACTGGGTTCAAAAACAGCCTACAGAAAATGGACTCTGGTTTATGAAAGTATGATAGGTTATGAAAAGAAAGGGTTGAAAGAGATAGCTTCGAATTTGAGGGTATCAGAACCAAAGCAAGATATGATGAAAGTAAAAATATAATAGATAAACCCCATAATTTATTATACCATACCTGCTCACACTGAAATACTTGTCACAATATTCTGTGGATCTATATTAAAAAAAAAACCTTGTTAAACTTTGTGACATATTTCTGTTCTATGGAGTTCAGGCTCGGTGGAACACCCCATAACTTTATTATACCATATTTCTTAAAACTGAAACATAATTACCAAAGTATCCTTACGCTGATAGATAGGAAAAGTCTTTATAAAATTGTGTGCCTATTTCCATTCTATGGAGGCCAGGCGCGAACGCAGACCCCACCATTTTATTATACCATCCCTATTTAAGTTAAAACATACTTATCAAAGAATTATTATTATGTACATCTGTATAAAAAACACTTGTAAACGTTTTTTTTTTTTAATAATGTTTTATTTCCATACTTTGTGGACCAGGCGCGTACGCAGACCCCACATTTTAATTAATCATCATTATGCCAGATCAAACATACTCATTCAAATAATTTATCCCGTATTATATATATATATATATATATATATATATATATATATATATATATACTAATCTATTTATATAATTATACAGCTGTTTAAAATATGACACAATAAATGTATATATTCCATGATCTAATCTATTCACATATAAATTTTAATTCTAAAAATATATATTATATATATATTATTTTGTGTTTAACTATACACATAACTATTCCAAAGTATATAAAAATACATGATAAATATTATATGCAAATCTATTTCCATAAATATTTACTATTATAAAAATTATATTAATTATATGAAGTATTATCTATTTGCATAATAATTTACAATTAATAAATAATATATATATATATATTATTTTGTGTTAACGTACTCATATACTTAATAACCTTAATATACACTATATTATATACATTATTTTGTATTAATCTATTCGCACACTTATTCACATTACTGTGTATATCATGTGTTTATCTAGTAATAAAATTAGTCGCTATAATATAATATATATATATATATAATATATATTATATTTTCTATGCATTTTATTATTCACATTTATATAAAAATTATATGACAGATTTATAACGCGAGTCGATGTACATATATATATATGTACATAGACTCAGTTATAAATTACAATTATAGAATTATATTATATGAATTACTATATATTAATTTATTTATATAATAACTTACATTTGTAAGTATATATATATATATATATATATATATATATATATATATATATATACATATATATATATATACTATGTTGTGTTCATTTTATTTACAATTCACAATTATATAAAATTGATATAAAATGCTATCTGGTAATCTATTCACATAATTATTTACAAGAATACGAATTGTATTTGTTATTACGTGTTTTTGTTCACATAATTATTCAGAATTCTCCAAAATATATTTTATATAATATTGTGTACTTATATATTTCTATTAACACTTATAATAAATGCTCTTTTATATATATTCTTTTGTGTTAATCTTTCCCATAATTTTTAACAGTTATAAAAATAGTCTTTTCTCTAGAATTATGTGTGAATATGTTTATATATATATATATATATATATATACAATCATAAAATTAAAGACCAGTATATATATATATATATATATATATATATATATATATATATATATATATCGTTCTTTGTTTATATATTCACATAATTGGTCACAATTATAAAAGTATTTTGTATATTACTTTTTTACTACATTTACAATAATATAGATAGCATGAATACATTTCTGCTAATTTTTTTAAAACATTCCCATTGTTGCATTGTTGTGGTTAGTTTGTATGGCATGAAAATGTTTAAAGAATAGATATGCGGTGTTTTCGTGATGAATTTCGTAGCTTGACTAATACTAGGCTATAATGCACTTCATAAATAATATTTATTGTGCTATTATTATTTAGATTTTAAAAGTATAAGCACACACACATATATACACAGCCGGCAAAAAGAAAATCCGCAGTTATAACTAAAAACAGAGCTAATATAAGTTAAATTTAATGTGACTGTTTAAACAAATTTATCATTGCGTAGCTGTTGCTTGATGTAATGCCACACGGTGTCGAAAGGATTGAGATCTGGAGATCGGGCAGGCTAATCCAAACACGGAATATCATGCTCTTCCAGGAACCTCTTGATATTGACAGCAGTTAGAATAAGAGCATTATCCTGCATGAAGATGGTATCTTAATTCAAACAACTAAAAGACAAATATAATCAGGTTACATTATAGAGGAAGAAAAGGCGAATCAAATGAGGTATAGGTTGTTTAAACGGTTACAGGGAATTAAGCTTAAATTATCAGTTTTTGAAAAAAAAATTACAGTTGCGGACTTTCTTTTTGTCGGCACTCTACTTAACAGAATCTCCAGCTACGGTATAGCTTGAAATGTCTTCTCAATTATTAAATCATTTCCCTCTGATAGATTCATAAGAGTAGTGGTTAATGGGTAGAAATCAGAAGATCACAGTATTAATGCTTGTGTCCCTCAGGGGTCCATCCTGGGGACAACTCTCTTCCTGATCTACATTAATGATCTTCCAACTCATATCCTTACATCATTCTTAGACATTTATGCTGATGACACTACTATCTATGATTGCACATCGTAGACCGTAAATGCCCAAGTTCTCTCCGATTCTTTCTCCTCGGACATTGAGTAAGTAGCACAATAGGGAAAGCGGTGGCTTGTTACTTTTAATGCATCTAAAACCAACCACCTATCTTTAAATCATCAACGCTCTGATCCCCATCTGGTATCAATTGAAATGAATGGCTCTCGTCTTGGGGATGCCACATGTTTTGATAAGCTTCTGGGATTTACATTTACTCCTGGTCTGAAGTGGAACACATACATAAAATCCGTTGCCAAGGCTGCTGGAAAAATGGTGGGATCCTTCTATCGATCCAGTAGATATCTCACTGCTGATGCAATTCTCCATCCATATAAGAGCCAGGTACGTCCAAGGATGGAGTACTGTTGCCACATCTCGGCAGGAACTACTAGAAAGGAACAATCCTACCTTGATAGAGTTCAAAATAAACTTCTTTATCTGTGCCTAAACCTTAACTATAGAATTGTCTTCCGTTTTCCTGATTTCCAGCTGACTACAATATGGTTGTCTTCAAGTCTAACGTAAACAAATTTTTGATGAGTCGTTCCATATAAGTTGACAAATTTACCGAATTTCCATTAATAACGGTTACTTTGTTGTCCAATTTCTACTGTATACTCTTTACCCCTTATCCTCCTATAACCTCTTGACCATGATACGTGGTGATGCCTTTGTAAAAATAAATTAAATGGCGCACAAACAATACATAAAAGCAAAACTGTGAGCAACGATGTATTAGAAACAATAAACAATAAGAAACTCTTATTTAATCTACATAACATTTTTGCTATCATGTGGCATTCTTATACCAGAAAGAGTAAATGTTTCCCTCATTAAAGTGGGAAAAATATTTATTATTTCTGGCATAAGAATAACACATAATTGCAAAGATGTTATTCACTTCAGCATCAGAATGGCACAGAAAGGTAAATCATCTTATAATTTCTTTCATAAGAAAAGCGAAAAAAATTTTTTAGCACACTTTTTTAACATCAGAATTAAACCTTAAATAGTTTTATATCAGCTACGTTCGGATTTAGGAAAATGATACATGTTTGCTGTTGCTACTATTATGCTGTCTGCAAGAATGGACAAGTTTTTGCATTTTGGTTGTACATTAAGAAGAGTAGACAAACCTTGTTCGCAAAAATAGGTTGTTGAGAAAGGTAGTAGAATTTTAGTTGCTTCATGCGTTCAGCATTATAAGCTTTTGTGGTTTTGAGATCCCAAATCTTGAGAGATTTTCCTTGATTTCAAATTCCATTTTTGTTTCATTCTTGAAACGAAGTTCAATAAACTCTTATCAATGCATTCGCCTGGTCAGGTAATTTAGTCAACTCATTTTTGAAGGGATTTCCAACCAATCTGACATTATGTGAATTAAGTTCAGTAAAATAGTCACAGAAAATATTCCTAAGTTCAGTCAAATGCCTTATGACTGAATTTTTTCTGCCACTAAGACGGAAATCTTGGCAGCCTTCCAAAAACTTCCCCAGTTCTTGAAGGCAGCAGTCCTATTGATATTTGATTTCAGGTTTCAATACTGAAGATTTAATACAAAAACTGATTTTTCCTTTACAGGAAATGGACTTTCTTTTGTTGCAATTCATTGTTTACTTTATTGACATGCCCAAAATGGCAACTAACAATCCAAGAAAGGGTAGCGAGCTTGTTTATATTAACATTTCTGTAAGTGTGTGTTTTTGATCAGTCAGACACATTTTAGAATCGGCTAAAAGAGCCGCATCTTATTCAGAAAATTTCCATCTTACTTCGCTTTCTAAAAAAGTAGTATATTCAGGCTCTTTATCCTCACATAAATCACGAAACATCCTCGTGTTTAGTGCATAATCTTCTATAACATTGAAATCTAACCACATCATTTAACCTAGCTTCAACTTTTTGTTCTGAGTTCTTTACAACAAATAACGGACGATGTATCATATGGCTAGATTATCTACAGTCTGTTGTTTGGCTAAAGCCACAAACTTAACAAAGCATGGCAGGAGTTTCATCAACTGATACATCTATGCAATAATCTCACTTCAAATCAACAATTGGTTTTCGAACCATGCGTTAACCTTATTGAACCCATCAATCACGACTCAGGAAAAGGACACCAAAACATGTCTTCTTTGATTTTATCAGAACAGCAATTGTGAATTACTCATAACATCTCTCGTTTCATCAAGTTTAATGCCTAAATCGATACTTGTTTTATTTAAGAAATCACTTGTTCTTTGTCATTTTATGCGAGGATGGGATTTCTTTTCTTTAATGACTCTAGCAGATGAAGATAATATATTCCGTTGTTTAACTACTTTCTCTCCACACATTATTACTTCCATTTTACAGCCGCATGCTTGATTAAGTCTTCACCAATGAATGTGGTTTCTTGGTTTGCGCAATCAAATATGTCACTTTAAAACGAGATGGACTCGTGTCAAACGCTGCACTCTTATTATTTTCCAGTCGCTGTCTCTGTTTCCGTAGATTCCAGAATTCCAAGTATCCCCGTGGTTTAAAAGAGAGATGTGAATGAACCCTGTCAAAGAGGACTCATTTGTCCCATGTTATCTTTTTCTGTAGTACCATAAATAAAGAATGCTGTCTGATGTGTATTTTTCTTGTTTATTCTATATGAAAATACGTTTTTTTACACCCCAAACAAAGCACAGCAGGGAACTACTATCGGGGCATAAGTTGTAAGAGTATTATGAAGGGAGATGAGTAGCAAGTGTCTGTTCACATTACACTTGAACTTCTGCGTGTCAGTACATTTGAGAAAGCAGAATCCCGGAAAGGGAGTTCTAAATTCTAGCAGTTCTGGGGAAGAAACTATTAGAGTAGAAGGTTTTATTACACATAGGGATCTCTACTGTGAAGGGGTGTGATTTGGCTGCTTATTCGGTTTGTCAGGGGTATTCACGTCAAGAGAGTACAAGGACTTGTGGTTCGGCAAAGCATAAACTATTATAGTTCTTGTAGAACAGGCAGATGGATGCATATTTCGTCAATAGAACAAAGGTCAAAGCTTAGATGACAGTTCGGGACCTATCAGGTTGTCAACTCTCTTGGGTGAGAGACAAGTAGCAGATGCAGTAGTCGAAATGTGATAACAGTACTCCAATGGGCGAATGGTGGCCTTATAGATGTACATAATACTTTCAGACGTAACTAGTTTTCTAGCACGGTAGAGAGAGCCCACTTTCTTCGCAATTAGCTTGGCAATGCTCTCAATGTGTCTATTCCAGTTCATGTTCCATGTAAACGTTAGGCCGAGGAGTTTAAAGCAAGTTATTTCAGGCAATGCGTTCTTGGCCATTGCTATTGGTACTAGAGAAGGTTTCTTATAAATATTGAAGAAAACAAGATTAGTCTTGGCAGTATTGAGTGTGACTATTCATTTTTGTCTCCGTTCTACTACAGATTTGAGGTAATCATCTAGTGTTTCTGTCATTTCCTTAGATATATGTTCATTTGTTTTCCCCTCGTATCTGTTATAGAGAGTCGTGTCATCACAAAATATACCAATCTAAGAAACATTTTATCATTTATGAATATCATGATTGATAAAGGTCCAAGGATAGACCCCTGATGTTCTCCCGCATTTATATCATATTGTTTGGATGTACGACCGTCGAGGACAACCTGGATTTTTCTCTTACTTAAGAAGGATTTAATTACATTATGTATTCTTCTACTGATACCATATGGTCTAATTTTCCTTAGAAGACCATCGTGCCATACCCTGTCAAAAGCCTTAGATATATCAAGGGGTACATCTCTACTCTCTCCTGTTTTGTCTAGTCAACGGTATATACGTTCAGAGATTAATATTAGGATATCTGCTGTGGAATGGGCTTGCATAAATACATATTATTTGCTGGCCAAGCATTTAGCAGCTGTAAGGTGATGGACTAGAGCTTGAAGAACTCAAAAATTGGTACCACAGAAGCGATTTTCTAGCAGTCACGAAACTAAGATTTATTAAGGCATTTGTTGAAAAGTCTGGAGAAAACTGGATCAACCTCAGCGGAGCATTTTGTTAATAGCACATCCGGGATGAGATTGGTCCCCTGTTCTTTTGAAATGTCTAGGTATGTTATGATACCATGTACTTGAGAAGGGGTGATTTTCAAATTATCTAGTGTGGCGTCATTTTGCAAAGCAAGTCAGTGGGAGTGGTGTGACAGGTCCAATGTGGAGTTTGAGGTTAGTCTTCTCGATTGCCGTGCAAACCACTTCATGATTGTTTGATGGTGAGGAAAGGTTTGATTGCCCATTATTTACCACACTGTTATAGATTTTTCAAAAATCTCGGATATCTTAATTTCTGTGCTTCGATGCGTTTTCTGGTGGTGGCAGTGTCTTAGCTGAAGTTATTTCTCTCTTAAAATTACTTCTAGCTTCTATATACTTCTGTCTGTTTGAACTGGACTCATGCCGGTTGGATCTGCGCTACGCATGCTGCCTTTGAACAATGGCAGCTGCACAAATAGAAATAAAAAAATGGGTAGAGTCGGGCTTGCTTTAGAATTTCTTTGTTGGATTGTGTGCTTCAATTGCAGTTTTAGACAATTCAGTAGTCTTATTTGCGCACTGTTCAGCTAGAAGGGAAACGATATTTCTCATGAGGCATCTGTGATGAGATTCCTGATGGCTTCCCAACCAGCCTTTTTGGAATACCTCGTTGTTTTGAACAGTGGGCTTCAGTTTTAGGTTGAAAATTTGAGGCGATTTCTACGATTATCCCAGAGTGATCAGAATGCTCGAGTAGGCAGTGGGCATTCGTTATACAGTCATCGGGAACTGTGGTCAGAAATAGATCTAGAAATGAGGCATCATGATCTTGCTGGTGTGGGAAACGTGTCGAAATATAACCGTCTGTGATAGGGAATGAGATATAGAGAAGCTATGATGAATATCGGTGCTTTGATATTCCTCCCATTATCCAGACCACCCTTATTTGATCGTGGCTGTTCCCCCCAAACACGCCCGATCAAAATATAAACTAGGTAAATGTCGAGGGGCTTAATGAAGACTGATAAACCAGGGAGCACCAAAACAACAACCGCCACCCAAAAAAATAACAACAACCCAAAAGCGATCTTACTTAGGATTACACCCCATTTCAATACGCATTCAATATTACAGAAGTAGTTTCATTATTGATATTTCTCTGTTTTCATAGTTTAAAATATCGTTCGATCCTGGATGCATTTTTTCCTTCAACTTTCCCTAAATTGGCACCCCCCCATTCATATCAAGTTCATCCCCCCATTCTACTTTTCTACATCTGGGTAATTTACCTCATATTCCTCGACTACTGATCCTGTCTATAGTGTTATGTATGCATACATATTAGCGGGAGTGAATTATGTTTATTAGATTTTAATTCATTATTATTAGTATTATTATTATTATTATTATTATTATTATTATTATTATTATTATTATTAATGATTTTATCTACATAATTAATAAAAGGGCTTCATTTTTTCTTAATTTGTATTTAATATATATTTAAGATATGAGTGTGCAATTGACTATCTGCATATGCAAACCATCAATTTGTTTTGATTCCTATTTTATTATTGCTTCACTATTTATTAGTGATTATTGTTTCAATCTTCTTAATGGCCTTTTCAAAAGGCTTACATTGTTATATAAAGATTGCTACTTTAATTTCTAATTGGAAAATTGTGACATTTCAAAATGTATTTAATATATAGGATAACGGTGACATTTATCGTGCGTGTAAATCATATATATATTTCAATTCAAGAAAATTTCAGATATTTAGTCCTTGCTTGATAATCATAATATTATTTAGCATCCATGTACAGTTAATCATTTTATGCTATGTCATTTACGCATTCCAAACCATTAAACCTAAAGATACTATAACTATCTATGTAATTTAATTAAAATATGTAAGAGATACAAACCCGCATACATCTTCACATAACATAAGTACAAATACAGTGCATGATGATAATATGTATTAGAACACATTCACATCACTCTTTCCTAATATATAATCTCTACTGAACTTAACGCCCATTCTCTCTCTGCCTCTGTCTGTGTCTCTCTCTTTCTGTCTGTCTCTCTCTCTCTTTAAATTTCCGCTGCGGTTTAGAGTGACCTTATAGTTAGGTTCCTTGCAAACGAAGAGAGAGATATATAGAGACAGATAGAGAGAGAGAGAGTGAGAGAGAGAGAGGGAGAGAGATGGCTTTGTTTCGGGGTCCTAATATCATGACCAGCGGCAATCCTAATTCCTGCACTGGTGACTGCGGAAGGATAAAACTACCAGTGGCTTTAGGTATAAACATGTTTATATATATATATATATATATATATATATATATATATATATATGTATATGTGTGTGTGTGTGTTTGAGTTTGTATGTGTGATTTCGGTTTAGTCAAAGAAGCAAATCGAACACAAAGTCCATCAAAGATTATCTCATAGATCTATATTTGAAACAAGAACAGCGAAGCAATATTACGGCCAAGGAATTCGTCTGAAGACTGAAAGACATTTTCTGACAATTGAATTAAAACTTTTGTCGAATCGAAGGCAGAAAGTCTAGTAGATAAATCTTATGTGAGAACCATACTCAATGCCTTAACAATTAATAGATTAATATAATTAATTAATATAAAAAACAGGAAGGCATAATAAGTATTCCACTTTTCTCTGCATTATGTTTACCAGTGTTTTCAAATTAAGATTGCATGTAAATGTGAAGGCAAGGAGTCGCAAGGCTTCACTCTAAGCTACGGTTCTATTAATAGATATGTGAAAATGTTTCTCATGATCGTCATATGTTTTAATACATATAAATTATACCATACATTTATATAGCGTTTCAAATACAGACTAGAGGTCATTTTCAGAAGGTTTACGCCATTGCTATGAGAAATGTATCCATATATGATGGATCTTAAGCTTAGTAAATAAAGATATTAATTCACATGCGTGATTTTCAGTAGTTATCGAATATAAAACCATGTGATAAAATATGATTTATTGAACTTAATGGAGTCACGTAAATCTTTGTACTGCAATACTCTGCATCTCTTCCGGTTATAGTTGGTAACTTGGCACGACGAACACGATGAGGGTGCTTTGTGTGATGAGATGAAAGCGATTTCTTAATTAACGTTTGACAAGGTAAAACGATGGTAAAGGCTTATATATTTAGGTGCATATGGATATTCATCATTAAATTTTCATATTTACGTATAATATCCTTCAAGTTTTTCGAAATAATAACGCGTCTGATGCATTTGTGTCTCCAGCTTAAAATATATGTACTGGCAGTTTCCATTCATTTCACCAATATGACGGATTCAATTCACAATATTATTTTTCCACTTTGGACACACACACGCACACAAACGTATATATATATATATATATATATATATATATATATATATATATGTGCTATTTGTGTATGCATATTAAAAAAAGAATGATTATATATATATATTTAGTAATGTGATTGATAATTTAAAAATCAAATTAGAATTAAATTAAAAATCTGTTTCATAAGAAGGAACAACAACAAAATCAATAATTTGTACGATCGTTTCGGAAAACAATGTTTTTTATTGTGGTAGACATCAAGCTACGGACAATAATTTTTACATATAGTGTATTTAACAAACAAAGTTCCCTCATCAGCAAAGTATTGGGAAGGGTTTTTCCCAATACTTTGCTGATGAGGAAACTTTGTTTGTTAAAATACAATAAAAAACATTGTTTTCCGTAACGATCGTAGAAATTATTGATTTTTTTGTTGTTCCTTCTTATGAAACGGATTTTTAATTTAATTCTAATTTGATTTTTAAATTATCAATCACATTACTAAATATTAAATTAGCGCTCGGATATTTACTTATCGAGCTTATTATATATCTAAATTACAACGAGCACTTTTTCTTTCCCTGTACTTTAATTAAACTATTAAGTTTACTATTACATTAAAATACACTCTGCTCTTTAGACTATTGTTCTAATCTCCTTTAAATATATATGTATATATATATATATTTATGTATATAGTTAGTAGAAATGGTAATTAATAAAAACTGAAGAAAGTGCTCAATACTGTTGTAGAGCAAATATGCGTTTTATTTTTTATTGCCGTATCTTTCTGTTAAGTTACATTATTGTTTCAGCTACACGGCCGTTTTTTGGCCGTCTGCAGCTTCCTCAGACTTTTACAGAAATGCTCGTTGTTATGGGATGAAAGAGTGAAAGAGTGAACAGGTGAGGGGTGCGAGGAGAGCGGGGGAAAATGAGGAAGGTAACAAGGGGGAAAGGTGGGAGGGGGTGCTTGGTTTGTCGGTAATGTTCTAGTTTTTTAGCTTAAGGAGCTTGTGGGGGAGACTCTGGGAAGTTAATTTCTGGTGTGGCTGAAGGCATAGGGATACATGGAGGGGGAAGGGGAATATGTGGGTGTAGGAGGAGGGGGTCCTTTAAAATTCGAGTCTTAATATCTAAGATTTTGGCGTCTCGTTGCTGAGATGATTTCTTGATAATTATGTATTGACCTGTTGGGTGTCGTCTTAGGTTCGGAAGCGGGGGACACGATTCGGTTTATTTATTTAGTTTTTATTTGTTGTTAATTGTTTGGAGAGGGTTAGCTAGCGGCCACGCGCGCGAACACACAAATGCGCACATACACACATATATACTTAGGAGCGAAGCGGGTGTATATGCATACATGCGCACATATTTGCACGCCACAGCGGAGATGTATGTGTACATGTGCACGTTTCTTTAAGTATATGTGTTTGTACTTACGCATGTGTGTGCTCGCGTGCGTGGCCGCTAGCTAACCCTCTCCAAACGATTAACAACAAATAAAAAACTAAATAAATAAACCGAATCATAGCCCCTCCCCCGCCTCCGAACCTAAGCGAACACCCAACAGGTCAATACATACTTATCAAGAAATCATCTCAGCAACGAGACGCCAAAAACTTTAACATTAAGACTCGAATTTTAAAGGAACCCCCTCCTCCTTCACCCACATATTCCCTTCCCGATCCATGTATCCCTATGCCTTCAGCCACACCAGAAATTAACTTCCCAGACCCTCCCCCCACAAGCTCCTTAAACTCCAAAACTAAAACATTACCGACAAACCAAGCAACCCCTCCCACCTTTCCCCCTCGCTCCCTTCCTCTTTTTCCCCCGCTCATTTCTGTAAAAGTCTGAGGAAGCTACAGACGGCCAAAAAATACGGCCGGGTAGCTGAAACAATAATGTAACTTAACAGAAAGATACGGTAATAAAAAATAAAACGTATATATATATATATATATATATATATATATATATATATATATATATATATATATGTATATATATATATGTATATATGTATGTATATATATATAGAGAGAGAGAGATAGATAGATACATCCGATTGAGTTAAGCGTGACATCACTGTTGCATATTTTCTCTCAGTAATGTCGTAGTATTTTAGTACATAGACTATATTATTATTATTATTATTATTATTATTATTATTATTATTATTATACCGTATATTAATGAATTTAAGCACGTTGTACAAACCATGTATAACAAGTGGATTCTATTCCACATTTTCTGAGATTATTTCTGGTATATAAATTGATATACATATTCATATATACATACCCGCACAAATATGAAATTATATACCCATATCTCTACGTACATATCCGCTGTGGGCAAACATATATTCATTAAGCTTCATTGCCCCTATGAAACAGAGTTCTCAAAATGTATTTTCCAACACTTGAGCCCCAAGAGGATGTGCATATTTATATTATACGCTGTAAATAATTTTGATATTTGAGTTTTGAATATAGTTGCTAATGCTTTGTACGATTGCTACTCTGTAAAGTAATATATATATATATATATATATATATATATATATATATATATATATATATATATATATATATATATATAAGTGACATAAGTCACAGATTAAACATCAAGTGATTTATCCTGTCAGATATTACATTGAGTTAATACTTTCAGGATGATACTAGCCAAAGGTAAAGCTCAATATTAAAAAAATAGAGCAATATATAAGTTTAATGTTTAAGGTTAAACTATACACACACACACACATATATATATATGCGTGTGTGTGTTTAGTCTAAAGAAGGTTTAGATGAGATGTAATCGATACTGTCGGTTTCAAACCTGATAATTGGGGATCGTTTTAGATATCATAATTTCAGGCTCTCGTCAGCCAATACTAATCCCTTTTAAAACCGGAAGTCGAAACACACACACACACACACACACACATACACACACACACACACACACACACACACACACACACACACACATATATATATATATATATATATATATATATATATATATATATATTAGGATTCTTGTATAAAGTTGGTTAATGGATGTTGAGATAATTTTAGTGGAGTAATTTACCGTACATTTTTCCATCTCCGGTGATTTTGAAAAAACGAATTTTACTTCCTGTTTTATGGTTTTATTTCTCGATAGTGCTGAACTACTGGGCTATTGGCATTCGCCATAAAATCCATGGTGGGTTGCTTATAATTTGTTATATTTTTTTGGAAAAAAGATTTCAACAGAGTGTTCTATTATATGGAAAATCCACAACAAGAGCATATTATTTATGTTTTGTATACATCTTATTTAGATGAGATAAGTCATCGGTATCGTCGGTTTCAAACCTGATAGTTATGCCCGTTTTTGGATACTCATATCAAGCTCTCTATCCCCAATACACATCTATTTCATTACGGGAAGTGGACACATATTTATATTACGAGTTTCACGTTAACTCACTATTTAGTATTAACATAAACCTCTATTTTGTGTTGTCATAATTTTCTTAAACATATTTGAATTCAGTAAATGTGTAAAAATAACATGCTAGAAAAACACACGTATTTGAATTTGGTTTAAAATTAATATTTGTTTATCCAAGAGATGGATCAATAATAAGGAATGTATATAGGAATATCTTCGTCTTATTTCCTTCAAAAAGAGGAAAGTTATTTAAAGTAAAGGAAAAACATTTAGAGAAAAGAAAATAATCTACAAAGTACAGAAGTAATAATTCAATTTAAAGAAAGTAACATTATCAAGGTTAGTCTAGACTATAAATATTTTCCAATTTCTGAATCTCGAGCAATATTTCCGTATTAGTTTGAAGAAAACAGAAATGAAATGCAGAAAACTAACATTAGGCCAAGGAAACTTTTCTATCAAAATTGTATATGGATTTGTCCCTTGTCGTTGAAGATTTGCTTTGGAAATAACTGATTATTTTTCGTTATTTTGTCTTCGTTCATGAGGGATTTCGGGCAAAAATAATTGTCACAAAACAATTACCGTCTTAAAAGACTGTAAGAAATCCGTAAGAGATGAAAAAGAAAAGTTTTATTTTCCAACCCTGTAAATAAATTTGTTTATTCAACTTGCCGTAAAATACGTTTAAATATGTTTAAAACCATGCAGATTCTTTGCATTTTTTATACAAAAAGTGCAATCTTTTTTTAAATGGCTTAGTGCTATCAGCTAGAATCGAGACCCAAGTATTAAGAATTCCAGTCGCGGTTTCTTCCGATTTTGTTATCGACAGAAGTAGGAGAGCGTCTAAATATATATTAGAATAACAACTTGAAATCAATGTTATATGAGCATGCGCAGAAAGAAATACAGCAGCTCGGCCAGATGAAGTAAGCATTTCCCAGTTCAACTTATACGCCTTTGCGTGTTATTAATCCGAAGACAGATTTTACTCGTTGTAAACCATCCTTGGTACATGATTACTATTTTCTGTATATTTTAGTGTTATGTGATTTGGAGTTTAAGAGTTCATCGCTTACATATTTACACACATATACATGCACTGTTTTTTTATATGGATTTTTTTTATTATTATTTTATTTATTCATTCATCTTATTATTTATTTTAACCGGAATATATTAAACCACTATATAAATTTGAGTGTGTATTTATAAATTGTAAGTGTAATTTTAATATTCAATATATTTAACCCAATAATTACCCGAAAGAAAGAAATTGCAATTTGCCATAAAGAAATATATTTTGCTTAGTATAATATACTGAACTCGAATATATCCAAATTTATCCTGATAAGTATCTTTAAATAGTATAGTTATGTTAAAAATATTTGTTAAATTTTAATTAAAAAGTAGAACCATAAATTTTCGCCCTTGGAAAGACAACATGATTTCATTTCTTTTTGATTAAAAAAAAACAGTTTCTTATTTTGTTTCAGACTATTTACTAGTTGACCTGCTGTGTACAGATCCCAAAAGAGATAAAATCCTCTTGTAATACCTGAAAGCGACACAATGTTCAATGAGCGAGATCAAAGATGCACCGCTGTACAACTCTCTACCGATCCAAAATAAGATAAGAATCATAGCCAGCTCACTCAAAATATAAATTAGAACGGTTACACACTTGAGGACGAATTTTCCGTCCACATTTATTGTCTTTGGCCTGGTATTTATGGGGGCAACATCATGCCTCCTCACATCTTCGAAGTCGTCTTGAAAATCACCACTAATATATACCTGGATGTGCTGAATAGTGTAATGATCTGCTGATGTAATGAGGTGGCCGCCGGCAGATCCCGGGTATTAGCAGCAGGTGTCGGCGCCACCGCACAATGCCAAAAACAGACAAGCTTGGCTTTAGAAGGAATACAATGACGTTGTACCCTTCTCGTCCTGACCCCTTCCTTCCCTCCTTCCGACCTGAACCCGCTGTACAATTTAGTTTGCTCGCACATCGAGAACATCATTAATACAACACCAGAGCTAGTCTGACCGCTGCTATTCGCCATTTATTCGCCGAGCTCCCACCGGAGCTTTAGGTAAAGGCAGACTCTCAGTTCCAGACACGTATCGAGGCGGTCATTGGTGGTAATGGCAGCTGCATTGAGTAACTATCAGCTTATCCACATACTCAAGTTACCTGAATTGATCTTTTTGATAAGAGTTTAAAAATACGTCTCTAGTGTTGTTTTTCATAGGACGATACATTTATTGTTCCTCTCTATATTTACTATTGTTTCTTTAAATATAAGTCATTAATTTACACTGTTTAACTTAATCAGGTTTTAATCGAGGTAGTATTTACCTAGATCTATGCACACAGTTTTTAGCTACACCTTGTCGTTTGTTGTATAGATTTTCTGTAGATATTATCATATGAGATGTTTCAAGAGGGAAAAGCTTGATACAGCTAGACATATTTAGTTAATATTTACTAGAACTTCCTAGTATAGACCATTTCATTTTGTATTCTATGTTATTTATTCTTAGTTACTCATTTTGCTAATGGTGTTGTTTTCTTCGTACTTTTTTCAATATGCAGTTAAATGGTTACCGAAGTTGTCTTTGATTCCGCGTTTGCGAACTCAGTTTATTTTCTGGTTGTCTTATTATTAAGAATTTAACAATTTTATACTAAAATATCAGATCGCAAATGCGCATTAATATTGTTTTACTTATCGTAGGAATCTTATTAATTATACATAGAAATATAGAATGGATTAAACGTAACGCTTAACTGCTTTTATTTAATGACGTAAAAAAACGGAAAGATACTAAACATGTGCAGGCGAATATTATTTTTTTTTCTAAACAATTATCTTCTTGTAATGTAAGTAAAAATACTCAAGCTGATATTAAAACCAAAACTTAAAGAAAACGAGTCACATACGATAAGCTTTAGGCTACTGTTAAAAGTGTTAACTAAACTTACCTATTTTTAACATAACTTTCTGTCATATACACTAATCATGTATGCGTATTTGTGCAACTGTTGACAAACAGATAAAGAACCGATGATCCTATATACTAATTTTTTTAATGTGATCGTTTAGGGTTTTCTTTTTTGCCAGATGAAAACCGATTAAAAGGTGTTCCAAAATGTCTGATTACCCTATATACCAAATTTCAACTCGAAATCAAAAGTTCGTTGAGGACATTGGTTTAAAATTGCCATCATATGTATTTTTCTTTTATGGATACATATATTAGAAATACGGCATTTAATAAATTCGTTAATATTTCTACAGTTAGAAAGTAATTCATTTTCAGTATTCTGATTTATTAAAGAACCACTATCCTTAAGTTACTTATATATACCGGCACTGCAAAAACGTAGTATGGTTTTAGCTAAGTTAGTTGTTGTATAGAACTATAACTATTAGAGTATATCAATTTAATAGTTTTCCCAAGCTGTTTCTTTTAGAATTTGAAAATTTGTTCGGTATTTTTTTTTAATGTGTGCGCTGTTCAACTTATTGAACAAGACGCAATTTCTATCTGTAATTTTCTTTTTCTTTTTTTCCTATTTTATTTTGTGGGGTTTTTATATTGTTCCTTCGGGGTTATTACTGCTAATAATATTGTTTTTATAAGTTATAAGACCAGAGTTACCCATAGTAATATTGTATGAAATAACGTGCAATGGTTTCGGTTTTGTTACATTCCCATCTTTTAATTCATTGTGTTCATTTTCAATATACTTTTTTGTATAGTCTTATCTAGGTAATGCTTTACTATAATCTGTTTTCTTGTAATTAAATATTTGTTCGTTTGAAGATAATCCCGAAATTCTTTAAGATATGCTAGTAATAATTCCTTCGGTTATAGATAGTAAGTGATTTTCAATATAAAAGAACGTTATATGTCATGATTTTTACGGATTTAAAAAAAAAAGTTAAGTTTGCCGTATAAAAATACAATTTTCTGGTTTATATGAACAGTTATTTTAAAGTGATCATATTAGTAATAGCAGAAATATCTGTTCTTGCTTCTTTGAAGAATATTTTCGCCAACTGCCCAAATAGTTTTCTGTTGTTACACAGCTTCTCTTAGAAAACTTAAAAAAATATAGTAATCTTAATTTTTCCTGGTCCCATCACTCGTTTGTATCTTTATTGCTATTAACAATAACATTTGTGATAATACTTGTTAATGTAACCTTTTATTTAGGCCACAGCCTCTTTCTTGTCGAGAAACGATCACAAGATTATTCAACACAATTACGGCCTATTTTGTCTCTTAAGTATACGGTCACATTTGCCAAGATTATTCGAAACAATTACGGTTGACGCCCGACACAATTGTGTTATTCGGATATGAACAGTATACAAGAATGATTGTATTTTTACTTTTCTTGCCACAATACAGTTTGACTATATCATCAAGCACTGACAGTTCTGCTATCTAGTGGGATCACTTATTAATTCTATGCCCGCAATTTTCTACGCGTCTTTGTTTGTGAACGGAACTATCAAAGTCCAGTTACTTACGTCTGATAGCTCCAGTACACTGGAAAAGATTACTCGTTGTCAAAATTCCGTCCGCAGAAGTCGGACTGTCCACGAACAAATTTGTCGAGATCTGCATCGTTTATTTATTTTAAAAGTAATTTTATTGATGATTGGGAGTGATACAACACTGCTTTAGCATGAGCTTAAGATTTAGAATTTTAGTTCATCTTTTACTAGATCTGTAACGCAACCGCAAGTCAACCCTTCTCTCATAATGTCTTTAAAATATTGTCCTTCCTATAAAGTAAATTACTTGACAGCCATGCTGTTTTACTTTCATGTATTAAGTAAGATGACTTAAAACTTTAATATTTCCGTATTCTATGTGTGTCTCTATCCAGGTAACAACATCCTGACAAACAAAACTACAAACACAGTTAAAAAAAGAAACTTGCAAGTAAAACAGCATAGTCCGTGCTAAGAATGGGTGTGCCTTCGTTTTTAAGTTTCTTATTTAAAACTGTTTTTTTTAATTTAATATATTTAATAATCCTTTTTTTTTCACATGATGAATAGTCAGTAATATACAACTCATGAGATTAGAAAAAATAACTACTATATATTTAAAAAAGTCAGATTGATCTATATATATATATATATATATATATATATATATATATATATATATATATATAGGGTGGCCGAAAAGTCCCAGGACACTATACATCAATCATATTTAACAGAATTAAAATATTAAAAATAGAGTGTCCTGGGACTTTTCGGTCAGTGTCCTGGGACTTTTCGGCCACCCTGTATATATATATATATATATATATATATATATATATATATATATATATATATATATATAGGTTTTAGTAGTTATTAAACACATGCTATATAATATTAACTTTTACGCGCGATATAATTGTTTAAATATGTACTAGCAAGACCTGTGGAAACTCAATCATGTGTAATATATTGATGGTGTCATTCTGTAGATGATCCGTGTAAATGGTGACCCTCTGAGATTATTGTAGCTTTTTTGTTAAAACTGCAAAAGTATTTATCTTAGCTAGCATGAACGCCCGGAAAAGCCCGGTTCTAAAGTACGCTTTAATATGATATTTTAAAACTTACTGATTTCATATATATATTATTATAGAGTTAATGTTATATCAATTTTTATATATGATAAAGCTGTGACTTCAAAAATAAAAAAAAATATCCCTATGACGGGTTCATTACCTTGAATCGAAACTGAAATAAAAACTTATAATCGAACCGAAACAAAATTTATGAAAAATTCTTGATAAAAATATTTAAAAAAATAGATTACTGGAGTGGCATCAATTACCATCGAAACCAAAACCAAGACTTATGAATCTTTGTCAAATATGCTGTTAACAAATATCGTCTTGTTACATGTAAAACGGAAAGAAAGAAATAGTCACCTACGTAAACGAGAACCTCCCAAATTAAAATCTTGAATAATTATATAAACTCAAGTGTAAATACATATTAAGCCGACTTCACAAATTGATAAAAGTTAATTATTGGATTTTAATTATAAGGTGAAGCTCGAAGATTCCAATCCCGACGGATAAAGAAAATAAAAGAAAAAATAGACAAAGAAATAAAATAAAGAATAAATAAAAGCATTACCAAAATACACACACAACGCCGCCCACCATATCCTTATGCAGCTAGAATGAATCTGTTAGGTTCCCACTTTCGATATGACTCTAATAAAGGGTAGGTCGCTGTTTCCAGACTCTTCAGCTAAGGTTAAAAAAATGTTTCCAACTTTTGAACCTAATTTGTACAAATTACCGCTAACAGTTTTCTTATTACAGTTTGACTTAAACACTCGTAATTAAATTTTACCTATCTTGTCTTGATTTTTGGTTCTGTTCTGAAATCTTTGTCAAATATGCTGTTAACCAATATCGTCTTGTTACATGGAAAACGGAAAGAAAAAAAAGAAGTCAACTATGTAAACGAGAACCTCCCAAATTAAAATCTTGAATAATTATCTAAACTCAAATGTAAATTAATATTAAGCCGACTTCACAAATTAATAAAAGTTAATTATTGGATTTTAATTATTAGGTGAAGCTCGAATTATTCAAACTCGAGATATATAATGCCAAAGCATCCACTCATGCATATGGGAGGGGAGATTATCTTCAAAAGCGTCCTGAATTGATAATTGAGCACCGGACTTTACTACTTAGATATTAATATGCCCCTCGTACCTATTTCCCCCCTTTTTTAATGGAGAGTAGATAATACAGTGGATGTGTTATCGGCAGCTCCAGTAACTCTCGATTCTCC
The DNA here is from genome assembly GCF_053919585.1 of Euprymna scolopes. NCBI lineage: Eukaryota > Metazoa > Mollusca > Cephalopoda > Sepiida > Sepiolidae > Euprymna > Euprymna scolopes. The sequence continues at coordinate 20,672,805 of NC_136485.1, forward strand.
TTTTTTGTCCCTCAGTCCTCATGCAAATGAGTGATTTTCTGACAAAGTGTGAAGAAAAAGCTGCTTTAAAGGTCGGTAGTACTTGGTAAACAGTAGTCTGAGTTGTCCGAAATTTTTCTGTCTCTATATCTATCCTTGTGGCCATGTCACTAGTAAGGGTGCTGGAGCTAAACGTTTTGTCTGGGCTGAAGTTATCCGCCTGATAGTCAGGGACCCGAACCTTGGATTAACCACTAAGGAAGCTGTACTATCAGCAGGCGCAAAGTACTGGGACTGCTGTATTGCCATTTAGTGAATGGATTCTGGAGCATGCATTAGTCTCTGGTGGGACCTCTCGATGCCGTACTAGTGAGTCATTGTTACGGCTTTACGTGTTCATGTGCTACAAAAAATTTCCTGTGTTTTTCTCTCTTACTTTCCCTCTCTGTACTGCTCTAACCAAGTATGCCGACCTATTCCACAAATCCCAAAACCTCAACATGAAACATCTCCAGAAAATAAACTCGAATAAACCTAGAACCCCATCTTCAAACGTAGACCCCTACTACCATGTATGATTCTCCAACATCAGGGGTCTACGTTCCAACCTTCCAGAGGTTGAAACCTAATTAGAGGAGACGACACCGGACATATACTTTCTAAGCGAAACGGGAATAGGGCCGACTACTTCCCTAGATGTGTTCATAATAAACTGATACTCTGACTTAACATCTAAATCTGACCCCTAAGATCGCCATGGGCATGGAATATGTGCCTAAATTAAAGATGGCTTCCGATATTGCAGGGATATGTCTAGAGAAGATCCTAATTTACTTTATATGTACTTTCGGGTTGCAATTGCTTACACTACTGCATTTATATTTGTCCTCTATCGGCCCCAAAACAGCGGAGTTACTATCTTTAAGAGCATATCTGAGAAAATAGACCAGATCCTCTCCGCACACCCTACGGCTAAAATCCACATCTGTGGTGACTTCAACGTCCATAACGTGGAATGGCTGACCCACTCAAATAAGACAGGCAATGATGGAAGGTTCTGTCATGATTTTGCCATTGCTTATGACCTCACTCAGATTGTTCTCGAGCCCACCCGTGTGCCCGATACTACAGCTCAATATGCAAGCCTCCTAGACCTTTTTCTCTCAACTTCCCCTGAGCCATGTTCATGTTCCGTTCTTTCTCCTCTAGGATCCTGCGACCACTCCGTCGTATCAGTAAAGATCAAAAGGAAATGTAATAAATCGCCAGACGTACCCTTCCACCGTACTGTATACCGAAACTCCATGGCTGACTGGAATAGCTTCCGTACATATACATTATATCTGATCTACCTCTGCATTCTATGTATAAAAATGATGTGTCCTCTATAGTATAAGATCTGACCGAATGGTTAATTGTAGGCATAGACCGATTCATACCATCTAAAAAAAATCCAGCAAAAACCTACTAGCCAGTCGTGGTTCTCCCAAGAATGTGCCGCTGCCATAGCGCACAGAAATCACTTTTCCATAGCTATCAACGTAATAGATGCACTGAGACTAAATCTGCTTTCATGAACGCCAGCAACCACTGTAAAAGAGTAATAAAAAATGCAAGAGAGCTATATGCCCACTCGGTTAAATCACAAGTAGCTGATCAGCGGCTTGGTTCCCACCAGTGTTGGAAAATTAAAAATAGGATCCTGAACAGAAGTGTGCGTTCTATCCCAGCCATTATCAATGGACCAGAGGTCATCTCCTCAGTTTCAGACAAGACTAAACTATTTGCCAAGAACTTTACAGCTGATTCTACCCAATGCGAGGAAGACCATCAACTCCCCATATTTCCTCCTATAACACAGAACACGCTAGGTAACATACAAATATCTGTGCATGGGGTCGCCAAGCTAATTAAGAACCTTGATTCCAGTAAAGCAACTGGCCTTGACGGCATCCCAATTATAGTGTTTAAAAAGCTTCAACCAGAACTTTCTCCCATACTTACGAAACTGTTTAAACGCTTCCTTAAAAATAAGTGCATTACAACACCTTGGAACACCTCATCAATATGCCCTGTATTTAAGAACTCAGGTGATAAGTCATCTCCCTCTCAGTGCAGACCAATAAGTCTCCTGTGGGGTATGAGTAAGTTGCTGAAATCCATATTAAATAGAGAAATAGTCAGCCACCTCAGCAGAAATAACCTTAGTAACACGCAATATGGTTTCCGTTCTGCAAGATCTACCGCAGATGTGCTAATGGTTGTATCTCATAGGATTAGTGAATCTCTTGACAAATGCTTCCTTCTAGGGCAATTGCCCTTGACATATCAAAGGCCTTTCGACAAGGTATGGCATAAAGGCCTACTTCACAAGACCTCCAGCTTCGGTATAACTGGAAATATTATCTCTATCATTAAATCATTTCTCTCTGATAGGCTCATAAGAGTAGTGGTTGATGGACAAAAATCAGAGTCCTGCAGTATTAATGCTGGAGTCCCTGAAGGGTCAATCCTTGGCCCAAATCTCTTCCTGATCTACATCAATGATCTCCCAAAACACATACTTAAATCATTCGTTGACATCTATGCTGATGGCACGACCATCTCCAGCAACGCATCAAAGGCTGTAAATGACAAAGTTCTCTCTGATTCTCTCTTCTCTGATCTCGAACGAGTGGTTCAGTGGGGGGAGATGTGGCTGGTTACCTTTAATGCATCTAAAACCCAACTCCTATCTTTACATTATCAACGCTCTGATCCCCATCTGGCATCAATTGAAATGGGTGGCTCTCGTCTTGGGGTCTAGAGATGTTTTGACAAGCTTCTGGGCTTGACCTTCACTCCTGATCTGAAATGTATATCAATGTATATCAAGTCTGTTGCCAAGGTTGCTGGACAGATGGTGGGATCCTTCTACCGCTCCAGAAGATATCTCACTACTGATGCAATTCTCTATCTATATAAAAACCAAGTACGTCAAAGAATGGAATACTATTGCCATAGCTGGACAGGAGCTGCTAAAAACAGCCTATCCTGCCTTGACAGAGTAGAAATAGACTTCGTCGCACCGAAGGGAAGTTGCAAGCCTATCTTTGTTTTATCATGGTTTTCATGGCAGGTGCTCGTCTGAACTTCAATCTCTGGTCCTCCCTCGCCAATCCTTCACGAAAAACACCCGTCTAGCTGAATCTACTGTGAAAAAAATTTCCCCACTCTTTATCTGTGCATAAATCAAAACGTAGATTCCATGAACAAAGCTTCTTTCTTTGAACTGCACGCCTGTGGAACTCTGTTCCGTCTGCCTGCTTCCATCCTTACTACAACTTGCATGTCTTCAAGTCCAATGAAAACACATTCCTAATCAACCGCCCCCTTAAGTAGACATTTTAAATATCCACACTAACGTACTGTACTTACAATAACCCTTATCCCTTAGTGGCTTCCGGGCCTTGATAAGTGGTGACAACCTTGGAAAAAAAATAAAGAGGTCTTGATAAAATAATTTATAAAAAAAGAAATGACTTAAATGCCATCAGCTATAATCGAAACGAAACCAAAACCTATGAAGAATGCATTGGAAAATTATTTCAGACAAGAAATGAAAATACCTATCAAATAAATAACGAGGACGTAAGCGTGGCTCAGAAACTAAGACACATGCCAACGTTTTAATATATAGATTCCAGTTTTGCACCCCCTTATTTCTCAAATTTTAAAGATAAATTAATCTGTAATGATAAAGGAATAAAATATATTTATCATTCCCAGATATGGATCGGAAATCACTAAGAAAAACACAAAAAATGCAAAACTATGTTGCAGTCAAATAGCTCATTCCAATTTTTTGAATATAAAACACAATCAATTTAACTAATAAATGAGTATATATAACTGACATGTGGGAAAATAACTTGCGTCTTTAACACTAAAGCAAAATCGACGGTAAACCAAAGTATCCAAAAAGCATTCTAGAGCACCAAGAAAATATGATTGACAGGACCGAGGCAATTCAAAGTGAATAAGCAAGAAGAAACGAAACAACCCAATTTTACTTGCCGAGTTTTATGCATTTTTTCTGTGGTAACGTTAGATTTCATTTCTTTTTTTCTTTGTTTTCACCTCTATGTTTTTTAATCCTGGTCACCGTCGTCCAAATCAATATTATGTAACATGTAGTGTCGTTACATTTCAACCACTCTTACAAATACGTTACACTGTAACCGTGTCGTTAATTTCAACCACTTTTACACTTACGTTGTCTGGTACCGTCACAAAAAAACAAGGAAGGATTAAAAAAATTTAAGTGCAAATAAAAAAACATTATCTGTCGTACTTCCAACAATAACTCATTTGATTATCTTTCCAAATATCTTTTCGCAAACGCATGTTTTTTTACAACATTCAGCCACACGACATACGCTTTAGAAAAGTATCCTTCTTCTGTATCTAATTCTCGACCACAACTTCACACCTCCATCTCCCTGACGCGCAGATTGCTTCTCTTTTTGCTCGAAAACCTGCTATCTTTTTCTCCCCGTTTTTGCCATACGTTTTCCGTGACGTCAGTGCGTGCAAACTTGCTTAATTTGCATATCGCTAAAACGGTTACTGCTGCTAATGTTTCCACTAATCAGTCAGACCTGCAATACCTGCTGCTGATTCCTTGCATCGGCACTCTGTTACAATAACAGCGAGCCGCTTACTTATATATTGAAAATGTCTTTTGAATGAGAATAGCTCGAATGAGAATGAATCTGATTATTTTACTATGAAACGTAATAACAGACGGTATTCTTACTCCCATGCACCAGACTGACGAGTCTCCATGGGAAAGAAATACGGAAAATGCTCGGTTACTTATCATAAATATTTTCATAACTGACTAAAATCACACGCGCGCGCAGACACATACACACTCATATATGTAGTCTGTTTATTATACAAGCATAAGTGTTTACATATGTGCATACGTGTTTCAGTAGAGTCCTAATTAAGCGACAACGCTTCATCAGATTCCCCAATAACCGAAATTCATATATATGTATATATATACATGTATACAGAGTGTCCCCATAAAAACAAAAGCTTAATGGAGACCATTTAGAACATATTCTGTAGAACGAAGAAAAAAGGTCAAAGACCCTGGCGTTTCGATGTGATGTTTTTTGAATATAATAAACTAGTTATGACATAAGTTTCATTTCATTCGGAGAAAACACTAAGAAACGAGGCATAATCAAAGTTGGGGCCCTTTTTGGGGGGTCGCCCTGTATATATATATATATATATATATATATATATATATATGTATATATATATATATATATATATATATGCATATATATATATATATATATGCATATATATATGTATATGTCCGTGTATGTATGTGTGTGTGTGAGTGCATAGTGTTTTCGTTTTGCATATTTATGTTTTGCAACATAAAACCTAATTACATGCACTTCACTCATTCTTGTGTTGTCCGTTTATTTTAAACCTCTACGTCTTTTTCAAACGAAAAGTTACAATAATAACTTTCCGTGCTAAATCAACTTCAGCAAAGATGAAATATGGAATTAGCAGACGATTTGTAAAGATATATTGTCGGTTTGTCGATACATGCTGTGACTCTCTACTTCCAAAAAAAAAAAAAAAACGGCAATAAATTGTGATGTTTACGAAGCACTCATTGCGAGGGTTATTTAGTGCTGCAACGGGCGATGCTCATAAATATAAAATACAAAAAAAAAACATCAGAACACCGACAACGGAAAATAATCACAATAGATAGAGTCTATATATATATATATATATATATATATATATATATATATATATATATATATATATATATATATATATAATCTTCTTTTATTCTGTGTAGATACATATCTTTTTGTATGTTATGTGATTCGTGTTCATATATTAAAATACATAGAATGATTGATCTACTTTTATGGATAACCATCCATAGCCAACATAAACTGAGTGTTATTTTATGATCATTTATTTTTCTTCCAAAGTTATTACAATTTATTAAAGAAAAAACAATCTGAAATTTTAATTGAATTATAATAGAAAATAAACTCCAAACTAAAAAAGTGGTTAAGTTAAATAGAATTCCTGAAAACAATTGATCATTAATAACTCCATGATGAATTAAATACGTGTATTCCATTTACTGAATTATATATACAGTTGGTAGCAAAAGTATTCAGTATATTGGTTTTTTTTCGTAATTCTCAAGGAATATTAAGTTAATTTGAATGAAATTTCACACAATCTTTGAACGTATATTATCGATCTAAAACTGAAGGAGACGTGAATAGATACTTAGTTGACTAATAATTATCGACAAAACTTAAATTACCCATAAATATAAGTATTTAACACATCGAATTTCATTCTTAAGCAGTCATTTTATCTTACTATAATATTACAACAATCAGAAGGCACACCACAGTTCCGGCTCCTTACAGGTCAGTTGATAACAGGTCTTAAACACCGTTCAAGTTGTTTGTTGTGTGACTGTTTAAACTTGGTTAAAAGTAAAGAATTGACGAATTATATGCACTAGGAAATAATAGCTAGGCATCAAGTTGGAAAGTGGTAAAGGAAAACGGCTTCGGAACTAAATTTGGTAGTCAGTACAGTTGGGAATGCCGTGAAAAAATAGAAAACAACGGACGGTAAAACAAAGTTTCTAAGAAGTGGTCGGCGACTTAAATTAAATTAGGTTACTGCTCGTAACATCGCCCGTTACGTGAAGAACAAATCATCTTGGCTCGTTCAGAAATTCAGAAGGATTTGCAGGTAGCAATTATTCAAGAGATCGTTAAATCATGCAGGCGTTTTTTTTCTAGATCACCGAGAAAAACTCCATTGTAAGATCCTAGACAGGTGAAAATCGTTTGCAATTGGTTTATCAATATTAATGTTAATCGCATGACTACTGGGTCAAATTTATTTGGTCAGATGAAACAAAAATTGAGGATTGTGATAGACAAATGCACACCAATGTCTAGAACATAAAAGCCACAGGTTTGAAACCATCTAATACCAGTGCAACTAACAAAATTTGGAAGATAAACTCTGATGATTTTGAACTGCTATTCTGCACATGCAGTTGTAGAAACAGAAATCATAGAAATAAAATGAATGTAGCGAAATACACGTGGAATTTTTAAACACACGTGTTCAAGTTTAGTGTGCATGCAAAACATCTTAAAATTATCAGGGAACTGAAAAACGTTTGCGAAGAATGGTTGTTACTATCAGTATATCATTGTAAGAAATTAGTAGGCAGTTATGTAAATAGTTTGATGTTGTAAGGTAGAACAGAGGTTATACAACTAAATATTAATAAATGTGTTTGATATTTTGCATATTTGTAATTTGATTTTTACTTAATAAATATTTGTCAACTAATATATATCTTCATTTCCATTTTATTTATAGATAGAAATCTGCTCAAAGATTAGGTGTATATTTCCTTCAATTAAACTTGGTATCTTTTGTGAAATTCGAAAAAACAAATTTACCAAATAGTTTTACTACACATTATGTCGGTCAACTTGGCTCATATGGGCGGATCGTCATATAGGTATTAGATTACTCTGACTGACGTCAAAAACATTTAATGTTAACGAAAGCCTTGCTAATGAAGCCAGCAATGACATCTGTTGTCGGGGTTCGAATCTCTCCACTGGCGTTAATTATGACCATCTGCACTGGTGATTCTCGAAAAGATGGAACCACTAGTGTCTGTAGGTATTTAATTATTATGTACTAAATAATATATATATATATATATATATATATATATATATATATATATATATATATATATATTATTTAGTACATAATAATTAAATTAATTATTATGTACTAAATAATATATTTATATATATTATTTAGTACATAATAATTAAATACCTATTATGTACTAAATAATATATATATATATATATATATATATATATATATATATATATATGTGTGTGTGTGTGTGTGTGTGTGTTTGTGTGCGTGTGGTGTGTGTGCTTTTGAAAATAATATTTTCAGGAAAGTGTTCAATTATGAAGAATTTTTTTTCAAAATAGGAACGTAATATATATATATATATATATATATATATATATATATATATATATATATATATATATATATATACATGCAGTCAAATGTAGTTTTGGAATTGTGTTCGAATCTCCTAGTCAGAAGCAATCGTCAATTCTGGCACTGATTATTACACAGGCATGATAAAATATTGTCTTTTATTTAAATAATTATATATATATATATATATATATATATATATATATATATATATATATATATGCGCCTGGGTGTGTTTGTGTGTATGTGTGTAAATGTGTCTCTATAAGCAGCATTTTTCTTTCACTGGAAACGATAATATATCTCATCCAAGTTAGTTGTTTTTATTAAAACGCGTTAATGTTTATACACTTCAAATATTTTAAAAGAACAATTGAAAATTAATCCCTGCACAAATAATACGATAACTATGAAAATTTCAGGTCGTTTTAGGATTGAGGAGTCTTAATTTGGTCTATAATTAGTTTGATTTTGTTTTTAAACTAAATATTTAGTTTAATTTTGTTTTGAATGTAAATATATAGTTTAATTTTGTTTTTATGTGAATATTTAGTGTAATTTTGTTTTTAATGTACATATTTAGTGTAATTTTGTTTTTAATGTATATATTTAGTTTAATTTTGTTTTTAATGTAAATATTTAGCTTAATTTTGTTTTCAATGCAATTATTTAGTTTAATTTTTTTTATAATGCAAAGCGGATCCAAAGAATCTTTGTGAAAATTAAGATCACTACATTATTTAAATGTTCGACATTAACTATTAGCAACCGATTAGCAAATGATGACGGTGTAGTTCCGATCAGTAACCAAGATGGCGGCCAAGAATAAACTGCAGTCCGTGGCGTAGTTAACCTGTTAAGTTCGGAGATATTGTGTTGAACAAAGATGGCGGCGTAGTTCAGATCAGTAACCAAGATGGTGGCCAAGAATCAACTGCGGTCTGTGGCGTAGTTAATCTGTTAAGCTGTTAAGTTCTGAGATATTGTGTTGAACAAAAATGGCGGCGTAGTTCAGATCAGAAATCAAGATGGTGGCCAAGAATCAAATGCAGTGCGTGCCATACTTAACGGCGAACTGATTGAATCTAAAATTCGACAATTTTTATATTTTTTAAACGTTTTCATTGGTTGTTTAGCACAGCCGTTGGTTATAAAAATGATTGGCGAATCCATTCGTCTCATACCCCCACCACTTCGTCTGATGGGGTAGGTCTCCTAGCGGCTTCGGCTGCAGGGAGACAGGGTAGTACCAGTCAAGGATTCGTCACTTGACACTCAGCCGAACAGGTGAGGGGCCGGGAACCGGCCCAGCACCTGTTGGACTGAGGTACACCGCCTGGGTAATACCTAGGAGGTCCACCCTCCCAGGCCTTGCCACCGGGCTTTCCGCTGGGGCAAGTTTATTGCTTGCTGCCTGAGGCGCCTAGACCGGGAAATACCGACGGGGTTATTCAGGCAATTTTTAAAATTGCAGGAGTGCCCCTCCTTTAGGGGAGCCTGCGGGGTTCCCACTTTCCAGGCCTTGTGCAAAATAATGCTGATGTGGGCAGCATTCAAATAAATACCCCCACCACTTCGTCTGATGGGGTAGGTCTTCTAGCGGCTTCGGCTGCAGGGAGACAGGGTAGTACCAGTCAAGGATTCGTCACTTGACACTCAGCCCAACAGGTGAGGGGCCGGGAACCAGCCCAGCACCTGTTGGACTGAGGTACACCGCCTGGGTAATACCTAGGAGGTCCACCCTCCCAGGCCTTGCCACTGGGCTTTCCGCTGGGGCAAGTTTATTGCTTGCTGCCTGAGGCGTCCCGACCGGGGAATGCCGACGGGGTTACTCAGGCAATTTATAAAATTGCAGGAGCTCCCCTCCTTTAGCGGAGCCTGCGGGGTTCCCACTTTCCGGCCTTGTGCCAAATAATGCTGATTTGGGCAGCATTTAAATATATACCTCCATCACTTCGTCTTATGGGAGAAGGTCTCCTTGAGGGTTCGGCTACAGGGAGACAGGGTAGTAGTACTAGTCAATGCTGACGGGGTTGTTTAGGCAATTTTTATAATTGCTGGGGTGTTCCTCCTTTAGGGGAGCCTGCTGGATCCCCACTTTCCGGCCTTGTGCGACATTTTTCCGAAGTGAGCGGCAAATAAATAAATAATACAGATTTCGTCTTTATTATTTATTAGGGATATTTTAGCATCGCCTCTGTTCAAGACTATATCATTTATTTGACTACTGACGGCAAGTTCGACAAAATTACTTTGAGATTAAGTTTGAATTAAAATTAATAAAATCAGATACCTTGGTGATAACGTGCGCTGTAGAACGACAGTCTACGAGGAGATTTTTACCATTTGTGGTATTGTCAAAGTTACATGTGAATAGAAATGTATGTTCTTCCTCAAAGTTCTCAACGTTTTTTACGGAGTCCATTTTTGAGCGCTTATATCGACATTGGAAACTTTTGTGGTTGGATCGTCCACAATTATAGCATATAATTTTCTTTTTCCTGGGAAAATTATTTTTGGAGACGTTGCGGTAAGGTGCGTAATTTGGTTAATTTCGAGAAGCATTTTTAAACTTCATAATATTTCTGGAGTTATTATTATCCACGAGCATACGATTAGTCTCTTCGTAACGGCGCAATGCCACTTAAAATTTACTGAAATTTATGGGTTTGTCTTTCTGAGTTATAACAGTTGTAAATGGTTTAAAATCGGCTGGAAGTCCCTTGAGGGTAATTGATATCAGCAAGCTATCGCTTATTATTTCACCTGAGAGTTTTAAAGCATTGGCGGTTGTTTCTGCCATTATAACGTAGTCTGTGATCGTTTCATCCTCGTTACGTTTCAACGACGTTAGTTCTGTATATAGGGATATTATTTTCGGTTTACCTTTTGATAAATAATGTTCTCTTAATATGTTCAATGCTTTCCATCCATCACCCAATGCCTCTATCATAATCAGAGACAGGCTTCTATCGTTCTTCAAAAACAGTCGCGTTCTTTTCAATAAATTCGGAGTCGTTTGGATTCTCTGTTGGAGATTGTATGACTTTGTGTAGTTTTCGAATCCTTAGATATCCCAGAAATTTTACATGCAATAATTCGAATTTAGATTCCGATCCGTCAATGAAAAGACGGTGGCTGGGCACATAACCTGTTAAGTTTTGAGACATTGTGTTGAACAAAGATGGCGGCGTAAGTCCAGATCAATAACCAAGATGGCGGCCAAGAATCAAATGCGGTCCATTGGGGTATATCAATTTTGATGTATTTTGGCAAAATTGTATATTCACGCCTTGTTTAATTGCAGCCTGCACGGAAAATGTGTCTTGCTTAAATGTAGGTATGAACAGAGCATTTTTTAAAAATGATTGGCGAATCCATTCGTCTCATACGCCCATAAGGAGTAAAAAACATTTTACATAAGTAAAAAGCTTTATCTTATTTATTGTTATTTAAGGAATGTTTCTGTCGATTTAATCTTATGTTTTTATGTGTTTTTCTTCGAAATTTTTGTTAAATTCAGAATTATGTGTATGCGATATAATGATAACTATTATCGGAGAGTATGGTATCGCTGACTATATGTAGCACGAAAAGAGAGACTATTAGCCTTATAGTACAAAGTAAAATTTGTAAAGAACAGTTGAAAACACGATTCTAAAATAAGTTCACATTTTTGACAAAAATCACTTACTAACAAACTTATTAAATTTCCGTTTCCAAGTTCTATAAAAAATGCATTGCTTGATAATAGCTTCCCTAGTAGTTGGTGATCCTGGATATGACCTTAAACTATATCCAGTGGTGAGACCCCAACCTGTGGGCTTTGGGGAGTGTGAAGCCACCCTTTAATTACCATTGCTCCCAGGTCCACTCTGACCCGGAGTGGTAGTATCTGTTATGGTCCCAACCATGGGTTACCTAGAAACCGACTTAAAAAAACAACAAATATATTCAATTAAAATTGTTTTCTTCAAAATCTTTGGATTCGGCATTAAATAACCCGAAAAGGGTTGATATGCCGTAAAACAAACACAACCACCCAACTTAACAAGTAGTTGGAAGATGGCCTACGTGGTACGAGTGTACATAAATCCTGATGAGAGAACTGGCTCTCCATTATCGACTTATCAGTCTCCTCCTTCTTTTAACTAAAATCTTTGAGACTTTCATTAATAAAGCCTTAGTCGACCATCTTACAAAAGCAAATCTTTACTCTGAAAAAGTACGGATGTAGGTAATGTCGTTCTAGTGAAAATATTTTAATAGTCTTATTTGAAAGTAAACCGTGCACTAGATAAGGTCGGCATAACCATGGCTGTGACCCTTGATATATTTCAAAGGTTTTGACAAAGTCTTGCATAGAGGGCTGCTGATATAAATTTAATTGTACGTTAATACTGGACGCATACTAAATATAATGTAATCCTTTTTAGACAATAGAACTTTTAAGTGTCATTGGTGGACGTATATGCAGCAGCATTACGTTAATGCGGGAGTGATTCAGAGGTACAGCTGTTGGCCATTATTATTCCTGATATTAATAAACGACCTCTCTGATAATATTGTGTCCGAGATGGATATATTTGCTGATGATCCAATGCTCTTTAACATACAAGGACACACTAGGGATACACATAAATATAAGATGATGGCAGAGTCGTTAGAAAATGGCATCCTGACCGTAGTGGAATGGAGTCGCAAATGGATGGTAACATTAAATGCTAATCAGATTAAGCTGCTCTTTTTCAACAATTACAAGATATCCATGAAAAATCACACTTTACCCGAGAATTCTTCCTTCAAACTGCTCAGTTTAATATTTCAGGGCAATATGAACTGGAAAACTACATTGTAGATATTGCGAAGGCTGCTGCAAAGAAAGCGGGTTCTCTCTATCGTGCTAGACGTCCACACACCCCTGGGAGTATCATGTACCTCTATAACGTCACCATTCGCCCATGCATTAAGTATTGTGGTCACATCTGGGCTGATACATGTACTACTAGTGAATTTCTCTTTGATAGAATCCACAGAAATTTCAAACTAATAGGTTTAACTTTGTCAACGAAGCTGCACTCCCTAGCTCATCGCTACAAGTTTTACAAATATTTTAATGAAATGTGTTCTGATGAAATCAGTGCACTTGTATCCTTCGGCGTATATATGCCCGACAAACTAGTTTAACAACAAATCCAACCCATGTTCATGTAACCTACATCTAACATTTCATGTATTGAGACGCAAAATTAGCAGGGAAATTTGGTAGAGTCCGAAAAGATCAATTCTTACAACTCCGACGTCTAGGCAGCCAAATTTTCACCCGAAAACTGATTAAAAAGCTTGCTGCATGTCTGAATACTTTTTATGTAAAAATTAAAATTTTTAGACCCCAAATTTCGCTTAATAGTTTGCTAGAGATAACACAGGTAAGACCTTTTGAACTTTGAACCATTTGGCAGCCAAAGTTTCGGCCAAAAACCGAGTAAAATCTTGCCCTATGTCTAATTAAATTTTATGTAAAATTTCAAATGTTTATACCAAATATTGGTTGAGTAATTTCTGAGAGACCGCAGAGGTAATCTGTTTTTACTTCGACCCCAGTTATGACCCCTTAGAATTTATTGTTTTTGGCTCAAATCAAATTAGAGGATTAGATCCATATCAAAGTAACCTATATCTAAAATTTCAAGTGTTTAGATCCAAAATTGGCAGAGGAGTTTGATAGTGTTTTTAAAAGTAAAATCATTTAACTTTGACACCTTTGCAACAGAATTATTGGCCGAAATTCGATTAAAAGCATTTTCCCAAATCTCAATACTGCGTACGTAAGATGTCGAGAATGTAGACCGATAATTGACAGGATTATTTGATAGAGAAATGTACACAGACAGAGACAGACACACCCACTGATATTTTCACTTATATATATATATATATATATATATATATATATATATATATATATATATATATATATCATTCAAACACTACCGTGTTTCAATATATGGTTAAGTGACAGTTTTAGTCATTTAAAACTGTTTTAAAGCTTCACCGCTCACTCATTTTTCGACCAAATTTCAAATATTTATTAGTTCTCAGCTGTATTATTAAAAAAAATTCAATTTTATTTCTTTAAAAATAAGTCATGATGAATTTACTGGTGTTCAGAATCGTAAAACATACTTAAGTAACTGATGGAAGTTTTTTATCACTGGTTTCCATAGCAACCACGTCGCTTTAGCGACTACTGTTACTACAAATTCGCCACTATCTCGAAAAGAGAAGAAACAAGTGAAACAGAGAAAATGAAAGAATGAAAGCGAGAAAATTGGGAGAATTTTGTTGAAAGCAGACGAGTGCCGTACATTGTTATTACATATGTGCATATTATGTTTATGGGGGCAAAAATAAGATTGAAACCAACAGACAACTAGTAAATTTACTGGAAGCCTGAAAAATCATGGATTACAATAGAAAAATGCGAGCATGAAAAGTAATATGGTAAATCTTTAACATGAACACGTAAAGGATTAGTTGTTAAAACTAGAAAAGAAAAGGACAGGATATTATAGTAACTAAAAATATAATAAATTTATAACTTAAAATATTACAGCATTCAGATTTTTTTTAAATTCAATTTATGACATTATATAGTCAATCCTTACTGATGCAATATTTCAAGTTATGAATTCATTATATTTTTTATTGCCAGAATATATTGTTCTATTATTTTCAAGTTTTAACAACTAGTCCTTTACTTTTCCATATTTAAGCTTAGCCCTATTACTTTTCATGCTCGCATCTTTCTATTATAATATATATATGTATATATATATATATATATGTGCGTGTGTGTGTGTGCGTAAATAGTGATGATGCAGATCTAAATTGAAAACATACTCAAGGCTCCCAAAATATATACAAAGGTTTCCCCGCATAATAGTCTGTATTAACCGCATGGACAAGTAAAGTTATTTTTTTTTCTCTTTCAGGGGTCATAATGTACACACTTAATGCAATTCGTACTCAAACTGCAATTGCGAATTCATCCAAACTTTTTACCTAGTAATTGCTGACGAGACAAGAGCATGCTATCCCCAGTGTTAGAACAAAGTTTCCCGTTCGAAATTTTAAATAGCTGTTGTTATAATACAAATTAATTTGCTAATGTTGTAGAGGTGGATACTACTGGTAATCTGGGGAGACGTGTTGTCACTCAGTTTCCAGGGAACGCCTCAGGTTGTTCTCAAGGAGGAACCCTTTATGATCTATGTAAAAGCTGGTCCTGAGCCAATAATAATAAATGAAAATACTCATATGTTAACTGGTACTCTTGAAAAATTATCTGCTATTCACATTCCATGGTATTTAATTGCTTATTATCAGTGAATAATACTTTATCATGACCTCTGCGTGAACTACCTAAAAGTAAAACCAATAATAATAATAATAATAATAATAATAATAATAATAATAATAATAATAATAAAACTACAAGAAATTACATTTTTTTTTAAGAAAAAGATCTCAACAGCAAATTACCAAAGGTCACAGAAGAGTAAACAGTGGATTTGGAATGAATGTCTACACGCAGAGTCCGATGTACCGGTATCAAAAATGTTCGTTTTATATGTTTGTTATCAATAGGATATTTATGTACAATACAAAGAGATTGCAATCTGCTAGCAAATGCTTTACAAAGCAAACCATCTTTCACGCATCTATCAAGATAGCAGAATAGAATAGAAACATCTCATCTTCGAAAGAATTATTATTAACGCAATTTCTACGAATATTACTTGATATCAATTCATCTTACAACGTCGTCTTATTATATGAAATAGATAGATAGGTACAGAGTGAGGGAGGAAGTCAGAGGAGGAAGACAAACAGATAGTTAGACATATATATATATATATATATATATATAGTTAGGTTAATCACACTTAGTTGTATTGCAAAAAAAACGAACCCACTCACACTAAAACTCCTCTAACGTGTCTACACAGCCCACTAGTAAAACAGTAGTTTTATCCAAAATCCCGTCCAAGGCCCTAGTAATATCTTATGTATATATCACTCCATTTAATGTAAACAATGATACCACTTGAACCAAAAGTTTTCCCCGTTACGTGACTATTATAACTGATGATTAATATTAATATTAATATTGCGTTCATTTTCTTCATCGACCGTTTATTTCGAGACAGATTCACACGAATGGGACTATCAATGTGTATGTTAAACATGGGGAAAGGTCGACAATTTTAAGGAATCAAATGTATTTTTTACAGTGGTGGAATACAATCAAGTTCTTGCTGAGAATAGTTTATTAAAATGAGGAATCGATAATAAAAGCTCATCAAAAACAGTCGGTAACTTTTCTTTTTAGAGATAGAATGGTAATCGATGAGAAAATGCTATCTCCAACTAGATATCGATATTGTTTTGTAATTTTCAAAGAAAAGATTATTTCTTTGAGCGTCACATCGTCATTTATTATAGAAAAATTCAATCTCCTTCGTATCTATATGATATGGTTAGCTGTTTTTATCAACAGCTTGGCACCTTTTTAAGCACCAGTCGAGATGAGTATTGCTCTTTTCTATACTAAAAGTATTCTTAAGATGAATTCACGTGATCAGATTTTGTAATATAGAGCGTATTGCCGCATGTAAACATCGAGCCGTCTGTAAAATGACGTCACAGAAAGGAAAAAAGAAAGACAATAAAAAGGAGAGTGATCACGTTAGAAATGTCGATGACGTCACAGCTATAACGAGAAGTCACGCGTCGTGGGAGAATAAAGGAATAAATGTCGTTGTTGCAGGAAAATGTGTGCTTGCGTTATTACTTGTCCTATGTTTATTTAAGATTGAGTCTACAATATATTTGGTGCTCGATATTTTTTCCTTACGTCATAGACATAAAAATGACGTCTTATACTTATGGTCTGGACATTTAATTGAAAATTACACAGCCGACAGAAAGTACAACAAAGAACTCCTCACAATGAAATGATGGCGTATAATGTCAATTTTGATTGATGCTTCATTGTTAATTTTATAGAAAATTCGATTCAGATTTATTCAACCAAATACACATGAATAAAAACACGTTCATAAGAATACGGCAAGAAGAAACATGGCGAGTATACTTTATTTTGCTTTATTAGGGTTATCCGTCAAGATGGACTCCCTGTCCTTATCGATCAAGCATTATTGTTTCCCGTCGCCTTTGATACGAGAATGACGTGAGCGTTGACCATATTAACCACAAGAATGGTTTGTCTTTAATAAGATTTATGTCCAATAAAAAGCCGCCTCAGTTTGGTTGGACGAGCACATATGACCTGGTCAGGTGAACTGCCTGCGTAGATCGATTAGCGTTACTTTACATCGTTACTTTCGAGAGTTTTATTGAGCAATATATAATGAAATAGATTCATTTCTAAATTCAACCGTACCCTTTTACAGAGTACGATTTCTTGGGAAAGTGGTTATTTTAAAATTACACTAGAAAGAGTAATATTAGAAAAATACATAATAAACTGACTATCATAGTAAGTTTTGTCTGTACTAGTGCTTCATTGTTCTTTGTTATGTTGCGTTCTGTTTTATTTAATTTTTCACAACATGTGCCATATCTTGTATCATTGAGTCGTAACATGGCCGTTCGTAACATGGTGCATATGAGGCCGTTGATAAATATCAGCAGCGGCGAAGCATAACTATCTTTCAGAAGAGATTAGCGGCATCAGTAGCCGAAAAATACAAAAACACGCAAATTAGAAAGTTAGCGCGGCAAAGAAAAATAAAAAACAAGGACACCATATGGGGTGAGGGCAAATCCTCGATCAGAGGAAACTGATTTTTAAAGTCAAGTGTGATATATATATATATATATATATATATATATATATATATATATATATATATATTATTCGTTGTTATGACTTGTTAAATGTGAGTCTTAGAGAGTCTTATTTAGAGAGATTCATATATATTAAATGTCCATACTTAGAAGGGTAGAAGCTCTTGGAGTGAGGAAACAGTGTTCAGACAGTTTTAGTGTTCACATTGTGGATATGAGATGTAGAGACGTGTATGTAAAGACATTTTAAACCACATGATATAGAAGACATATAATGACAATTTCCACTTTACCTTTTTGGTAGAATTACAACACAAAGACGACGTTTATAAAAACACATGATAGGTTTATTTCCGTGGACCGGCCGGTGGCTTTGCTTTCAGGAATTCAAAGTTTCACATTCTAAGTTTCAAAAGTGACCGTCTCGCTTCTAAACGTTCGAATCCCAACTCCAGCCTATCGTCTGTCGTCCTCAGACTCCCTCTGACTCTCTCTCAGACTCTCTTCGCTTAACTCTAAAGTTTCTAACTATATCGAGAACTTCCCATTTTCCATGACGTCATACACATGTTAAAACATGTGTCTTCTTTCACGTGTTCTGGAAATGCGTGTCCAAAACGTTTTCCTTTGTTTACAAAAGGAATTTTAACCTATATTCCCAGTAACCTACATTTCCAATATGTTGAAATCATGTTTATTAAATTATCCTATAGTTGCATTCCGTCAATTGAATTTCATAACAGAATTGACAATGCACATTCTTTTCTTAAAACTATTTTATCTCTAAGCTTAACAATGGTTTGTTTTTCATTCCATTTGCTAATTCTCTCTCGTAATCTATTTCTAACCCTAAATTACGAGGTTCGAATTTCGTCTATTCTATTTCATTTTCATTTTAACTAAATTTCTCTTCTTTTTTTTATACTTACATGAAAAGGGTACAGTCCTTATTATGTAACACAAGGACGAGAATGGACAGGATGTGGCTGGCATGTTGCCGGAGAAAACAGAAATGCGCAGTCACATAAATTGGCATGTGGCTGCGAGAGGCTTTTTAAATGGTGTCGAAACGGGAGAGAAACGGTAAATAATGCTTATGTTAAACAAGACAAAATGCCGACTCGATTTTGTTTCCATTCTTTCAAGTTTTATTTTTATGAATTACTAAAGAAAAGTTTAACTTCGACATCACACGAAACACTCGAACCGTGTCGTTAATTTTCAGCGACTCGAACTCATAGCTGTCTTGCACCGTCGCAAAAAAAACAAAAAAAAAATCGACAAAAATTAAAGAAATAAAAATCCGACTTGCAAATGAAATGAATTTATTCATGGTCATTTCAAATTACTAATTTCGTTATCTTTAAAAAGTCTTTTCACGCAGACGTTTGTGCTTTACAACCACCCGCTATATAACATGTGCTTTTGTTAAAATCTCTTTCTCTTCCACTTGACGTCAGCAATCGAGAGAATCCTCGCCCTCAATTTGACACTTTCATCTTCCCGGGACGCAACTTGCTTCTCTCTATTAGACCACTCGTTGTCCTTTTTTTCTTTTTCATTTTCCTTTTCTTTCCTTCTTCTTCGCTTAACTTCGGCGCGGGCATACTTGCCAATTTGCATACATTCTTTAACGGCTGCAGCTAATATTTTCGTTAGTAAGCTATCCTACGGCTTTTGCTAATTTTCTTACACGCGTCCATACGCGCTGTTATCAAGAGAGCACACGTACATAGAAATTTTAGAAGTTCAATATTATACGTTCAATTGAACATGTAACTTCAGTAAATATTGTAAATTGAATATATTGCTAATTCATAACTATGTGTGTCATTATTAGTTACTACATATCCTACAGTAATTGGTACAAATATCACTAATGTAAGACCTGATAGCTGTTAATTCCATATGAGCACTTCGCTATTAGATTGTCGCATAGAAATTGTCAAGTCTTACCACTTTTAGGGGCTCAGTTTTCCACAAATGTTACAAAAATATCCTTCGTAAGGCTAGATATTTGCATAGTGCATACACTAATTAGTTCATGCTTTTACAATTACCAATGTAGGTAGGGAGGATTGCCGGCAGTCGAATTGGAACTCCGCAACTAAGCCACGTATACATACATATATATATATATATATATATATATATATATATATATATATATATATATATGTACATATATAAATATATATATATATGTACATATATAAATTTATATAGGTACATATATATATATTTATATATGTACATATATAAATATATATACGTACATATATAAATATATATATGTACATATATAAATATACATGCATGTTTCATTGTACAGTAAGAACAATTCCTGCTTGCTTCGCTTGCGATCGTTTTTTTTTTCTATTTGTTGCGCAAATGTCCGAATGTTCTGTTCGAGTGTAAATAGTAGTTTCAGTTTTTCTCAACTTCCATGATTCGTCGTCAGGCGAGTGTTGAATTAAAAAAGATTGCGTTTGTTAATGTATCACAATAGTGGATTAAATTTGTTTAAAATCGTTTAAAGTGTTCAAGCGTGCCCTCCCTCTGATATTGAGCTTGCTGGATTGTCGGTTTGATTATACGAATAAGTAGGGTTTTCATGATTTGAAAGCGCAGGTTACAGTGCGAGACAGCTAAAATGTCGGTGTTTTTATTAATATGTTTCTCAATTCATTTTGGGGAGTGCCATGTGCTTCAAGGTGTTGGTAGAAGATATAGCAGTTAGTGGAAGACATATAAGTCGGTGAAATATACTGGTCCTAATCATGTCAATGTAGGAGTTGTTTTGGGAGACACATTCCCTTATTGCGTCTATGAGCATTTTTTTTTTACCCGAACAGGACGTTCTAATATTAGCCCACCAAATGAAAAAAAGAAAGAAAGCGGATCCCAAAAGAAGGAAACAGAAAATATTCCTTCTAATCAATGAATCAGGCACACACACACACACACACACACACACACACATACATACACACTCTCACACACACATACATACACACTCTCACACACACACACATATATATATATATATATTAAGGCAGCAAGTTTTCATTTCATATATATTGGTGAAAAGCATGAGGAGTATCTGTTTAACGACTTTCTTTCGGATTTATTCCAATTTACGTATAAATCTGTTTGTAGTATTATCGAATGTTTGTACGTATGATCACCATGTTACGTGTTGTGCATTTATGTTATTCGATAAACACTCATTTATTAGGAATCTAGACAGTCGCTCAACATTAAAGATTCCCTTATTTTCATTCCCCAGAACGCAAAGGAATTGACCGATATAACCTTCAGTTTCCGTCAGAATGAACTATTGGAGCTCGGGAATATTTATGTCGAACTTGGAAATCTCTACGCGATTTTCGACTCAACCAGTTATATTTTAGAGGAAGTTAGTTTCTTATAGATTCCTTCAGCTTCAGGGTATAAGTGCTAACTTCTATTTTATTCAATATTTTATCAAATATACGGCTATGGTTAGGATGAAATCTTTAATCATACAAATGCACACACAAACACACACGTATATTGATAATATTAAATCACGTTTTCTTCGCCTTGATTTTATTTTATTTTTCTTATTTTAGGTTCTGTAGTTATGTCTTATTTACTTGTCATTTGTATTTGTAGTATCTTTTTATTTGGCTGATACTGTTTATCTTTTGTTGTTTCTCCTTTTCATTTTTTCTATTATTTCTTCTTTCGGAGATAATTGTATCTTGCACAACGATGTCAGTATATGCTTATTTTTTCATACAATTTTAACCCCAAACAATGTACAGTGCCACTTTGGAGTAGGCGGCTACTATCGGGGACATAAGTTGCAGGGACATTTTGAATGGGAGAGTAGTAGTAAGATGTTTGTTCATATTACACTTGCACTTCTGCATGTCAGTACAGTTGGGAAAGTAGAATTCCGGAAAGGAGTTCCAAATTCTAGCAGTTCTGGGGAAGAAACTATTGGAGTATAAGGCTTTATCACACCTAGGGATCTCTACTGTGTAGGGGTGGGATTAAGCTGCTTGTTGGGTTTGTCGGGCGTATTTACGTCGAGGGGGATACAAGTGCTTGTAGTTCATCAGACAATTCACCATTACAGTACTTTTAGAACAGGCCGAGGGATGCACCATTTCGTCGATGGGAGAGAGGCTGAAGCCTAGATGACGGTTCAGGACCTATTAGGTTGGCTACTCTTTTTTTTTAAACTCTGTCCAGCAGTGAGGGACAAGTAGCAGATACACCCGGCCAAATGTGACAACAGTACTCCATACATGTGCGAGTGCTGGCCTTATTGAGGTGCAGGATACTTTTAAGCGTAAGTGGGTTTCTAGCACGGTAGAGATAGCCTACCTTCTTCGCAGCAGCCTTGACAATACTCTCAATGTATCTATTCATTCCATGTTCCCTATCAAGGAGTTTAATAGAAGTACTTTCATGTTTCCTATCAAGGAGTTTGATAGAAGTACTTTCAGTTAATGTGTTTTCAGCCATTACTTTTGATGGTAAAGAATGTTTATTGTAATTATTGAAGGGAACAAGCTCGGTGTAAGCAGCATTGAATGTAACCGTCCATTTATGTCCCCATTCCACTACAGATTGGAGGTCTTCATCTAGTGTTTTTGCAATTTCCTTATATATGTTTTATTTGATTCCGCTCATGCCTGTTAAAGAGAGTGGTGTCATCAGCAAATATTCCCATCTCAGAAAAATTTCTCAGCGTGGTCACTTAAGAATATCAGAAATAATAAAGGTCCGAGGATAAACTCCTGAGATACTGCCGTATTTATATCATATTCTTTAGATGTACGAACGTCGAGAACAACCTGTATTTTTTCTTTATTTAAGAAGAATTTAAGTACATTATGTATTCTTCCAGGAATATGATCTGATTTTCCTGAGAAGACCTTCTGTCCATACCCTGTCAAAAGCCTTAGATATATGTCTGGCTACCGCTCTTCCCTCCCCTGCTTTCTTGAATGAACTTATCTATTTCCATATATGTATACATTTATGATTTAGTACATTCGTGTTGCTATTCATATGAACCTATGGTTATGTGTCTTTACAAGTGTGTAAATAACTCCGCATTTATATATGTAGAAATGTTGATTGTCCTAACACAATCTATAATAATATTACATATCAAGTTTTTGCCATTGTGCGTATGTATGTATGTGTGTATGTATGTATGTATATAAAACTCACACTTCTGCTGTAGAAAAATTGTGAAATAATTTGTGAAATTTGTCACCATCATCATTATATACAGCAAAATTGTTAGTCTTATAAACAAACTTTTTATTTTAAAATATAGTCCAGCTGCTTAAAACGCTGATTGTTTGGATTTTGTTTTCGTCTGATTCCGACGACAATTTATTTGTAAAGTTGCACAAACACTTCAACGAGTGACTGTCTCTTCTACAAATTGTTTGTTTTGGATTGTGTTTTTTTTTAAATTCTTGTCAAACTCATTTAATCGTACCCATCACCATCATCGTCGTCCTGATAATTGACGATTTTTTTTTTATTATTACATTTTCACCCCAAACAAGGCAAATTGCCACTTTGGTGTAGGGGGCTACTATTAGGGGCAACAACTACTGGAGTACTATGTAGGGATTTGGGCAGAAAAAATGTCGGTTCACGTTACACTTGAACTTCTGCACGTCAGTACTGTTGGGGAAGCAGGGACCTGGAATAGAATTCCAGTCTACCGGTTCTGGGGAAGAAACTATTGGAGTAAAAAGATCTTTTACACCTAGGGATCTCTACAGTGTGGGAGTGGGATTTAGCAGCATGTCGGGTTTGTCGAGGGTGCTCACGTCGTGGGGGCACAAGTGATTGCAGTTCGTCAGAACATTCACCACTAAAATACTTGTAGAAAAGGTAGAGGGATGCAACATTTCGTCGATGGGACAGAGGCTGAAGCTTAGATACAAGTTCAGGGCCTATCAGGTTTGCGACTCTCTTTAGAACATTCTCAAGGAGCGAGAGACTAGTAGCAGATGCACCAGTCCAGATGTGACAGCAATACTCCATACATGGGCGAATGGTGGCCTTATAGAGGTACAGGATACTTTCAGGTGTTATTAGTTGTCTACCACGGTAGAGAGATCCAACCTTTCTTGCAGAAGCCCTGACAATGTATCCGATGTAATTGTTCCAACTCATGTTTCCTGTGAACGTTAGGCCAAGGAGTTTGAAAGATGTACTCTCAGATAAAGAGTCGTTGGTCATTGCTATAGGTGGTAGAGAGGGTTTCTTGTAATTAATGAATGAAACTAGTTTAGTCTTGGCAGCATTGAACGCGACCAACCACTTTTGTCCCCATTCCACCACAGATTGGAGGTATTCCTCTAATGTTTCTGCCATTTTTTCAGAAATGTGTTCATTCGTCTTCCAGTCGTGCCTGCCATAGAATGTAGTGTCATCAGCATATATACCAATCTCAGAGGCAATTTTGTCGGGGAGGTCATTCATGAATATAAGGAACAATAGTGGTCCAAGGATAGACCCTTGGGCCACTCCCGCATTTATATCATATTGTTTAGATGTACAGCCGTCGAGGACAACCTGTGTTTTCTCTTATCTAAGAAGGATTTAATCATGAAGTTTTTTACCAGTGATACCGTATTATCTAATGTTCCTGAGGTGCACCTCATGCCACACCCTGTCAAAAGCCTTATATATATCTAGAGTTACCACTCTGCCCTACCCCCGCTTTGTCCAGTGAATGGTATATACGTTCAGAGATTACAGTTTGGATGTCTGCTGTGGAACGGGCTTGTCTAAATCCATAGTGTTTGTCAGTCAGAAGTTTAGCATCTGTCAGGTGATGGACTAGAGCATGGTTAATTAAGGTCGCAAATATTTTGGCAAAAAGTGGGAGGAGACTAATGGGACGATAATTTGATGGGTCAGTCCTTTCGCCAGAATTCATGAATACTGGTACAACAGAAGCAGTTTCCAACAGCCCGGAAAGCAAGCTTCATTAAGGCATTTGCTGTAGAGTTTGGAGAGAACTGGAGCTACTTCGGGTGGGCACTTTTTTAATAGCACAACTGGGATAAGATCGGGTCCACATGCTTTTGAAGTGTCAAGGTTTTTTATGATAGCATGCACCTGAGCATGGGGTGGTTTTCAGATCGTCTAGCGTGGCGTCTGTCCGCATTGGAAAGTCAAGTAGGGGGTGGTTGGAAGGGTCCAGTGTGGAGTTTGAGGCAAACTGACTGGCAAGCATGTTAGCCTTGTCGGTTGCTAAGGAGACAACCTCGTGATTGTTGGTTAGTGGGGAAATTGTTGATTGCCCATTATTTACTACACTGTTGTAGATTTTCCAGAAGTCTCGAGTTCCTAGTTTTTGTGTTTGATGCGTTTTTTAGTGGTTTCAATAAATTCTCTATTAGCTGTTGCTATTTATTTCATAACGTTATTTCTATCTTCTATATACTTCAGTCTTTTTGAACTGGACTTATGTCGGTTAAATCCGCGGTATGCATGCTGCTTTTGAGCAATGGCAGTTGCGCAAGTCGACGTAAACCATTGGGGAGAGTGGGGCTTGCTATAAAATTTCCGCATGGGAACATGCGCTTCGATTGCAGTTTTGAACCAGTCAGTGGTCTCGTTTGCACACTGTTCAGCAGGGAGAGAAAAATATTTCTCCATGGGGCATCTCTGATAAATTCCCTGATGGCTTCCCAGTCAGCATTTTTATAATATCTCGTTGTTTTGAGCACTGGCTCTTCAGTTTTGGCTCTAGAGTTTAAGGCGATGTCAACCATTATGACTGCATGATCAGCGTTATCGAGTGGGCTGTGGGGCTTCGTTATGCAGTCATCGGGAACTGTGGTCAGAAACATATCTAGAAGTGATGCGTGTTGTTCTTCCTGGTCAGGGAAACGGGTTGGAAACGTAACAATTTGTGATAGAGAGTGAGATATAGTAAAGCTATGAGTTGTGCTGCCAGCTGCATCTGTATAAGTAGAGAATCCAAGCCAGTTTTGGTGGGGGACATTAAATTCACCAAATACATGTATTTGTGCGCTAGTGTTGAGTGACAGTGCCGTGTCTACGCTGTCAGAGACTTTGTTTATTATGGTGCAGTCCTGAGTCGATGGAGAGCGGTAGAGAAAATAATAGTAGCTATTGCATGTTTAGTCTAAAACACATAAAGGCTTGATCATATGTTTCTAGGTTTGCTTCTCTAGTCAGCGGGAGGGTATTACGAATGTAAACTCCAAGTCCGTGCATGTGTCTGTCAGAGTCCTTACGGTAGAGTGGGAGATATCCCGGCATGTTAAAGTGGTTAGAGGGGATGGAGGAGTGTAGGTTAGTAATACTTAGTACTAAGATATCCAGGGTATTTGTTAAGAGAAATGCTTCAACATCAGCTAAATTAGTTCTAAGCCCACGGATATTTGTGCATGCAAGCCTCAAGGGAGGAGACAAGTTGAATTTGTTTGTGCCTAAGGCTGGTTTAAGCTTATTTTTAGATTGCACTGTCAGCATTTTATTTTAAAGAGTTTCGGTTTAGGTAAGGGGGAGCTAAACAAGAGCTTATGCAGAGCATCAGACATGCATCACAAGTAGACCATCAGCTGAACTTTCTCCAATTAGGATTGTGGCCTCAGGAAAGCCCATCGGGGATGAGTGCAGGGTCCCTTTCCATGCGCGTCATGGCACTACAAACAGCCCGATATTATTCAACTGTTGATGGATCAGCCGCTCTAAGCGCTACCAAAGAGTTAGGACTCCTGTACTACCAGTCGGGAACATCAGCCAGGAACTGTAAATCCGGTACCCTCAACCCATTAGAAGAAGGTCAACCCAATCTAATTGCCCAGGCATATATCATACTCAAGCACTCCCAAATGTCCCGTTTTAGGGGTGGGGTGTGCTGGGAATGGGGAAAACGCGGTTCGTTGCCCTAGCCAGGAAACAAGATCTACCGTTGTGTGTTTCTGTCGAATCACTGAGATTTAGATTTTTCGAACGTGTACGTATTTGCATGTGTATATTTATGCATATGTGTGGTATTTGTATATGTGTGTATATATGTGTATGTATGTGTATGATACATGTTTGTATGTTAGTATGCATGTGTATTTATGTGTATTATGTGTTGTGTGTATGTATATATGTGTTTGTGTTTATAGATATGGATATATATATATATGTGTCTATGTGTATGCATGTGTATATATGCATTTGTATATATATACATAAATAAATATATATATATATATATATATATATATATGTATATGTATGTATGTATGTATACCAATGACCGTCCTCAGTGTCGTGTCTGCCTGAGCGTGTGAATAGAACGACATGACTAAAAAGTCATTTTCGGTCTCATGGACTTTCAGTGTCGGAGGGAATGGCACTCGTCTGACAATACATTGCAATCATGTATTACGTATGTATGTCTATTAGTACATGTGTGCGAATACTTTTATCTGTCTATCTTTATACATCTATTTTAAAGCATGTATTTTGGAAGCTAGATATGAAACGCTTGAATTTTGAGTGCCTCTCATCTCTTACATTTAACTAATTGTTCCTTTCCATTGTTTTCCAATTTCTTCTCATTATAAATTCATTTTCTGATTTTCGTTTTTTTCTTTCCTCTCAGCATCTTTACGTTTTGCAATGTCTTAGATATCTCCCTTCTCTCCCTTTCTTTCTGTTTTCCATTTTTCTATTTCTTTTTATCTCGCTCTTTTTTATTGTTTTTCCTATTCATTTTGATTTTTTTCATCTTTATATATTTCTACCTTTACTGTTTTTTTAGTATTTTTACCACTTTTATCTTCCTAATATATTTACTTTTGTTATGATATGCATGTCAGTTTCTTAATGCGTATCTTTTTCTTAATTTTAAAATCCTCCGTTTTATTAATCATACCACTCCTAAATGATTCTTTTGAATTATTCTACTGCTCTTATTCATGGGACATAAACCATATTCAATATTTAATAAGTGGTAAGCATACAGTTAGATTACTTCGGTTTCTAAAAGTATTTAAAGGAATATTTTTGGATTATAATATTCATATTTAATGTTTCCTATTTTTCTGATAATCATTTTTTAAAGCTATAATCCTTAATTTTCGAGTGATCACAATTCTTTTAAATGTATACTGCTTTGTTGGCAGTTCGTTTTGGAGACGCTTACAAATGTAAATTACTCGAACCGATTTTTTCCATGTAAGGTTATTTTCAGAATTGATTAATCAAGTTACAATATCATACATTAGTCTACGAAAGGGTAGCACGTGAAACTCGCTTGAGGACAATTTTCTCTGGCAGCATTACACTACAGTCTATCAACAAAGTGTTTCCTGATCCATTATGTGCTTTTGAAGTTCTATTAAATATAACCTTGCGCAATATCCCTGGGATTGTGTTTTATGTTAAGACCGATTTCTGTTGGACTCCTAAGGTGTCACCTTAATTATTATGCACACGACTTTGCTTTGACTATCTATTATATTTCGATTTTTTCTATTTCATTTTAACTTATTATTTTCCTTTTTCTCAAACCACATTTATTATATATTTTCCAATTTAATTCCTGTTTTCTGTGTTTTATTCCCCATTTCCCCGTGTCTACTTATTCCCTTACCAACCAATACTCTTCCATTTTCATCTTTATTAACGTTATAATTTCCTTTTTATTCACCCCATAATATTTTTCTTTTTTTGAAATATCTAATCAAATAAGCCAGTTTTATGTTTGTATACATTTATGATTTTATAACGTCGGCACATCTTTCCCTCTGATGAGAAGAATTTAACTTTGAAATGCTATAGCCTAAAGACGTTCTTTTCAAATTCCTTCTGTTTCCCTCCTGTTTTATGTATCTAAAAATGTTGTATGTAACTATTACATTTCTCACCTTCATACACACAAACATATATATGTGCGTGGGTGGGTGCGTGCGTACTTGCGCATAATCTAGACATGTTAATATATATATATATATATATATATATATATATATATATATATATAACGGCTAAATACAGACCAAGAAGCATAATGAATTTAAAAAATAAAAAAGGAAAATAAAGGTTAGCTAACCAGGTTTCGTTCCTCACTTATCAAAGCTAAATCGAGGAAAATACAATTTAAAACAAACAAAAAAAAGTCATGAATATGGCGGGTTAGGAGGAAAACAGAAATAAACGGGGGGAAAATTACATAGAGACTAAATTAAGTCCAAGAAGATTTTCTTTTTGCTTGAAGAAATAGGTCTCAATGGCTTAATAAAAATGGTCTCTAAAATTTTCAAATGATAGGGAGAGTGCGACTTACTAAGAATCGTAAACCTGTTAGCACTGAAATTCCTGGCACACGCATGGTTATTTATAAGATGGTCGCAAATCGCAGAACCATTCGTAATTCTCAGAACATCCGAGGGTGAAAAATTTGCATAACGAATCTTTGAAGGCACAGGCTGTTTCAAACGAAAATCTTATCTTTGCGATGTTCGCCCAACATAGTGCGCACTGCAACTACACTTAAATAAATAAATCATAGAATTATTATGGGGGGGGAGAACATCTTTGCGAATAGACGGCAAAATAAGCCTAGTTGAAAAAACAACACGCGGGTTCGATGCAAAATAACACCGTTGAACAGACAAAGAAATTTACTTAGCAAATCGGTCACTGATGTTACCTAGCCCAGGTAGGCACACACGACATTTATTAGCTATTCTTTCTTTGAGTTTATGAAAATTTGAAACTTTCTTATTGATAGCAGTTTCAACAATATCCAAGGGGTAACCATTATTACAGAGGATCTTGGTGATTAATTTGAGTTCGTCATCTAAATTAACTTCAGAACAAATCATCAAGTCCCTATGTGCTAAATTTTGATTAAATTATATTTTTGCTTTATAGGGCAAAAACAGTCCAATCGGGTATAGAGACCCGTAAAAGTTGGTTTACGATAAACAGAAGTAAGAAAACACGAGGATGTCTTGGTCACAAAAACATCAAAAAAACGGAAGAGTAGAATTCGTTTCCTTGTCTACCGTAAACTTAAGGGCTGGATGAACGTTATTAAGGGACACAAAAAAAGCATTCGCATTCGTCTCGTTGTAAAATAAGCAGAAAGTGTATTCAATGTAACAAAAATAAATGTCTGGTTTGCATAAACCAGACAACATACCCTCTTCATGAAAACCAACAAAAATATTAGCCAACGTTAATATATATAACATCTCCGTCCAAATGGAGAAACTATGTATGGAAAGAATGAGGAATAAATAAAACTAATCAGATAATAAAGAGCAGGAAAAATAAATAATACATTTATGG
Organism: Euprymna scolopes; assembly: GCF_053919585.1. NCBI lineage: Eukaryota > Metazoa > Mollusca > Cephalopoda > Sepiida > Sepiolidae > Euprymna > Euprymna scolopes. The sequence goes on from NC_136485.1 coordinate 20,703,138, forward strand.
ACGTTTGTTTTTAAAAGAAAGCCTAGTTAACTTTAATGGCTGAGTATATAAAAACGTTGTTGTAGTAATGTTTTTTTCATTCGAAAATTAGATTTTTTATCAACATCAAAGCAACAATAAATATGACTTTATACATCTATCTATACTCCTATAAATCCTTTTTTCCTTTGTGTGCATTGATATTCATATTAGAAACCGTATTTTATATTTATTTGAAAGGAAAATACAATTTTCCCATATATCGGTTGTGGAATTACATTCACTAGTAAGAGATATAGCAAATTTTCATATTCTTTTAAACAGTCATTTTAATTAAATGCCGATTAGTTTATTCGGTTTTCTGGTAGGATAATCATCTTTTGTTAACTAGTACGTGTAATTATATTGATGCAGACATTCTACATGATTTATACTTGCATAATATTTGCGTAAAAAGTTTATAGTAAACACAAAATCGTTTCCATATATATTCATGTATGCATATATATTTTTGTTTAACAAAGTATGCCTACCAAACTCCTCCTAGAGTTTTGGTCTACTGACATGAAACTTCATATATAATGTATTTGAATCCATGCAACACTTTATATTTGGGTTTTAACCCTGAAAAATCGGTGCAGAAGTGTAAAAATTAAAAACAATGATATATCCAGATGAAGGTTACGAATGCATAACGTGGTAGCTATTGGTTCATGTTTTAATTTTTAGATCGTAGTAAACATGTTTTAATAGCCCAGTCATTGACAGCAGAGACTAAAATAAATCGTGATCTGAACGTTTTGGTTTCGATTCTCCGTGGTGGCGCGTGAGTCTTTTTTCACACTTTTTAAATCATTACTATATATTGCATCCAATCTATCTATCTATATATCTATAAAAGTGAAAATGTCTGTCCGTCTTTTCTCTATGTTATTTAAGGAAGACTATCTATCTATCTATCTATATATATATATATATATATATATATATATATATATGTACATATAAAAGTGAATGCGTCTGTATGTCTATCCGTGTATCTGTGCACATTTTCCACCGCAATAACTTTATCAATTTAGTCTACAGACTCGAAATTGTATATATAGGCTACTGAGATATTGGGAAAATCTTTGTAATCCGTTTTCGGCCAAAAATTTGGCTGTTTAGGGGTAATGGCTCAACGATTTGTCCTTTGAGAACTTTACCAACCTCCTCTGAAAATTTTGCGTCGAAACATTTGAAATTTTAGATATACGTTCCTTGGACATGGATCGAATTAATAACTTGATTGGAGCCCAAAACAATAAATGTTCAGAGGCCATAATAGGTGTCAAAGTTAAAAAAAAAAATTGACCTCTGTGGTATCTACAAAATGACTCAGATAATTTCTGATCTAAATATTTTTAATTTGACATAAAGAATATTCAGAGATGGGCAAGCTTTTTAATCGGTTTGGGTCGAACGTTTTTAGTTACCAATATATAAATGTAAGTATGTATTATGTTTGCATGTCTGCCTAAAACTTTCGATAGCGGCGACAGATTTTACCAATATCAGTATCATTTTAACCGTCAGCCATTCAGACAGCAAATATCGATTTTTAGATATTTCTGCAATTGTCTATTTTATACTCCTTTAATTATTTAATGTTTTCATATTTTTATAACTATATTTCCTCTCTGTTTTTTTACTTACGTACTCTACAATTCCTGAACTACACATTTTAAATATTAGTCTCTATTTTTCTGTCCAAATATTTATTTCTCAATTACCCTTAGTTTCGTCTAAATTTCTATTTTCATGTCACGAACTATTTGTTATTTGTTTTATCTCTATTATTTAAAAAAAAACTATAAATTTAAATGGGTATTTAAATAATTTCAGTTTATATTGACTTTGCGTAATACTGATTATGTATTAATTTTAAAGTTTACCCTATGTTTAAGCCATATCATTATATAAATTAAATATTTTTGTTATTTTTTATTTTAACTATTTCCTTATTATTTAGTATATTGAGACACAGTCAAGGAAATAACTCGATTTTGTTCATAATTTCATCCAAATTCATTTATATTTTTAATTCAGTATTTTAGTTTTTGTTTTCGATTATTGTTTATGCTAAGTTTTTCATTTTCACCGGATTCTTATTATAGCAATCCGGGTTAAATTGGTTTCCTAGCTTTTGTTTCAAACTAACATATTCGGATTTACTCTATTCTTATCCCTAAAAATATGTGCATTTAAATATTTCCATTTATGTAATATTTATTATTGTCCTATTGAAATATCTTACTATTTTGTTTATTACTCGTGACAATGTTTAACTTAAAATTTAAATACATTTCCCTTATATTTAGTTTATTTTCTATGTGCTAAGTGAACGACCTATTACTTTTTTATTACAACATCCTGAATTTCTCGTATTACATTTATAATTCTCTTAAAACACTAACATTTTACTACCAACGTATTCCCGAATTATTTGATTTATTTTTTTATTAATAGGTTTTCTAATTAATTAATTGATAATAGGAATTAATTTTATGTAGCCCGCTTTACATAACTTAACAAATTTTACTTAATAATTCACTATATTATATTACTCTAATAAGCAAATATTACATCTTTTAAATTTACTAGGTTAATATATTCATGCTATATGTATTAGTGACCGTTTCAATTTAAATTTTATTTAATAATTACGTAGTACCATAACCCAATCCTGTTAATTTTATTTTTAATATTTATTCTGTCCCTATCCTTATTTCTATCACTATATTAATTGTAATTGAGTTCCTTCTCTAATTCAATGTTAATGATTTTTATATCTGCCCTTAAGTAACATGCACTTTTCACATATGGTACATCTTTTTACTATTATCCACTTTTATTTCTCTTTTGTATACAATTTCAGAAATAAAACGATCCCATTTCTTTCCAATTAAGATTTCTATAGATATTTTACAGTTAAATGTTTCTCAATATTACATTCTGATTAAATCCTATTATTATCCCCTGTTTTGTTAATCTTAACATTAATGAAACTTATTATAAACTTTAATTGACAACGGATGTAATTGAATGTTTAACTGTAATTTTACAAATCAATTTTCAAGGAAGAGGTTCTTATCAAATATTTTGTAAAATTCTTCAGATATATTATTTTTTTATGTTCACTGTAAGGTGAATTACGCTAGACTCGGTTTTTGCGCCTATAGCTCATTTTTATAACTCAATTATTACTATTATATGCTTGTTTATCCTTGTTGAGTTCATTCATTTTATTCTAATCTTTATTTTTCTATTTAAATTTATTCCCTGCATTTCTTTTTACCTTCATTTCCATGTTATACAATATTGTGTAGTTTATCTTAACATTTTCATTATTCCCGTCCTTATGTATTTAACTTTCCCTAAGATCTAGTTAATGTTTCGTAATAGTAATTCTTATTTTTATCGAATGTATTCTCATTTTGTGAGGTGCTAGATATTCTTTTTTATATACTTGCGATAATTGCTTTTTATATGTTTAGGATTGTTAGATTTATAGTCTGTATACAAAAGTGTTTTTCATAATTATTGTTGTTAGGTTATGGGTTATATAAAAATGCATATTTTACAATTGCAGTCTAAGGTTAGTTTTATTTACGTTCATAAATGAATAGTTTAATTTTCTTTTTCGCTTTTCTATTATTTGACCACTTTAGTATACAAAAAATAATGCAAAATCTCCATATTTCTGTATTTTTTATTCATCTTAATTAGTATAGATTAAGCATAACTCGGGAGATATAACTCGATAATATAAGTCAATATCACACAAAATACATTTGCCATTTGGGTATTTAGATGTTTTCTAGAATCAAGGACTTCAAAGGTTAAGTATGATGTTTAATATTAAAGTAGGTATAAATCTGTCCAATATCATTTTTTACTGATTTTACCCGAGCTTCAATTTATATTCCTTCCTTGCCAATAAATTCTTGTTGAACTCTCAAATTTTAGTAATTGAATTTTAAAATTTCAACTACTAACGATAACTACGATATTACCCCTTTTACTATTATCCTCGAATGGCCATTTGGCATTTGGGTATTTAGATGTTTTCTAGAATCAAGGACTCCAAAGGTTAAGTATGATGTTTAATATTAAAGTAGGTATAAATCTCCTTTTGTTAAAAAATACTAAATCAACAACACATGTTTCAATTAAACTTATGCTGATTTTATTGTTTAAGGCAAGTATATGATCTTTCATCAAAACCTGTGCGTTTAGTGGTGTATATCTTTCTGTTATATTAAATGTTATTTGTTATATATTATTCATGTTAATAAATTTATGTAATAAATATATATATACATATATATGCATATATGCACATTATATATATATATATATATATATATATATATATATATATATATATATATATATATATATATATGCGTATCGTTTTAATACAAGCTAAGTAGCATATATGCAGTTTAAAAACACCCGGTATAAATAGGCAACGTGTATAAAACGTTCCATTGACTAAAGAATAATATGTGGAAAAACGAATTAGTTACAACGATCGTGTTTTGACGGTTCGTTCATTACTATTTCTTATTGATGCCGTACACTTACAAAATAACCTTCTGTTATTCCATTAAAAGTACAATATTTTAGTACGTGATATTTAACAAGATTATTTTATAATAAATACATAACCTCCCGGCTTTGTAATTTAAATACACATATAATTATAGCGTATCTGAGTAGCTGGCATCTTAGCAATTTTATACGAAAATTAGAAAGGGAACTATATTTCGCACACTTTACAAACATTTCCATTGATTGGGAAACTTGTCCTCTCGATTAATTGTTACCCATGAGAGTATTTTCTTTGGTGTAAATGCAGGTTTTACAATGTAACACAATGGTACTAAGGACGTATACGGCTTTTATACGCTAATAAATTACAGAAACTCCATCAGGATTTTAGTTAATTGAACACTGAAGAAATCAGCAACAACTAGTCACGACTATCTGACACCTTAGAATTAGGTTGATGTAAACTGACATTGCTAATGGGTTTGTAATTTAATAAATGGTCGAAGAAATCAGCCTTACTGAAATTAAATATACACAGATTTGCATGCAACTTATTGTTACTCCCTTATTCATTATCTGTAAAAAATGAACTCACTGCGGTTACAATAAAATACTTATTCCTGTAAAATTTATCTATATTTATAAACACATTTTCGTAAGAGATATACCTAAAATAACAAGTGATTTAATTCAAAATCTGCGTTTTATAATCCGTAATTGTTGAGCTATGAATAGTTAATTCTAGGACCAAGCTAAAATAAACGATTTATGTTTGACTTATAGTTAATTTTGTCATACAAATAGACAATTTATATTACCGATCGAAATGTCTGGCAACTTCAACATGATGGAACGAAAACTTGTCAACACTAAAGCTTTATTTTAACAAGTTTATTGAAAAAAAAATCTATCGAGACAACTTAATTATGTAGCAGAGTTGACATTTACTTCGGTCGCAATCAGCACCTCGATGCAGGTTCGGAACTGGGATCATGCCATTTCCACAAGAGCCAGCGAAAACTCGGCGAATATTCGACAAATACTCGGCGAATGGCGGCGATAAAGCTGATTTGCCGAGAGGTCGTATTTGTGATGTGCTTGACGTTTGACGACACGACGTCTTCCAGCGACTTCAGATTCTGAGAAAAGGGTACAAATCGTACTTCTCCTTCTGAAGCTAAGCCCGGGTCTCTTCGGATTTGTAGGCCGACGCTGAGTCTTGCTGTCCCATCCAGTGTATAGCAGGGACCATCTGATTGCACCAGAGGACCATCACACCTTTCAGCACTTTGGTGTTGACTTTTAAGCCGACCTCGAAGATGTGAGTTGGCATGGTATGGCCATCACTTGAAACAACACCAAAAATTATAACTGTGTCCTAAAACTTAATTGAGCTGTGCCCGCAAGCGTAGCAGCGTTCAGATTTGCATTTTTGAAGCTGTTGGTAATGGTGTTGTTTCATAACTTGGATCGGTAGAGAGCATGAGCTGTACAGCGGCGCATCTCTGATCCCACCCCTTTTGAACATTGTTTCATTTTCAGACACGATAAAAAGCTCCTATCTCTCTTGGGATTATGACGATTAATAGTACTTTGGGGTAATTGCGCCAAGTCCGGGTCAATTGCGCCAACTAGCTAAAAGTTCTCTCTATATGAGTGGTTGCCAAAAATTTAAGTAGTCATGAAAATATAGCCAATTGGAATTTCATTATTAGTCATTTTTCTTCAAATTCTCTAATTTTCATTTTGTTCCATGAATTGATGTATTCTATTTTGAGGAAAGTATTTTTTGGCAACATTATTAGCTGGAGGTGCTAAGCTCTATAGAGATATGAATAAATCTGCCTGCTTACTTTAAAATACTATCACTAATTCTGGTCAAACATTTGAGAAAATGACAAACATTTGAGAAAATAGATTGAAGCATATATTGTCTAATGACTGATATGTACCAAAGGGATAATTGTACCATCTTTTTATGGAGTAATTGTGGCATTTTTATATTATGATATCAATGAATGTATTATAATAATAATAATTAAATAAAGGGATTTATAATGTGTTTTTTTCTATCTATAGGGAAATTCGTGTCTTAACCACTAAAATGGTGCGGAATTACCAGCCCCGTCACAGCATTGTAAGGGAGAATCCGTATACAGATGAGGCTTTCTAAGAACCACTAAGGAGGATGTCTGATTACTAGTAAGTCAACAGAGTTCCCCATGAAGTGGGCATAACCAGGAGATCATTATGTGACAGAATTAGTTGTGCTCGGCAAAGAAATGTTACTGGAAGACCACGAGTTTTGCTTCTATAGTAAGCGATTGTATAGCATGTAATGCTTATGGCCTAAATGACTTTAGTTATGCATTTAAATAGACTGAATTATGCTATTTTCTTAAATCCTATTTAGATAGAGCTGGTAGGAATGTAGTCCAATTTCAAGAAACTTTTCCTGGGCTGTATTTATGAAAATTAAATTAAACTAACACATCCTGTTCGTAAAAATATATGCAGGGAGTAGTAAGTGCTGGTGAAGTGGATAACTTTTTTGATAATCTTAGTGTGTCCCTCGAGGGTATCCCACCTGAAAACATTGTCAATTATGATGAAACTAATTTGTATGATAAACTTAAGGGAAAATCTAATTTTTCGAAAGGGTATTAAACATGTTAAAAGGTTATGAATGTTTTAAAGACTTCCATATCGGTTATGTTCGCTTGTTCTCCTAGTGGGAGTGTGCTAGCACCTTAGATCGTTTATAAAGGTGAACGCCCCATAGATAGTTGAGTTCTATGTTGTGCAGTCCATGGTATATATACCAGAAGTAATTCTGTGTGGTTCGATAACTACTTATTGACAGACTGGTTCAAAAGAGTTGCTGTTTCATATTTCTGTCGCCTACCTAAAGATCACCCAAGGGTTAACATTGGAGATAATTTGTGAGCCCATTCTGATGCAGAAATATTGCAGATCTACGAGGTTGAAAAGATTAGATATATATTCTTGCCACTTAATTTTACTGGCATATGCAGCATCTTGTTGTAGCTGTATATGCGACTTTGAAAGGTGTACGGCGTTAGGTTCTTACTGACAAGAAAAAAAGGGCAGGAAGCATTATACCGCCTTATGGAAATATACATGTCCAGATCTACTTTATAACCTACTTGTAAGGATGGGACATTTTCAGAACTTGCTACATGTGAGTTTCGGGCATGTGCTATTTACCAATTGAACAAGAACTACATATTAGCGAAAAAGAAGACACTAGCTGATTCACCTCGAAAAATTTGTCAGCCTCTTGGTTATTGACATCCTTAGAAAGCTAAGGGAGGATGCACCACAAAAAGCACAAAGTGCAAGAGCAAATAGGATTCAGATAGAGCCAGTCAAACGTATCACTGCTGCTGGCCTACAAGAATCAAATTCTGGGACACCCTCGCGGAAGCTGTCTGCCAAGAAAATTAAACTTGCTAAGATAGACTTGCGAACGAGTCGTCTGACAGTGATGCAGATAATCCCCCAGTCAGAACATTACACTGTCGTTAATCTAAAACCTACAGAACTATTGGAGACTGAAGAGGTTTTAAAGACTATGTTTTATTACACTATCAAGCTGGATGCTAAAATAAGGACTATTCTTTTATAGGCGCCTTATTTAACATGATTCAGCCCGAAGATCTTGCCTGGGATGTTCGTAACTTTCGCAAGGTAGAAGCACAGTAAGTGATGGCTGGGTTTCTAGCATTCCAGTAGCCCGATGTCCCAGACATTACTTTAAAACCAACAGACCAAATTCACTTAAAATTAGACAAAACTGAGTGTATGAAGAGGGAATCTATTTGTAAGATATTTTAAGTGCTAAAACTCTCATTGTGCGCTAAATATTGTAAGGTATTTTGTGATGGTGTCAGAAAATTTACAATTTATTTCTTACTGATTATGTGTATCGTACAGGTATTTTGTTCATTTCATATATATCTTGTTGTCAACATTATTTCTTACTTTTTTATAAATGGGTTTACTAATTTCTCATTTTTATATTCCGTTCCGTGTACTTTGTACTGTTTATTTGACGAACTAAAATTTGATTTCAACCTTTTTTGCACAAACATACCTTCATTTTATATTGATTGGGGCAGATTATCCCATGAATGGGACAGTTACCGAAGCATTGGGCAAATGCACCATCAACTTTATTCCTTACTAGCAGTTCCGCCCGGCTCTGCTCGGACTCTATGTACTGTTCAAAGGTTATGTGCAGATGTATATATTAAGAAGTGTGAATATGTAAAGTAATGCCTTTCTCTATAATAGCCTTCCTTAACTACCATGGAGAAAAGACAGGTAGACATTTTCACTTATATATATATATATATATATATATATATATATATATTTATATATATATATATATATGTATATATTGTTGTCAGGTCATGTCATGTGCTACTGGTACCATGTAACCCAGTACTACCTGCCTCATTGTCGGGTCACCGGCGACTAAACTGGTTCCCCCACCAGACTTGCTTGGTAGGGAAGGCGGCTAGTCTCCCTGAAGGATTAAAAACATGACCTTCCAACGGGTCAACGGCCAACTAGCACCGTGTATATTTGTGTGTGGGGGAGGGTGGAGAGGGCTCCCGTAAGCCGTGGTGAAGGCAACCTTTCTAGGAGAAGGAAATCTCTGATTTAAAAAACCATAAAGCGGAAGACCATTACCCGTATTAAGGTGATCTGCAGTTTAATTTGTTACTCGCTATCTTGCTCTTGCTTGTTGCTGGATCTCAAAATTTTGAACCGAGAGAGAGAGTTAGCTGTCGTACAAAGCTAAGACTCTGTAGCATCATATTTGTATAGATACTCCCTGAGGCATTTGGGCTCATGGATTTTAAATGTCTGAGGGAGTGGCACTCGTCTGACAAGACGTTGCAATCATCATATATATATGTATATATATATATATTAATATATATGTACTTATATATATATATATATATATATATATATATATATATAGATAGATAGATAGATAGATAGATTGGATGCAATATATAGTAATGATTTAAAAAATATATATATAAAAAAGACTCATGCGCAACCACCGAGAATCCAAACTAAATCGTTCAGCTCACGATTTATTTTGTCTCTGCCGTCAATGAATGGGCTATGAAAACATGTTTACTGCAAGACTAAAAATTCAAGCATGGGCCAATAGCTACTACGTTATGCATTCGCAATGCCGGTGTTCGACCTTCACCTGGCATATTTCTTTTTGTTTTAATTTTCAAACATTTGCACCGATTTTTCCGGGCTAAACCCAAATATAAAGTTTTGCATAGATTCAAATGCCTTATATATGAAGTTTCATGTCTGCAGACCAAAAACTATAGGAGGAGTTTGGTAGGCAAAATTTGTTAAACAAAAATATATATTTATACATAAATATATATGGCAACAAGTTTGTGTTTATTATAAACTTTTTACGCAAATATTATGCAAGTATAAATCATGTAGAATATCTGCATGAATATAATTACACATAATAGTAAACTAAAGATGTTTATCCCATTAGAAAACCGAAGCAACTAATAAGGAATTAATTAAAATGACTGTTTAAAAGATTATGCAAATTAGCTAGATTTTTGCTAGTAAATACGATTTCACAACCCATATATGAGAAACTTGTATATTTTTTAAATAAATAGAAAATAGGGGTTTTAATATGAAAATCAATACACACAAACGAAAACCGAATTTATACGAGTATAGATATAAATGCAATAACAATAGGTTCACCAACTTCATCTTTCGGTATACTTTCTCCATTCCTATATCTTTACTTTGGGATAATAAACTAAATACAAATAACTTTTGTAGTTTCCTTAAAATTAATAATAAAAAGATTACCTAAAAAGCGGCGCAATTGACCTGAATTACGGTACCCAACTGACCAACTATTACATGGTCTCCAACAAAAAAGAAAACCTGTTTTTATTAAACGGAAATAGAATCGGGTTGTAATTTCTAGGGTCTCAATTTTCTCGTTCCATCCTTTATAATAGCGTATCGCTGCAACATATAAGAATATGCAACTCAGATTAATCTTTCTTGAACAAAACATCCGTTATAATCTTGGAGCCAAATTACAATTTACGTTTATTCTTTTATATTTCATCAAGAAAAAAAAGTGTAGGTCTTACTTATCAGTATTATTGCGTCTATTTAAAAAAAAAAGTACTCTAATCCTTACTTGTAAAACATTAACACAAAAACCTCCCGTACTGAAGCAAGGGAAATATATATTGTATTTCTTTCTCGATGTGGCTAACATAAAAATAATTTTCCTTTAACAAAGTATTTTTCTAGGGTTTTCCGGACTGTCAACCGCATTAACAGGGAACTTATAGCAAAACAGAACACGGGCGTCTTTAAATTAAACACCAATACAGACCGTCTATCGCATGACTCCTTCACGGCCTTTGGCCTCTGTACTTAAGACGTGATGAATCATTATTAAAAATATATCATGCATGAATAAATTAAATGCTTTCGACAGAAACACAATAATTTAATTAAGACTTTTTTGAACTTTAGTTATTTACTCACACTTATCTTTCTGGCAACCTTCGGTTTTATTGTAAACTAGCAGGCCCCGTTTTCCGGTGTGTACCAAGAAGAATAAATAAAAAGAGCTAAATCCATTATTATTAATAAATATTTTTAATGAATGCATGCGTAAAATGTATTTATTTTTGTTTATTTCTGACAGTACACACTTCGAATATAACTTGCACGCCTCGTTTACGTGCTAATTCTTAGTAGATATTCGTAAATTAACAACATTGTATTATTTAGTAAAAATAGATTGGCATGGCCATCAAATGCGTACCATAGACTCGCTGACGTTATCACGTAGTGCTTATTTTACAAAGTTCGTCGTAGGCATGTAGCAAAAGCGATAATTACCAATCATGAAAGTAAAGTATAATTTTTTAGCACATATAGGAAACTTATTTTCAATGTTCTATATTTAAAATTGGATATTTAGAAAGAATTGAATGTTTATAGAATGTTTTTATCGTTCAATGGATTAACATGATTGATATGGGCATTAAATGCTTACCAGCGACTCGGTGACGCCATCATTTGTCGCGTATATTACAAAGTTCATTGTAAGCATATAGCAAAAGCGATAATTATCAATCCTGAAAGTAAAGTGTAACGTTTAGCAAATATATGAAGCTGATTGTCAAAATTCTATAATTAAGAATGAATATTTAGGAAGAATAGAATGTGAATTATTTAAATCTTTAAACAATTGATTGTTTTTACAATGTTTTTATAGTCCAATGGATTACATATATTATTGAGAAGTATCTTTTCAAGACAATGCTATTGAATTTATCTGAATCAATTTTTGAATCTCCGGTCAACATAAAATACAGATGATTAACATTCCCGCCTCAGCATCGGTTACGTTAGAATTCCCAGGGATTATAATACATGTTTTTTTCAAATTTCATTGGATGAAATATGAGCGAATGTCACATGCAAGAATAATTTACCGAATCGTTCACTCATACACGCAATGAAAATATGAAATATTAACGAAACAGAATTTGAAAGTGTTAAAATCACTGTTTTATTGGTTTCCTTGTGAGAGATTGCACCCTTAACATATTATAATCACCGGGAATATTTCGTTTTTAGTATATTTCATATGTGCCCTCCTCTGAATATCCTGGATAGTATATTATCAATAGATTCTTTCTTTATTTTTGCTACGAAGAAAATGTATTATCTGTCCTTACGCTACAATTACTGTTTCCATACGTAAGCAAGTTTTGCTCTCGTTTTTCTACCCGCCCAAAGTTGTCTGCTTATTATATTAGACTATCAAGGGTTCTTTGGAAAATATGGACGACGTTAAGATTATAACGTTATTTATTTCAAAACGCATTCTTTACATGGAGAGAGTTGATAAAGAATTAACTGCTATATACTCGAAGAATACAATTTAATAAACACAAAATATGATAAGAATTATACATGTCAAAAAGAGAAACGTGTATTGCACGTATTTGTCTTAAATTTCATGTAACAATTTATGAAAACAACAATATATAATACAAATGTTATATTTCTGAATTTTGGAGATGATGAATCGTAGTTCATGTTATTTGCAATCTTCAGCCCGTGACGCAGTTGTTACAGTACTTATAAAATCTGGAGATTGAAAGTTCAATTCTCAGTGTGGGTGACCGAAAAATACAATTGCTAAAGACTTAGAGCCTTAGAACCGCTATACAATTGAGTTCGACAAGTTACACCTGAAGATTGTAAGGGGTTACATCGTCCGACACGTTGTAAAAACGACAATTAGGATAAGAACAGAGTGATAGTAATTCAAAATAACACTGAAAAATGTTACCATTTCATAACATTTTTTGTATTAAACTTCATTTGAAAAAAAACCCCAAAAGATTTCCTGTATAGTTTGCACCCAATAAATATATAACGTAATAGATGCACTGAGACTAAAGCTGCTTTCAGGACTGCCAGCAACCACTGTAAAAGAGTAATAAAAAATGCAAGAGAGCTATATGCCCAGTCTGTTAAATCCAAGGTAGCTGATCAGCGGCTTGGTTCCCACCAGTTTTGGCAAATAACAAATAGGATCCTGAACAGAAGTGTGCGTTCTATCCCAACCATTATCAATGGACCAGAGGTTATCTCGTCAGCGTCAGACAAGGCCAAACTATTTGCAAAGAACTTTGCAGCTAATTCTACCCTATGCGACGAAGGCCATCAACTCCCCATATTTCCTCCTATAACACAGAACAAGCTAGGTAATATACAAATATCCGTGCATGAGGTCGCCAAGCTAATAAAAAACCTAGATTCCAGTAAAGCAACTGGCCCTGATGGCATCCCAATTATAGTGTTAAAAAAGCTTCAACCAGAACTTGCTCCCATACTTACGAAACTATTTAAGCGCTGCCTTAAGGAGAAGTGCTTTCCGACCCCCTGGAAGACCTCATCAGTTTGCCCTGTATTTAAGAATTCAGGTGATAAGTCATCTCCCTCTCAATACAGACCAATAAGTCTTCTCTGTGTTATGAGTAAGTTACTGGAATCAATATTAAATAGAGAAATAGTCAACCACCTCAGCAGAAACAACCTTCTTAGTGACACACAATATGGTTTCCGCTCTGCAAGATCTACCGCAGATGTGCTGACGGTTATATCCCACAGGATTAGTGAATCTCTTGACAAAGGCTTCCTTTCTAGGGCAATTGCTCTTGACATATCAAAGGCCTTTGACAAAGTATGGCATAAGGGTCTACTTCACAAGATTTCCAGCTACGGTATAACAGGAAATTTTTTCTCAATCATTAAATCATTTCTCTCCGATAGGCTCATAAGAGTAGTGGTAGATGGACAAAAATCGGAGGCCTGCAATATAAATGCTGGAGTCCCTCAGGGGTCAATCCTCGGCCCAACTCTCTTCCTGATCTACATCAATGACCTCCCTAAACACATACTTAAATCATTCGTTGACATCTATGCTGATGACACGACCATCTACGGCAACACATCAAAGGCTGTAAATGACGAAGTTCTCTCGGATTCTCTCTCCTCTGATCTCGAGCGCGTGGTTCAGTGGGGGAAGATGAGGCTAGTTACCTTTAATGCATCTAAAACCAAACTCCTATCCTTACATCATCAACGCTCTGATCCCCAGCTGGCATCAATTGTGATGGATGGCTCTCGTCTGGGTGAGGCCCCGTGTTTTGACAAGCTTCTGGGTTTGACCTTTACTCCTGATCTGAAATGGAACACGTACATCAAGTCTGTTGCCAAGGTCGCAGGAAAGATGGTGGGATCCTTCTACCGCTCCAGAAGATATCTCACTACTGATTCAATTCTCTATCTATATAAAAGCCAAGTACGTCCAAGGATGGAATACTGTTGCCATATCTGGGCAGGAGCTGCCAAAAACAGCCTATCATGCCTTGACAGAGTACAAAATAGACTTCGTGGTTTAGTGGGGGATGCCCTTTTCTCTACCCTGCAACCCCTCTCCCACAGAAGAGACGTTGCGAGCCTATCCTTGTTTTATCGTTATTTTCATGGCAGGTGCTCGTCTGAACTCCAATCCCTGGTCCCCCCCTCGCCAAACTTTCACGAAAATCACCCGTCCAGCTGAATCCACTGTGAAAAATTTCCCCCACTCTATATCTGTGCCTAAATCAAAACGCGGATTTCATGAGCAAAGCTTCTTTCTTAGAACTGCACGCCTGTGGAACTCTGTTCCGTCTGCCTGCTTCCCTCCGGACTACAACTTGGATTTCTTAAAGTCTAATGTTAACAAATTCCTAATGAACCGCCCCCCTAATTAAACACTTCATAAAATCTCACTAACGTGATGTACTTGCAATAACCCTTATCCCTGAGTGGCTTCCGGGCCTTGATAAGTGGTGATCACTGTGTAAAAAAAAATATATATATATATGTCTGTTTACTTTGTTGCGATCTCCTATTCGAAAAAAAAATTATATGGAATCTTAATATATATTGTGAACTGCTGGGTGTGGTTTAAGCTATTATTCCATGATCACTCGTTCTAATTGTCCCACTCCCGTCGTTGTATCTCTCCAACTATTGAATAAAAAATAGGATGCTTTACTTTTGGGAAGATCCTTGTATGAAAAGCGTGCTCTGAACGACAATGGACAAACATTGTTTATCGCTGACAGAAATGCTTTCGGGGATTTCTTTTTGGTGCTGGACGGCATTTACTCACACGAGCCGAATCGGCCTCCTCCGGTTAAGGAAGTGTCAAGAAAATATTCAAATGAAAGGAGGTGCCCTGTCGCCTTAAACATTCAAAACTTATGTGCTTATGTAGAATAATACGTAATACTCACGTTGAAATATCAGTTCCCGCCAGATATTAGAAAATAAGCAACGATGAGCCTGGGTAATGCCAGATGGGTGACCATTTGCGAATACCATGTGCTGTATGGAGTTGCAAACCGCACTACTGTCAAACGAAAAGTTAGGTGCATTCTTCAATCTGTTATTCCGTGGGAAACCCCTGCGCAAGGTCGACTATCTAATTTAGCCCCCACCCCAGTCAGTGAAACGTAAGATCATGGAAAGCAGACACAAATACGGAAGCAATCTGGAATAATTCTGTTCATGGGTCTGTATCTTTTGCTGGGCAAAATATCACTTTGGGTAAACGTTGAGGACAATCATCCAGTATGGGCACTGCTCGGACAGAAAGAAACTGTAAGTTACTGTCAGTAGAACTGCAAAGAAAGCTGTTCAAATCCATCAAGCACTTTGGAGAAAACAGCGTAGATTCGGTTTTGGATGATGAGCAACAATAAATTCACGAGTGTCCTGAAAGTGAAGGATGGATCGAGAGTCATAGAC
>NC_136485.1:20721660-20814160 GCF_053919585.1 Euprymna scolopes
ATGTATGTATATGTATGTGTATATGTATATATGTAAGTATGTGTATGTATATGTAAATATGTATATATGCATATGTGTTTATGCATATCTATGTATATGTATATGTGTATGTGCATACATGTGTATGCATATATATGTGTGCATATGTATATGTTTGTATGTGTGTATGCATGCGTGTATATATGTGCATATCTGTATGTGTACGTGTGTGTGTGTATGTAGATATATATATATGCATGTATGTGTATATTTGTGATTATGGATGCGCATATATTTGTGTATGTGTGAATGTATACATATGTATGTATACCAATAACCGTCTACAGTTGCATGTCTGGTCAACGGTGTGCCAATCGCTGGCAGAACTAAAAAGTCATCTTCGGGCACATGGGCTTTCAGCGTTTTAGGGAGTGGCCTTCGTCTGACAAGATGTTGCAATCATTATATATATATATATATATATATATATATTGGTAGCCAAAGTAAATAGTGAAATGCTCATATCTTGGTTTCTCTGGGATGAACTACATAAAAATTTGCAAGCTATTCTAGTTAAAATTTTATGACAATTCGTAAAACAATATGTAGTTTCAAACCAATAAAATATGCTCAAATTAACTTACTTTTGTATACATAGTACTTTGCAGTCCAGCTTAAGTTTTGCTGCGATAAGGGCACTTATCAAAAATGTTGTGGGGACTTAACCATACACAATATATAAACTGCTCGTTCGGTTTAAATATATGGAAGGGTAACTATTCTCTGTGTGTTATTTGGCCTGCCAGACGGGTGTCAACCTCAACAATCAGTCCGGCACAAACTTGATACATTCGATATCTTAATAACTGTGCAACTTGCGCAAATTCATTGGAATGCACTATAGAGATGCACTTCCCAGGCTTTTGATTCCGGCTTTTGTCTGAAACAAGTTTATAGCATGTTGTCCGAGGTACTATTAAAGGGAAATGCCTATGGAGCTGTTTAGGAATATTTTAGAAAAGCCGGGGTGCTGCCTCGCCTATTCCATATTCCGACTTATGTCCTAATTCCCTCCCTAAGTTCGGTAGAAACTGGGCTATTTCAGTGGTATTTTAGTTGTTGGAATGAGGAATATTTTCTAGGTTGTCCTAGGAGGTGCACTTCGACTCTGAGGTCATGCTTCCCGTCTGCTGATAGAGCAAATTGATTTCTGATTACATGATTTGCCCTCCCCAGGATTTCCGAGGAGCCTACACGGATCTATTTTACCAGTGCGAGAGTGTCATTGTTTTAAATGCAGCCCATATTATTACCTTGTATTACATAGCTACCCGGTGGGAAGTAACGTAAATTAAGTGTATTTTATCACACTCTAGTTGAAGTTCTGGCATCAGAAATCCGATCGAAAGTAACAGCCCCATTTCGTTCGTAATTTAACTGCCACACTGTTGCAAATGTACTGGCTAGCCAAAGAGATTCACCTTCTAAAGGATTTCTGTTGCTCACAAGTTTTATGGGGTGTTATATAGCCTTTTCTCGTTAACAAAAGAATGTTTAAAAATACGGGTAATATGTATATATTTTTAATGACTGAAATTAAAGTTCAGTGCCGGTAACTTCCTTTAAAAATATATAAATAAAAAATGCTAAAACAGTGGAAATTCCACGATATTTGAATATTTTCCAAACGCATTATATATAAACTAGAATAAAGATAAATTAAAACAAATGACGCCGAATTTAAAACATTTTTAGTCAATTCTTTCGTAGCCTTTTGAGGCTTAAAAAATTAATTGACAAAACTCATTTATTCAATGGAAATTAAACATTAAATATTTTTAAATATAAATTATAAAGGAACAGATCTCAATTAACTTATATTTAAAATTTTTTTTTAAAGAACCTATCACGTAATAAAGAGATGTAATGAGACACGTGATATATGTAGATTGTGGGAGATTCTAGCAGTCGTTACCTTGGCATAAGGGGAACAGAGGACTCAGGAGTTGGTTTCCCTGACGGGGAATGCGGCGTCATTTCAGACACCCAAGATATAAAAACGTGTAATCTCTGAAAATGCCGGCTGTATCATGAAAATAAATGCTCGTAAATAATTCAGGTATGCGTTGTGTTATTTACATCCGTTAAAAAGAACTGTTTGTCCACAACTGTTTCAATACATCCATATCAATCGCTTCCTGTAAGAACTGTTTCATAAATGATAAAATGTACACACTAGACGATCAACTAAATGATACGACGTATATACATAAACGCAATTACATGTACACGCATATACAGATAAAATATAACACCCAACTATTCAACGTGTATGTCGTTATATTCATATATATATATATTCATATATATATATATGTATATATATATATGTATTATTATTATTAGTAGTAGTAGTAGTAGTAGTATTATGCATGTGTACGTCGTTTTGGAATATATTCACATACATATTACACTGCAGGACCCTTTTTAGAACACCATATATGACAGATGTATTTTTTGTTCTGAAAAGTTTGGAATATGTGATTGTTTTAATGATTTTAAACTGATAAAGGTCGACGATAAAAGGAAATATTCGTTTCTCATTAATTAAGGTTTGAAATGATGATATTTTTATTTGTGATACTGGACGTCGGAGAAGTAAATTAATGTTTAGATTACAATATTAAAAAAAACAGCTGTAAGAGTAAGCTTGGAATCACTGAATTCCTTTTAGTACTGACGGTAGGACAAAGCAAATATATTAGATTATCCCTCACTGTCCATGAGCGAAATGCCAAATTGTGAAGGACCATTCTCGAAAGATAAGACGTTTATTTTTCTGAATTCCTTTCGTATTTATCAAGCATTGTAAGGTTGCCGCTTATTGTACTTAATTTTAAATTCCTGTCTAAATTTCACGATAACAGTTTAGTTTTAATTCTTTTGAAAGTTGTAAATTGTCATTTCTTTACAGAAATATATTTCAAAATACGACAGGATATACACGAATTGTACATGTGCTTTTTAATGTCTGAAAAAAAAATGTAATCTAAAATAACGGGAAATTCTCTAGATGTAAAATTTCAATAGTCTGTTATGTCGAATCCAATGCATGTACCCGTTTAGTATGGAAAACATTATTTTAAATCCTCATCTTTCCCAAATCTTACTCGAATTCCTCTTAATATCTTAATGCGTATTAATTTTATATATTTCACTAATAGTTCCAATAATATATTTTGGTACAGATTGATGAAGCAAAATGGTCTATATTCCCAGTACATTATCTTTGTATTTGCATGGGAACTTATCTTCTTTTTATTTGAAATATTAATAGAACAAAAATACTTTTATAGTGGGCGATTATTTATATTTTCTATTTATATGTATATTTATACAAAGGTTGCTGCTTACTATTTATCGTTTATATAAATGTTTATATTGCATCCGTATTGAATAAGTACGTATTTCTCATAGCTTATTCATATTCTTAAAATTATATTTATACCAAGTCGATATTTTAAATTGTTTCTTTCTATTTATATTGTCTAATTTTCTAATCTTCATTTGAATCATAATTGACTAGTGATTCTATTATTCATTTTTCTTCTAATGCGGCAATCACTCTTTTAACTATATATTGTTCCTTTAACCTTATTTAATATGTACTAATCCTGAGTTTACAATCTATGCTTAATACTTACCGACGTTTTTCATAGTATAAGTTGAATGGAACATGT
The DNA here is from genome assembly GCF_053919585.1 of Euprymna scolopes. Lineage (NCBI taxonomy): Eukaryota > Metazoa > Mollusca > Cephalopoda > Sepiida > Sepiolidae > Euprymna > Euprymna scolopes. The sequence continues at coordinate 20,725,380 of NC_136485.1, forward strand.
TACATGTTTGCACTTTTGAGAGAGCAGAGAATTTTAATAGTAACTAATTGGATTTAGAAATAACTCAATTTTAACTATCGATGCAGTGAGTAAAAATATTCGGTAATGAACCAAAGCACTGACCTACCCCTCACAGGGTTTGCTAGCTTTGTAGATATCGATCTAAATGAAGGGAAAACTGATGTTTTACATGGTCTACTTATCTCATACACCTTAATGTAAAACAAACGAGGGAGGAACTCCTCCTTAGTCGTAATCTACAATATTTCTGAAATAACTTGCTCTATACCCTAACGTGTAATTATATTATATTTTTATTTAAATCCTCTCTTCTGATCACTAACAAATCAACTGCTCTATTCCCACGTTCCCATTTAATATAACCCATTGCACGTAACTTAGAGGGGTCCTAGCCCTCACCCCTTAACCTTAGTTGACTACTTTTTCGTAATCGATAAACATTAACACCTAAAGATTTCTACTAAAGCATGCTTTAAATTATACTCTTATCCCATAACTAAGCTGTAAAGTAAATACTTACTAGCCATAGTATTATACATAGATTTAAAGTGATCTATAATGAACAGCAGCCCTTAATATATTTCCTTTTGATAGGAGATAGTATTGCAATAATTAATATACAAACTGAACCGACACTCATTGTAATACAAACTTCCGAATTTTAAAAGAAAGGCGCAGCCACATTCCTTCGTTAGAAGTCTGAAGACAACACACACAATGTCTAAATTCCATACATTCGTATATACTGAAAATATGCCACCTGTCGATCCATCTATATTTAATTATACTTACAGAATATGCCATAACTTGTGTGTTTCAGGTACGCCAAATGAAATGTTTCTTGTATCTACATTGAACATATATCTTATCTTTCAGCGTATTATTCTATTCCTAAACTAACAAAACTATATCTAACCATACAATAACTCCTCTCTCTCAAACCAATCTTGTTGCAAATTTACTTGCTTCCACTGCGTGAATGTTTTCTTATTCCCTCTCCCATTAACAATGAAAAATAAAAATCATAGTAATGCCCTGTTTAATCACTTTAAGGACTGTAATTTTCCGAAGATATTAACGTACATAACCGATTAATTTTTACTCCCTATGCGGGGTCTCAGAAATACCTGGATTAAGATCCAGACGCGGGGCGAACCCTTTCGGTGCTGATGGACCCGTAGATCTTCACAGGTCATCCGTATAGAAGATGGAAAACTCTGAAGCTAAACATAGGAGAGGGAGGCCTCGTCAGTCCCGGACGACAACCTTCCTAGAACTGGGGACTCAAACAAATGCCAGGTTGGCAAACTTAAACGGCTACAGGAGGAGATAAAATTTGTCTATCGCCCGGCTTTCATAGTCCTTCTTTGCCTATAAGCCAGGCGAAGAGGTGCTATCACAGGGACTGGACAGACTCACCCAGTGGTCGACCTTGTTTCCTGACTAGGGAAATGAACGCCCTTCTTCCTTGCTTCTGCCACATCCCATAACTGAACAATGTGAGTGTGCTTCAGTACTATATATACCCGTAGCTTTGGGCTGGTCTGACTTTATCTAATGGGTTGAGGGTACCAGATTGACAGTTCCTGGCTGCTGTTTCCGACGGATAGTACAGGTGTCCTAACTCTTTTGTTGCGCTTAGGGCGGCTGGTCCATCAACAGTTGTACGATATCGGGGTGAGTGTAATTTCATGTGGAACATGAAAAATGATCCTGCACTCATCCTCGGTGGGTGAGGACAGCTGATGATCTACTTCTATTGCATGTCTGATATTCTTCACAAACACTTGTCCAACACCTCTCACTCACCCTAAATGCAACTTTTAAATTAAATAAAATGAAATGACAGCTCCAAACAAAGTTACGTTAATACCAGGATCCAAACTCCAAGAAAACCAACCTGCCTTCTCCCTTGAGGCTTGAATTTCTCCAATTTCTCCTTGAAAACACTCCGGATATCTTAGCATGAATGAAACTAACCTACACTCTTGCATTCCCTCTAGCCACTTTAACATGCCTTGTTATCCCCCACTCTGTCATAAAGACTCGCACAGATGTATGTACTGGTTTTCTTTTCTTTTTATTCGTAACCCCCTCCTTCTGAATAGAGAAACAAAACTAGAATCAAACGACTACCCTTTATGTACTTCAGACTAAACATGCAACATAATAATAATAATAGCTACTTGTATTTTCTCTACCACTCTCCCTCAACCCAGGACTGCGCCATAATAAAAAAAGTCTCTGACAGCATAGATATAACACTCTCCCTCGATACTAACGCACAAGTACATGTATATGATTACTTCAATGTCCACCACAGTAACTGGCTTGGGTTCTCTAATTAGACAGACATAGCTGGTAACACAACATATAGATTCTCTATATCTCATTTCCTATCTCAAACGGTTACATTTCCGAAACGTTTCCCAGACCAGCAAGATCAACGTGCCTCACTTCTAGATCTATTTCTGACAACAGTTCCCGATGATTGTACAACAAATGCGCACACCCTACTCGGGAATGCTGTGATAATGGTAGGACTCACCCTAAATACTCGCCCTAAAACAGAAGAATCACAGGTAAAAACAACGAGATATTACAAAAAAGTTTGAGGGGGAAGCCATCAGGGAACTCATCAAAGGAGCCTATGGAGAAATATCTTTTCTCTTCCACCGGAACAGTGTGCAAATGAGACAATTGAATGATTCAAAACCCTAACCTAGATTAAAAAAAGGGCAAGAAGCTAGATATCCAGGCTAAATAGAGCATACACAAAGGAATATGTCAACCAGAGGTCAAATAGGCCTTTGTCTGCTAAGTGCATGTTCATCGGCTGATAGGAAGGGCGCAGTGGATCCTAGAAAGTTGATTGGCTAACTAAAATCTCAATAGAAGGTGCATATATAAAAACGACAGACAACCATAACATTTGCGCATAAGCCTGAAGAGTCCTAGAGTGGATGAAACGCGGAATATTCAGTGTATATATATATATATATATATATATATATATATATATATATATATATATATATATATATAGTCTAAAGAAGATGGGATAAACATGTAAAAATGAAGAATGCAGCTTAAATTCCCGGTAAAAAAGAAACTAAGTTTTACATATCGCAGAATAAGTACCCACATAATCCGACTTCTAAAAAGTTTATTATTACAAAATATAATATACATATACAGGAAGGCGAGAGCGAGAGAGAAGAAAACATTTATTAGCATTGTTAAATAGAAACAGACTCAGTACTTGCATAAGCCGATTTCACAAAAGTTTATAATTGTACAAGAGAATTTAATTATATAAGGATGAAAAGAAAAAAAAAACATAACTAAAATTTTATAAATAGGAAAGGGGGAATGTCAGCTGCTTCCCATGTAGTTGTTTCGGAGATTTAAAAAATAACAGGACAGCTGTTAAATATATAGCTATCCAGTGGATATTACAACTTCCCCAATAAGAAAATATACAATAATACGGTTATTATTTATACTAATATATAAAACAATAAGTAAATAGAATAAGATAAACTCTTACTAACTTTAAGATTACAAGATCCATTCGGCGATATGTTAACTAGCATATAGATACTACGAGAATAAAAATTCATAAAAGCTTAAGTGCCATAAAGGCAAATTAATAAGAGGAAGGAAACCTAGCCATACATATACACATTTGTTATTACATGTTTAGTTCTTTTAAAGTGTTGACAGTAATTTCGACCTCGATTGATTTGACATGGCTAAGATGTTATAAACTTCTAGCTAAAAATGCTGATAGAACCCACTCTCAAGTCGCTATACGTAAAATCAATTTTTCAATTTAACTTGTTTCCCCACGAGGGAACAGAAGTATAATCTTTTAAATGTGAACATCTGAAGATATTCCCCAAACGTGCTGTTTATCATTACATTCGAACGTAACTTTTCCGAGAGAAGATTACACTGTCTAACAATCAACCTTAAAAGTCAGTGCGCATATCTGATCTGCAAGAGAAGAAGTACTCTAAACAAAAGTTTTAATTCAGCAGAATAGTCCCACCCTTCAGTAATCCATTCACTTGTAGGTAGTTAATAAAAGTGTGTGGTCAATCTGAATATAGAAAATTGTCGTGTACAATTGTGAAACTTTATAACACCGAAGATAATAGCAAATACTTCTTTACTGGTTTTGTGTATTGCTTTTCGGTAGAGAACAGAGATCTTGAATCGCGTGCAATCGATGCATTAATTCCGCCTGACAGTTATATAAGATACAGGCGCCAATTTTGTACACTAGCGCTTATGATTTCTAGTTTTGCATCATATGTCTGATCGTTGGGTGTTTTATAATTTTTGTTCTATACCCTTCAGCATTCAGGTGTCAGTTTACACACTTTGCCCTTTCTTTTTTCTATTTTTTCTTTTTCTATTACATTTTCACCCCAAACAAGGCAAATTGCCACTTTGGTGTAGGGGGCTACTATCAGGGGCAACAACTACTGGGGTACTATGTAGGGATTTGGGCAGCAAGGTGTCGGTTCACGTTACACTTGAACTTCTGCACGTCAGAACTGTTGGGGAAGCAGGGACCTGGAATGGAATTCCAGAGTTTAGCGGTTCTGGGGAAGAAACTATTGGAGTAAAAAGATCTTTTACATCTAGGGACCTCTACAGTGTGGGGGTGGGATCTAGTCGCCTGTCGGGTTTGTCGAGGGTGCTCGCGTCGTGGGGGCACAAGTGATTGCAGTTCATCAGAGCATTCACCACTAAAATACTTGTAGAACAGGCAGAGGGATGCAACATTTCGTCGATGGGACAGAGGCTGAAGCTTAGATGCCAGTTCAGGGCCTATCAGATTTGCGACTCTCTTTTGAACCTTGTCAAGGAGCGAGAGACTAGTAGCAGATGCACCAGCCCAGATGTGGCAGCAAGACTCCATACATGGGCGAATGGTGGCCTTATAGAGCTACAAAATACTTTCGGGTGTTAGTAGTTTTCTAGCACGGTAGAGAGAGCCTACCTTTCTTGCAGCGGCCCTGGCAATGCCTTCAATGTAATTGTTCCAACTCATGTTTCCTGTGAACGTTAGGCCAAGGAGTTTGAAAGATGGACTCTCAGATAAAGAGTCGTTGGCCATTGCTATTGGTGGTAGAGAGGGTTTCTTGTAATTATTGAGTGAAACTAGTTTAGTCTTGGCAGCATTGAACGCGACCAACCACTTTTGTCCCCATTCCACTACAGATTGGAGGTCTTCCTCTAGTGTTTCTGCCATTTCTTTAGAAATGTGTTCATTCGTCTTCCTGTCGTGTCTGCCATAGAGTGTAGTGTCATCAGCATATATACCCATCTCAGAGGCAATGTTGTCGGGGAGGTCATTTATGAATATCAGGAACAATAGAGGTCCAAGGATAGAACCCTGGGGCACTCCCGCATTTATATCATATTGTTTAGATGTGCGACCGTCGAGGACTACCTGGATTTTTCTCTTATCTAAGAAGGATTTAATTATGTTAAGTATTCTACCAGTGATACCGTATGATCTGATTTTACTGAGGAGACCCTCATGCCATACCCTGTCAAAAGCCTTAGATATATCTAGAGCTACCGCTCTGCCTTCCCCCGCTTTGTCCAGTGATTGGTATATACATTCAGAGATCACGGTGAGGATGTCTGCTGTGGAACGGGCTTGTCTAAATCCATATTGTTTGTCAGTCAGTAGTTTAGCATCTGTAAGATGATGTACTAGAGCATGGTTATTTATGGTCTCAAATATTTTGGCAAAAAGTGGGAGGAGGCTAATGGGGCGATAATTTGATGGGTCTGTCCTTTCGCCAGAATTCTTGAATACTGGTACAACAGAAGCAGTTTTCCGACAGCCCGGAAAGCAAGCTTCATTAAGACATTTTTTGTAGAGTTTGGAGAGAACTGGAGCTACTTCGGCTGAGCACTTTTTTAATAGCACAGCTGGAATAAGATCGGGTCCACATGCTTTTGAGGTGTCAAGGTTTTTTATGATAGCATGCACCTGAGCAGGGGTGGTTTTCAGATCGTCTAGTGTGGCGTCTGTCCGCATAGGAAAGTCAGGTAGGGGGTGGTTGGAAGGGTCCAGTGTGGAGTTTGAGGCAAACCGACTGGCAAGCATGTTAGCCTTGTCGGTTGCTGAGGAGACAACCTCGTGATTGTTGGTTAGTGGGGGAATTGTTGATTGCCCATTATTTACTACACTGTTGTAGATTTTCCAGAAGTCTCGAGTTCCTAGTTTTTGTGCTTCGATGCGCTTTTTAGTGGTTTCCGTAAATTCTCTCTTAGCTGTCGCTATTTCTTTCTTAACGTTATTTCTAGCTTCTATATACTTCAGTCTGTTTGAACTGGACTTATGTCGGTTAAACCTACGGTATGCATGCTGCTTTTGAGTAATGGCAGTTGCACAAGTCGACGTAAACCATTGGGGAGAGTGGGGCTTACTATAAAATTTCCGCATGGGAACATGCGCTTCGATTGCAGTTTTGAACCAGTCAGTGGTCTCGTTTGCACACTGTTCAGCAGGGAGAGAGAAAATATTTTTCCATGGAGCATCTCTAATTAGTTCCCTGATGGCTTCCCAGTCAGCCTTATTATGATATCTCGTTGTTTTGAGCACTGGCTCTTCAGTTTTGGGTCTAGAGTTTAGGGCGATTTCAACCATTATCACTGCATGATCAGCGTTCCCGAGTGGGCTGTGGGCCTTCGCTATGCAGTCATCGGGAACTGTGGTCAAAAACAGATCTAGAAGTGATGCGTGTTGTTCTTCATGGTCAGGGAAACGGGTTGGAAACGTAACAATTTGTGATAGGGAGTGAGATATAGCGAAGCTATGGGTTGTGCTGCCCGCTGCATCTGTGTGAGTAGAGAATCCAAGCCAGTTTTTGTGGTGGACATTAAAGTCACCAAACACATGTATTTGTGCGCTAGTGTCGAGGGACAGTGCCGTATCTATGCTGTCAGATACTTTGTTTATTATGGAGCAGTCCTGAGTCGAGGGAGAGCGGTGGAGAAAATAATAGTAGCTAATACTGTGTTGCACGTTTAGTCTAAAGCACATAAAGGCTTGATCATCTGTTTCTAGGTTTGTTTCTCTAGTCAAGGGAAGGGTATTACGAATGTAAACTCCAAGTCCGTGCATATGTCTGTCAGAGTCCTTACGGCAGAGTGGGAGATATCCAGGCATGTTAAAGTGGTTAGAGGGAATGGAGGAGTGTAGGTTAGTCTCACTTAGTGCTAAGATATCCGGGGTATTTGTTAAGAGAAATGCTTCAACATCAGCTAAGTTAGTTCTAAGCCCACGGATATTTGTGAATGAGAGCCTCAAGGGAGGAGGCAAGTTGAATTTGTTTGTCCCTAATCCTGGTTTAAGCTTATTTTTAGATTGTACTGTCGTCATATTTTTTTAAGAGTTTCGGTAAGGGGGAGCTAAACAAGAGGTTATGCGGAGCTTCAGACATGCATCACAAGTAGACCATCAGCTGACCTTTCTCCACTTAGGATTGTGGCCTCAGGAAAGCCCACCGGGGATGAGTGCAGGGTCCCTTTCCATGCGCGTCATGGCACTGCAAACAACCCGATATTATTCAACTGTTGATGGAGCAGCCGCTCTAAGCGCTACCAAAGAGTTAGGGCTCCTGTACTACCAGTCAGAAACAGCAGCCAGGAACTGTCAATCCGGTACCCTCAACACTGTAGAAGAAGGTCAACCCAATCTAACCGCTCAGGCATATCTTATACTCAAGCACTCCCAAATGTTCAGTTTTAGGGGTGGGGCATGCTGGGAATGGGGAAGAACGGCGTTCATTGCCCTAGCCAGGAAACAAGATCTACCGCTGGGTGTTTCTGTCGAATCACTGAGATAGTGTCTCTGCGCTTGACTAATAGGCAAAGAAGGAGTATGGAAGCCGGGCGATAGACAGAGCCTATCTACTCCTTAAGCAATTTAGGTTTGCAAACCGGTGAATTTGTTTGAATCACCAGCTCTAGGAAGGTTGTCATCCAAGACTGAAGAGGCCTCTCTCCCCTTTGGTTTAGTTTCAGAGTTTTCCTTCTCCTAGACGGATGATCTGGGAAGACCTACTGGGTCCGTCAGCCCTGAGAGGGTTTTCTCCGCGCCTAGGTTCTAATCCAGGTATTTCTGCGACCCCGCGTTGTTAGTGTTACTGGGTTAGTTTGTGGGGGATTATATCTACTGATTAGTTACACTCCTCAAAGTGATTTAGGGACATGCTATTTACTTGTTAATGGATAAAGGGGGTGGGTGAAGTTCATGCAGTGTAAGCGTCTATGTTTGTAAGAGGGCTTGTTAGGGAGGAGATAATGTGATTTTAGTCGTACCTTTTTTTTTATTTTATTAATGTTAGCTTAGGTCTAGTATAGTGTTACAGTATGAGTAGGTATTAAGAATTGAGCTACGATATATACTATTCTATTATCATGTATTTTCCTTTTCTTTGTTTGTAACTCCTTTGCTGGATCCCGGAGGTTGTGCATATCGGAAAAGGATATTAGGAGTGGTCTGTTTATTCTCCTAAAATTGTACTTCTTTGATATTTTTAAAAGCTGGACTATAGTATATTAGTATGGGCTTTTCCACGTCCGTTCTTCTTTTGTCATTCACAACGAAACTAAAAGAGTTTTCCATAGATAAATGTCAGCATTATAATTGTGTAGTATTTAAATCTCATAATAGTACTGTTATTACAATATTTATTAATTTAGTATCACTAAAACCATCTATAATATTATATTTATGATGTAACTACGGTAAATAGTTTGTCCTATTAAAATGACAAAACAATTTAGGTAAATCATATTTTTTTTGAATTCATCGCTTTTACATTTGAATTTCTATATTAAATTCCTCTATGAAGTATATAACTAACCGGTTCGAAAATCAGAATTATTTGTGCATGCGTTTTACCTGAACTCTGCCATCAAAATTGAGATTACATAACTGATTAAACCAATCCACTTCAAAATCAAGAAAGATTATTTTTAATGCCAAGAATTTCATAGCACAAATTTCACCAAACGTTTAAACATTCTACACTTTACTTACTCAATCGCTATGTAAAACATAATTATCTAAATTTAATATCTATTTTTTGAATTATCATTTTTATTAATTTATTAATTAAACACAAAATATAAAGAGGCGACCTCTAGTATTAGGTATCAAGTCGCATATTCATCTTGATGCCTAGCACTAGCCTTTTTGTTCCGATGAGAAGCATTAAGTTTCGAAATATCATACGACCAGAGCATTTATGAGGTCTATACTATACATTATATTCCCTTCTTTTAAATTGATTAGTAAATCTATACATGATAATATACACTTTTCTATTATCATGTATTTTCCTATTGTATGTATGCCTCTTCAAGCATGACGAGCTAGTCTCCATTTAAATAATACTTATATATTTCTTTAATCCCTATTTATATATGTGAGTGCATATACGTGTGTTTGTACATACACATACATATCTATATTATATTAGCACAGTTTTATGTTTATTAAATTTTAAAACATAATTATCAAATCCCAACTATTTCTAAAATGTCAAAATCTAAAATATAGCTTAAAACACAAAGATGCATATCTTTCCAAACATAACAATCTTTAAACACCTTAAATATCATACAATTAATGCAACCTATATGCACATATAAAGATAAATCAAAAACCCATCCATCTTAATAAGGATTGGTTGGTTGGTTAGTTGGTTGCCTGTATTTGTTTTACGGCATATCAATTCTTCTTGGGTTATTTAATGCCGAATCCAAAGATTTTGAAGAAAAAAATTTAATAGAATATATTTGTTGTTTTCAAGTCAGTTTCTAGTAAACCCATAGTTGGGGCCCTAAAAGGTACTACCACTCCGGATCAGAGTGGACCTGGGAAGAATGGTAATTAAGGGTGACTCCACACTCCCCTAAGCTTGCAAGCTGGGGCTTGCCCACTGGATATAGTTTAAGGGTATATCCAGGGCCCTTAATAATGAGGGCTAAATAGAGCTTATATATTAAAAAAAAATGTGTGCATATTGCAATAACGTGCCATAGTAGCATTAACATTAATTGAACTTAAACGAGTTTCAGTTAGCGTTAAAATAAATTCGACTCATTTGCGACTCATGCAACAAAGATAATTCGAAGACGTTTTATTGTATTTGTTATAAGTGGCTAATTATTTCATTGGATTTAGAATAGGATTTCACAATGTACAAGAGCAATGTACGTAAGAAAAATCTAGTATGCTACTGGAAGATGAACCCCACACTTTCTACGCAAATGATCTCTGTGAAACCGTAAATTATCAATCATCTTACTCAATATATATATATATATATATATATATATATATATATATAGAGAGAGAGAGAGAGAGAGAGAGATAGATAGATAGATAATCTGTATTATATATATACACACACATATATATATATATATATATAGATTGATATATAGATGGATAGATAGATAGATGGATAGATACAGAAGGATATAGGGTGAGAAAAAAGATAAAGATGACGGGAGAGATATACACACATGGAGGCACATGGATGTGTACGGGTCGTGTATGTGTGTTTACTTTAGGTAGGGTTACGCGTATATAAACGAAATAAAATTTATCAGCGTACATCCATTTAATTAGAAACTGATGACGTTTTTTTAGATAAATAGAAAAGGCTGTACTCTTTCTAGAATGAAGCCAAAAACTACTATGAAATAACAGAAGGTATTTATTCGAAGCCAACCTAATTAGTATTTTATTGGCATTCGCCTGCTAATTCCATTACAGTTGGCGCCGTTTCCAAATGTTTTTCGTTCTTATTATTCAAAGTAAGTTTCACTCTGTGCTGAAGCGTAACTTGCAATCGAATTAAACGCTATTCAATCAGATATCGGAAGAGTTATTGAATCTCCTGCAAATTATTGATTAGCAAACCCAACACGAAATATTTTCGTAGCAATTCACTCACATTTGTTGCGTTTAACGGGTGTCTGCGTCACTTTCTGTTGGTTACAGACACATGTAATTACAACTTGATGAACACGAACCGAAATGACGTGCAGAACACCTTAAAATTATATCATTATGCTAGATTTCGAAGTGCATGTATATATATATATATATATATATATATCTAGAGAGAGAGAAAGAGAGAGAGAGAGAGGGAGGCAAACACCGTCGCAACTCACAGTAGTTATAACAATCAACAAAACTGAAATTGGAGACTCGAATTTTGACCACATTTAGCACATATACCGGAAACTTTAACATGCAAGTACCCAACTTCCTAATTAATCGCGGTACAGATAACAAAATCTGTTATCAAATATATATACAGAAAACAGCGGCTAAATTCCGACTATAAAATGTACCAACACGGCATCAGACAAAGAAAAGCAAACCTATGTTTCAAAAGTGAAATGTGGTTCTCAGTAATTTGATTACTACACACGTTGTTTGAGGGAAAGTATGCACATTCCACAGTCGGAATTTTATGGCAGTTTGGAGCATCTGTGAAGGGTAATAGACTGTCTTGGGTGTGGCCTGGTTCCTTGGATATGTTTTACTGCTGAGCCAGAATAAGTGCGAAACTCGAGTGTTGGAGGCCCCATTTTTGGCTTAAATGACTCTTATATGTTGCGAAAATATTTATATCTGGAACTATATATATTATCAAACGTTTTACAACTTTCCAATTTATATATATATGTCAATAGAACCCGGCTAGTGCTCGTCTGAGCTCCAATCCCTGGTCCGCCCTACCCAATCTCTCACGGAAAACACCCGTCTAGCTTAAACAACTGTAAAAAACTTTCCCCACTCTTTATCTGTGCCAAAACAAAAAAGCCGATTCCATGAAAAAAGCTTCTTTCTTAGAAGTGTACGCCTGCGGAACTCTACTCAGTTTGACTGTTTTCCAACAGAATACAACCTGAATGTCTTCAAGTAAGACACTTTATCAGATCTCAACACTAACGTACTGTAAACGCAATAACCCTTATACCCGAGTGGCTTCCGGGCCTTGATAAGTGGTGACCACCTTGTAAAAAAAGAAAAAAAAGCAACGTTACAAAAATATATGTTGCTAAAAAGATAACAAAACAGATATCATATTTATATTGATAAAAACTGTGCCCAAATCCGAAAAGGTTTTCTAGCTCATTAATAAGTTGGTGGTTTGTGGATAGTGGTGTAAGTTCGATCCTTGTTGAGACATGCTGATTACGAGTTAAACCTAAAAACACTAGTTTACGGGTAAAATTTTGTGCGCATAAAATTATTTTAAAAATATTTTAAAAGGTTTGTCCGAAATTGATGCATATTGCAAAAAAGTATTTGTAAATGGGCAATGTCATCGTTGGCTAAGTACAACGTCATATATATATATCCAGATATATAATTATTTTTTTACTATAATAATTAAATACCTACAGACACTAGTGTTTGATCCTTTCGCGATTCTTCAGTGCAGGGTGTCACGATTACTACCAGTCGAACGATTCGAACCCTGCGACACGAGACATCTCTGGCTCGATTAGCGGAGGCCGTATCTATTCGGCTACCATTAACCGTGTGAAATAGCGTTGAATTTTTAAACATTTTAATTTAAATGTTCATTACGTCAGACAGACAGTGATCAAATCGTTATACGATGATCTACGCATAAGAGCTAATTTGACCGACTTTTAATTCAACTGAAAGTGCTCAACGTTAAGAAAAGAATTTCTTAAAGGGGCTGTCATAATTATTTTTTTACTATAATAATTAAATACCTACAGACACTAGTGTTTCATCCTTTCGGGATTCTTCAGTGCAGGGTCTCACGATTACTACCAGTCGAACGATTCGAACCCCGCGACACGAGACATCTCTGGCTCTATTAGCGGAGGCCGTATATATATATATATATATATATATATATATATATATATATATGATAAAAATAATGTAAATAGTATTCTCTCTCTCTCTCTCTATATATATATATATATATATATATATATATATTGATTAGGTCCTCGCTAATGAAACCAGAGATGGCTTTTGTTGCCGAGTTCGAAACTGTCTACCAGTGTTAATCGCGAGACTCTGTACTCATGATTCCCGAAAGGATTAAACACTAGTGTCTGTAGGTATTTAACAATTTTTTATAGTAAATAATTATGTCAGCCTCTGTAGAACTTCAGATAATGATAAAATCACTCAGACAGTTCCTATCCGTCGCGGTTACCACCTGACGAAGGCCAGAGGAATAGTTGGCCGAAACGTTGTGAATAAGCAAAACCAATAAAAGATCAAAAACAACAACTAATAAAAATAGTCCGAAATAAAAATAAATACTCAGACAGACGTTAGAAATCATTTAAAATAAACGTTTAAATTTCAGCAATGTTTCTTACAGTTAAGGGTAGCCGAATTGATTGGGCCCTTGCTAATGACGCCAGCGATGTCTTTTGTTGCTGAGTTCCTATTTGTCGACCGGTATTAATTGAGGCATCCTACGCTGATGTCACAATTAACACTGGTATATATATAAATATAAATATATATATATATATATATATATATATATATATATATATATAAAAACACACGCACGTATATGTATATATATATGAAACAAATAAAATTATATATATATATATATATATATTATAGTATTAAAATATAGTTATGTCTATTAATCCGCACATAATTATCCGCATATAATCTACTAAATAATACGGCTTTGTTTGGATAAATTTTCTAAAATATAAGTTCATACATTGCTACATTGAACTACTCACCTATTGAGTAATACTGAAAATCCATACGCAATATTGTAAGCTCATTACACTAACGGGACCTGTAGAAATTCACCATAGACTGATTCATATGAAATATATTGACGTTGACATTCTGTAGATATTCAGCGTAAATGGAGATGTTCTTATATTATTCTAGCTATTTTGTTAAAACTGCAAAATATTTATCCAAGCTAGCAAGTACCCTCCGCGAAGCCAGATCCTAAAATACGCTTAAATATGATATGTTAATGTATCCAGATTTCGTATACATTTTTATAGAGTTAATGTTTTATCGATTTTTATATATTATAAAGTTGTGATTTCCATAATGAAAAATATATCTGTGTGAAAATATATCTGTATATATATATAAGCATTTCAGCCATGCGTTGCGCGGGTGTTCAGAGGTTTATGTGTAGCAAAAAAAAGCGGTCAATTTTTTCAACTTTGACCCCTATTATGACCCCTGATTATTTATTGTGTGGGGCTCAGTCAAGTTATTAAGTTAGATCCAGGTCCAAGGAACCTATATCTAAAATTTCAAGTGTTTAGTCGGAGGAGTTTTGTAGAGTGCTCAAAAGCCAAATCGTTTAACTTTGACCCCTTAAAAGCCAAATTTCTGGCTGAAAACGAGTCACAAAGATTTTCCCAAATCTCAGTACGCTGTATATCAAATTTGGAGTCTGTATACTAAAAATTGATAGAGTTATTGCGGTGGAAAATGTACACAGGTACATACACACATATAGACATATTCACTTATATATATATATATAGACAGATAGATAGGCATGAATTTCAGCTCGGGGTTGCTCAGGTGTTTGAAGATGTATGTAGAGCCCCCCCCGAAAAAAAGCGTTTAATTTTTTAAAAATTTGACCCGTTTTATGACCCCTTAATATTTATTGTTTTGGGCTCCAATCAAGTTATTAAGTTAGATCCATGCCCAAACAACCTATATCTAAAATTCCAAGTGTTTATACCCAAAATTGGCGAACGATTTTGGTAGAGATCTCATAGACCAATTCCTTGAACTTTTACCCCTTTACAGCCAAATTCCTGGCCGAACACATATCACAAAGATTTTCCCAAAGGTTAGTTCCCTGTATATCAAATTTTGAGTCTGTAGACTAAAATTGACAGAGTTATTGCGTATTGAAATGTACACACACTCACATACACACACAGAAACGTTCAGTTATATATATATATATATATATATATATATATATATATATATATATATATATATATATATATATATATATATATACTAGCATTTATGCGCGGCGTTGCCCAGGTGTTTGGATGTATGCGTTGAGCAAAAAACAAAAAGTCGTTGTAGGAAAGCAGGCTCGAACCCGTGTCGCGAAGAAGGAAACGAACGGGGGGGGGAACTCTTGACATATTTGCTGTTACGACCACTGCCAAACCGGGAGTGATGTAAGTTTTAATTTAGACTAGACAATCGAAAGGAGAGGATTACTTTTAAAAATATCGGCGAAAAAAGCGACCCCCTTTATAAAAGTGGCTTGTTGAAGGTGAAGATATTAATGCTTTTAGACAAGTATTCGATACTTTTCGTCGGAAGGTCGACTTTCAAAACGATACTAATCTTGGTTAAAATCTGTGGCATATGTCGAAAGTTTTAGGCTGAAATGAAAACATGCATGCATACATTTATATCTTGGTAACTAAAGCTTTTCGACCCAAACCGATTAAAAGGCTTTTCGACCCAAACCGATTAAAAGGCTTACTGAATACCCTTGATCAAATTTCAAATGTTCAGACCAGAAATTTTCTGAGTAATTTCGTAGAGACAGTAAAGTTAATTATTTAAAAAAGCTTTGACCCCTATTATGATCCTTAACATTTATTGTTTTGGCTTAAATCAAGTTATTAAGTTAGACCTATGTCCAGGGAACCAATATAAAAAAATTCAAGTGTTTCGACCCAAAATTTTCGGAGGAGTTTGGTAGAGTTCCCAAAGGTCAAACGTTAAACCTTTACCCCTTAACAGCCAAATTTCTGGCCGAAAACTATTCACATTGATTTTCCCAAATCTCAGTACCCTGTATATCAAATTTCGAGTGTGTACACTAAAAATTGTCAGAGTTATTGCTTAGGGAAATGCACACAAATAAACAGACACGTTCACTTATATATATATGTATATATATATATATATATATATATATATATATATATATATATATATATATATATATATGTCTGTGGGTGTGTGTGCGCGTGTGTATATATAGCTTTAGTTCCTTTAGCTATAATCGAAACCGAAACTAAAACTTATGGAGAATTCTTAATAAAATTATTATTAAAAAAATATAGATTTCTAAGGCGCCATAAGCTAAAATCAGAACCGGGGCAAAGACTTCAGAAGAATTCTTGATAAAATTATTTTTAAAAAATTGATTATTAGGGTGCCATTGGTTATCGAAATCGAAATCAAAATTTATGAGGAATTCTTGGTACAATTATTTATTTTTAAAAAAATAGATGGTTTTAGTGCCATCAGCTATAATCGAAACCGAAAGCAAAGGTATAAACAATTCTTCGTAAAATTATTTATATAAAATCAAATGACTTTATGGCTATCAGCTATAATCGAAACTGAAACTAAAACTCATGAAGAATTTCTGGTAAAATTATTTATTTCAAGCAATGGAAGTACATAACTATTAAACGATCCGGATATAAGCGTGACGCAGAAAATAACACACACGCGATCGTATTAATGTGTAGATTTTTCGTGTATAAATCCCATTTATATAAATATGCATCTAAATTTATATGTGCATATGTGTGTGTATATGTTTGTGTACGTGTATACACATTTGAAAATTTAAACTGTCATATTTAGCGGAATTTGTAGTTTTTAATAACTTGAAATATCGATAACTGGAACTTTATTTTTAGTTATTTGGTATCGAAAGATGTATGGGAAATTTGCGTCATTCCGACAACACAGCTTTCATTATAAAACATAATAATTGATTGGATACAGACACATCATAAAACAGATGATATGTACACAATCTATACAATCATAACATTAAATCAATTAGGATTAGCAAACTTTATGGTCATCACTCTTCTTTTTGAAAAAGTAAACTTTTATGCTATTACATTATTCATCTTCTCTTTTCAAATATAATATGTTGAAAATAGTTTTCTTGTTTGTTTTTCTTTAATATAGTCAGTTTCTCTAGTTTTAAATTATCGATCCCAAACTGATTTGTGTATAAATTATTTAGACATTGTTCCATAATGATTTAGGGAAAATGACGTACACTCTTAAATAAATATTAGAAAACACACAGTGGTGTCGTGTTCAATTAAGCTTAAAAATGCATTTAAATCGAGTTTACTTTGGCTTTATTAGAAAACGGTCCCAGCGTGTCTGTACAGAAACGGAGCAAATGTCTAAAAGATAAAAGAACAGGATGAAATAAAAAAAAATCACGAGAAAGAGTCTACATAAGACAATAGCCTCGATTTTGGTCGAATTAAATAACGTATATAAAAGCGTCCATGCCCACAATTACCTTCATGTAATTCGATTTTCTACTTTCTCATAAATTATGTCCAACAGACATATATACATTCTCCGAAACATTTACTGGTGTTGGTGGCTGACATAAAAACGTTATTCACCTGGAATGACTTCATTTTCTCGCTAACCTAATATACATTGACACAGAGAAGTCACACGCACATTGTGTATCCCTTTACATTGGCCATTAACGATATCTTTGAAGACATCTTTAAAATGTCGTCTGTATACAAGACTTCTCACATAATTTATCATTACTGTCCTTATATATTTGCACAACGAAATATGTAATCGTTGGTCACTATTATACACACTTGCATAAAGAGCAATAATAACTAATATTTTCTTAAATGCGTATTTGGTGGTTGTCTGAAACCATAATTATGACAAATTTTCACCGGGCATGCTTCCATGTCTCTTTTTCCAAGACAACTGCACATCTGAAATTAGAATTGATTAAAACGTATTCAGAGGGGAGGGATTGGCGATTTTTTCGCAAGAAAAATAATATATTATGATTCATTATAATATTAATACGAAGAACTGAACATCCGGATTCAGTGTAAATTAGTTAAAACAGATCTTTATTAATATAAGAGTAATGTCCCATATTTTATAATATTAGAAGTGTAAAAAGTGATAATTATATATTATCGATCTATATATCTATCAATATTTATTGATCTATCTTTGTATCGATTTATAAATATATCTGTTTATCTATCTATCTATCTATCCATCTATATATCTATCTATCTATCTATTGGTCTATTTGTCTATCTAATTGGAAATAAACAAGAGTTGATATATGAAGCTCTGTTTTGATAAAAAGTTGTAAAAATATGTCGGGATATAAACTGGACAAGTTACACCGGAATATACGTGACCACCATCGGAAGTTACGGGTTCTGAATAACAGGGAATATAGGAGTTGGAAAGTGGACGTCAAGCAGAACAGACGGTATAACAGGCCTTTCCTTTTTATCGAGGAGGAAGCTGATGTGTCTCGAAATGAGGACTAGAATTAACCACGCGAGCAAAGATCCTCAATCATTCCCTTGCTGGATAAAGCCTATATATACTATATAAAACTAAACAGCGTCTTGCTTTAACTGTTGAACTGTCTTTTCAGCACAAACAGGCATACTTTGAAGCCGACTTCTAATATGTGATGGAGTATGATCTGGCTCTCACTTCAAAGGATTTGTACACAACTGGCTGATTAGCAGATGGTCGACGACAAACAAAGAAAACCGTTTTACATCAAACAGAAATAAAATAATGTCGTATTTTCTATTAAAAAAAAAATAATGTCGTTTTTATAAGGACGATAAAATTATCGGTTCGTCCTATACTGACATCCTGTTGTATAACTTACTCATTTTTCGAAGAAAAACAATAGTTTGATTTATCGCTATATATTTACGTTAATAATATTAAGTGGAATCTATTAACAACGTAATAAGACATGTAATATTAAACACACAACTCCTTTTAGTTTATAACGTTAGTTAATATCTCTAAACCAGAATATACATTTATTTTCCATCAACAATAGTTTATTGATATATTAATATAGTACGCTTTACACGTGTTTCAATGAAGACTAGAAGTTCACCAAGCAACATCTTAGAGACAAATATGTTTTCTGGAGACAAAAATTGTTGTTTCGTTTCTTTGGAATAAAAACGAAAATGGTGTGACAAAATCTGAATCAAATGAGATGCCAACTTTTAATACGCGAAATCGTTAGAATTAAAAATACCTCTAACTATAAACAGTGACAGAAATTTGATTCACGCTCTAGGAGGATACATTGTGTCTTAACGCCATATAAAATTTAGACGATCTTAGCTGTGTTTTTAAAAGTATCGTACGTTAGGTCGAAATTAATACAAGAAAATATTCTCAAACCCTAAGATATTCTATTCGCAAAATATAAATAATAAAAACACATTTAGTTTAATCGAATCTAAGTCGCCCATCAAAACCTCTAAACAGAATTTACGAAATAAAATGTACTCGCATAATATATGTAACTAAAATAGTACATATTAATTCTTCTCCTGAATAAATATAAATTAAAAAATAAATGCAGTTTTTAATTTCTGCTCCTATTAATAGTATTCAACCATTTATTATTTAATAAATCTGCCCCAAAGGAAAACTTTTATAATTTCCTATTTATGCTTTACTTACGGTAAACTATAAAAGATTAAAAAAGAATATATGTATTTATCTTCTTTCGTTTAGTTATCGCCTAGACATTTCAGATTCTAATTGTAAATACTCATATAAAATGCAATGTAATGGATTTTAAAATTTGAATAAAGCTAAACATTTGTTCCATCTATATGCTACCATTAAATAGAAAAATTACCCCATGAAGTACAATTAATGAGCATTCGAATTTCTATAAATAATAATAATAATAGTGTCTGTCTGAAATTATACTATATTGTGCATTTGTACTAACATATTGCTATTTAAACATAATTATTATAATTATTGTTAATATCTAACATAACGTTTAGTGTTATTAATTAATCTTTGTGATTGCATTATACATTTTATTAGATTCATCTTTTATCTATTCGTCTAAAATATATACCATTTCTTACATACTTTTTATGTTTATATAAATTTCTCCTTGTTTAAAACCTTGTTTATATAAATAAAACAATAACCACACAGACACAATACACACACACACACACACACACATATATATATATATATGCGTGTGCAAATATCTAAGAGGTAAACCCTTATGTTAGAGAATGGATAGCGAGAGAGACAGAGAGAGAGAGAGAGGGAGAGAGAAAGAGAGAGTGATGTGTGAGTTGTATTAAGACACGTTGACCGGAAGTCAAGATCAGCTGATTGGATTGTGTGTGAGTCATGTGATCAGGTTAGCTGAATCGAGGAGATTTGGTTGGGACTTGGAAGAGAACGGACGGCTTCGCCGTTGTCTCCTCCCCTTCGCTGGGGGGTGGACAACGCTGACGTAGTAGAAATAAGACCAAGGAGAAAAAAACACAAGCAAAATTCACTTTCCAATCTTCTGCGAACAAACTGGAAGGTGAATAAAAAACTATAGAACCAATTTCTTTTCTTGGAGTGAAATAAATCTTCGTCCTCAAAAACAGGTATCTAGTCTCCCTCCCAGACGAGAATTTCCAGATGCACCAACGAAATGGCAGAAGGTATGTTGAAGATACATGACACGTCACACGCATATTCACACTTAACAACATATGAACATATGTAATAGAAAGACCACTAGACGATCACACACACAATCACACTAACTCTGGTAAGATAATTAAGCACTCAATCCTTTATAAATAGACAATACAACAAACGCTCATTTTATGATACGACAACGTAACACTTAGACTACTTGGCATAGAAAACTTAATTTCTTATGGATGATTTATAGCGAGTCTATCTTTGTTTATATACATGAATACCGCGTACAGACATCGGCAAATGTAAATTTAAAATGTTTACTCCCTCTAACCGATAATTGTTGTTATGCGCATGCGCATATTCGCTTCATTCCTGCAAATTGTTTAGAAAACAAAACTATCAGGCTGGAACGCTAGATGTTTTTATTCTTATTCTAACATATGTCAACAACTCGTTTTTTTATGTCTGCGTATTAATAAATACAAAAATTAAATAATACATACATTTTACTCATGGTTTTTAATTGCAAATAAGGAGACCAAAAACCTATATATGTTTTTCATCATTCCCTTATCAATTAGATAAACAAATATTTTTTTTTTCAAATCCAAAATTCTAACGCTTCTAAATGAGTGCGTGTTTCTTAATTTTTTTAAAAACCAAGCATTTCAGACATTTATAAATATACACCAAGACATACCTATGTATACATTTTATTATTATTCTTCGTCCGATTAGATTAACAATTTATAATATCAAATATATATCCGGTTTCTCAGTATATGTACCGTGTTACATTTCAAAGTATATTTCTAAGTTAAATTACATTCATATAGTATCTTTATATTACATTAAATTGTTAGCTGAAAGTGCAAAACAGTTAAAAGGACTCCCTCCCCATGTTAAAGTTGGCTTTCTAAATAATAGCGTTAATCTTTCAGCATGGTTCTACACTGCGGAAGTACCAAAAATTCTAAGGTTGCGTTCTTTTCAGGCTTTACATTATACATGTACCTATATGTCTGTTTATGTTCATTTATCGATTAGATAAATAAATATTAATAACAAACGAATGTGTGCGTTTTTATTACTTTCAATTTTTCTTGTAGAGCTTTTTTCACAGGACATTATGACAACACAAATTACGGATTTATTTCTACAAAGAATATATCTAATCAGATAAAAAGTGTCATGTACTTTATATTTTACACCTACAATTACAATACATGAGCCCAATTTCCTTCGACATTTCGCTCACAGTAAAATAAATAATTTCCGGGAATATTATTTTTATAACAAGAAAACCAACAAACAAAAAATCATATATTCACGTTCGAATTATCGCCTAGGGAAAATCCACCACAATAGGCAGATTGTCGTCTTGTTACAATCAAGACACCGTTTCGAAACTATTTAAACACATGAAAGGTTGACACAAAAGCAATCATTCAAAAATAAACATAAGTTCTCTTGCCCATTATTTAAAAAAAAATTAAATAACATTAAAGTTTGCTTCAAAATCAAAGAAACTTTATTAAGTTTACGTTCACCCATCCCGTATCGATACAAGTTCTAATCGACATATAATTTGTATGCATATTAAAAAATCTTTTCACTTTTTCTTTAGATTAATACATTTGTTTCATTGAGATAAGTTTCGTTTTTTTTTTTTTACAAATAACCTTCCTTTATTTACATTGCTTCTCCTGTTTTCTTGAAATAATTTCTGCTATCCTTTTTTTTTTAAAGATAAAAAGCTTCAGACGTTAAATTTAATATAAGATGGCGTACATATATATGTATGTATATATATATATATATATATATATATATATATATATATATATATATATTTGCTCGGAATAAGTAAACAAATATTGATTTCATACGTTTCGGAATGCTCGCATTTTTTCTTTATTATTAAAGAAATAAGCATTTATGACATTTATTCAAATATACTCATGCATATCTATATATCTTTTTTTTTATTATCATTTGTCGGGTTTGATAAAATATTAATTTGATAGATAAATTCGCTGTTTTTGCAGTCTACACATAGTGTTATATTTCAGATAGGATTTCAAAGTGAAATTACAATTTGATGGTGTTTTTAAAATAAAATATTGAGTTAAAAGGGCAGACTAGTTAACAAGGTCCCTCCCTATGTAAGAATGGCTTTCTAAATAATAACGTTATTATTAGAAAATGATTCGCACCCTGCACAAGTACTACAAATTCTTACGTTTTCAAATGCGTGCGTCTCCTCTTATTAAGTACTAAGAATTTCAGACGATTTTTTTTCATTTATTCATGACTAACAAGAGTGCGCGGCGTTCCCCGTGTGTTTGGAGCTGTGTGTTGAGCGCGAAAGAAGTGGTAGTAGGCAGGAAGGTTCGAACCCGTGACGCGAAGGCGGAGAAGAATATGAAAAAAAAACGGACGTGTTATCGCTACGCTATGACCAGATATCATAATCTAAGCGTGTAAGGAAAGCTCCGCAAGGTAGTAACCTTGTCGAAAAGCCCGGAGAAAAAAAGCCTTTCATGGACATACGCGAAGGCACTCGCCAATGTTGCCTTTTATATTATAGAAGACATAAACATTTCAGACGTTAACGAATATACGAATGCATATCTATGCATCTTCTTCATCCTTGAACTGATTAGATGAATAACTATTAATTTCGTACAGAAATTCTAACGTTTCCGAATGCGGGCGTTGTTTTTTCTTTTTTCCGAAATAAGTATTTCAGACATATAAAATAAAAACATGCATTTATATATGCTATTAATTCATCGATAAGATAAACATATGTTAATTTCAAACAAAAAATGTACGTTTTCCTAATGCTTGCGTTTTTATTTTATTTTTTTTTGTTTTTCTAATAAAAATACATTACAAATTTTCGCCTGCGTGTTCATGGTTCCGTTTTGTGGCGTTTTAGAAGGTTTTCCTGATTCATTTACTGCATTCAAATAATTTTAAGACAATTATAATACAAAATAGACATTTGTTTTCATACAAAATAGAATTTTTCGAAACTAATCTATAATATAAATATCAGCTGTCTGTCTAAGTATATGTATGTATGTATGCCGGAAACTTTCGACAGAGGCGAGGGAGTTACACAAAACTGGAATCATTTTGAAGCTCACCGCTTCGGACAACTATCGAAATAATTGACTACAAGCATTCATTCGTTCACTCCCAATCAGAGAATTTTCTACAAGGAGAGGTGCTTTTTTGAGAGTCATCGCCTCTTTTCGATTACATAGCCTTAGTTTAAACATTCGCAACTTCCGGTTTAGCAATGGACGCAACGGCAAAAATGTTTTTAATTTCACGTATTTTTCCTCTTTCGATGTACGGGTTCGAGCCTACCTGCCTACTACCACTGTTCTTGCTCATCACACACCTCTAAACACCTTGGCAACGCCGGGCCCCTAGGCGAGTAAATTATAAATAATCATAAAATTTTGAGTAAAATTCTTTTTTTCACATTTTGTACTTTTCGTAAAAAATAAAATAAAATGAATAGATGAAATCCATTACGACCAAAGACGAATGCAGGTCACACATTTAAGGAAATCTTGAACAACAGGGGTCAAATTCTCACGACACTTCGCTTATAGTATAATAATTAATTCATGTTAATATGATATTTATTAATAATAAAGAATATATATATATGTATATATATATATATATATATATATATATATATATATATATAAACTTCCTCTAAGAAGCTTACTTATAAAGAAATTAAAAGCTCTTACAAATGTTTTCATATAAATGGATTAGGCAGGATAAAACAGATTTAAACTCATGAATATTCAGAATTCTTCCGAAATTATCACCCCAGGAATACTAAGATTTACTTTGAAGGACCATAAAACCCTTGTTCAGATTAATTTAATCTTAAACTTCTGACTTCAGTTTAATAAGAAAGAACATTTTAAATAGACTAATACCTTATATAAAGGAGAAAGTAAAATACCCTCTTTAGCAATGCTACATATATGTCACCAAATGGTTCCTTTGCTTTTTTTACATAGGCATCACCACTTATCAAGGCCAAGGGACCACTCGTGGATAAGGGTTAAAGAGTGTACAGTAGAAATTGGATAATATAGTAATTGTTAGTAATGGAAATTCGGTAAATTTGTTAACAAGTAGGATGGCTCATGAAGAACTTGTTTACATTAGACTTGAAAACAACCATATTGTAGTCAGCTGGAAAGCAGGAAAACGGAATACAATTCCACAGGCGTGCAGTTCTAAGAAAGAAACTTTGGTCATGGAATCTACATTTAGGTTTAGGCACAGATCACGAGTGGGTGAAATTATAGATAGTATTTTCAGCTTGACGCGCGTGTCTTGTGAAAGTTCTGCGAAGGGGAAGCATAGACTGAAGCTCAGTCGAACACTTTCCATGAAAATAACGATACAGCAGAGACAAACTCGTAACCTCTCTTCTGTGAGATAGGGAAGTAAAAAGTATATCTCCTACGAGGCTAGGAAGTTTGTTTTGAACTCTATCAAGGCAGAACAAGTCCTTTCTAGCAACTCCTGCCTAGATATGGCAAGAGTATTCCATCTTGGACGTACTTGGCTCTTATATAGATAGAGAATTGCCTCAACAGTGAGATATCTACTGGATCGATAGAAGGATCCCACCATTTTTCCAGCGGCCTTGGCAACAGATTCGATGTACCTGTTCCATTTCAGATCAGGAGTAAAGGTCAAGCCTAGAAGCTTGTCAAAACTTGAGGCCTCCTCAAGACCCGAGCCTGTCATTTACACTGATGCCAAATGGGGATCAGAACGTTGAGGATGTAAATATAGGTGCTTCGTTTAAGATGCATTAAAAGTAACCAGCCAGTCCTTTCCCCATTGTACCACGTGCTCAAGGTCTGAGGAGAGAGAATCGGACAGAACTTGGTCGTTTACTTACTTCGAGGATTAACAGGTTTTAATTAATACCCATTCGATATTAGTAATTACTTCCCGTCTAGATCTCTAGGACCTCTCAATAAGGCATTAATTTCGCTAAAAATTCCAATATCACAGATTTGGAAATGAAACTTATTCTCTTGACAAGGCGCTGTCTGATAAGTTTGGTTGGAAAGTATTGGACTAGAAAGGATACCTTCAACAATTTTGACACAATTATGAGAACGGCTGACTCCGCAGAAGTTATTGACTTAGTTGACATTTTCCGATTGAAAGAGCTAAATATATAATCCAGATATCATAGGATAATACTCTTTTAATCACCAAAGATAGATCAAAGCAATCTACTAACACCGTAAACAAATTACATTCGTTTTTTTTTTAGAAACTATGGCCTCTCATCTAAAATCCATCCCAATAACGAAACATCTAATTTTCTATATATCTCCCTGAATTTAGCATCTGGAACTTACTTTCCACATCATACACCTTTGAGCCTTTTCTACATACATAAATAATTAACTCATGCAAGATATATTAATAATTACATCGTAGTATCCGTGACAAATAGGATCTGAAGTTTATCAGCTGATAAAAATACTTGCACAAGTCGCAATCTTTTATAATAATGCCTTAGGTAATTCAGGATTGGCAGGATTATAAGAAATAATATAACAAAAGTAACCTAGAAAATAACAGGAAAAATCCGTATTTTCATATAACATAACTCAAAAGTAAAATAATAACAATTTTAGAGCAAGCTTAATCCCAATCAAAATTACATCAATACTAGAACATATCCATGCTACTATGAAATTTGAAATAAGAATAGCAATAAATTAAAGCGAAAAAATTTTCTGGTTCAATCCACCATAAAGCTCTGACGTTAAAACTAAAATACAAAGGACAGTGTTTTAAACAGATGAAAATTCATTACAATAACCATATAGATACGGCATTATATTAAATAAAAACTCGCTAAATATTTTTTAATCTACCCAGATTAACCTCGAACAAACAATAATAACCTCAAATAACTGTAAGATAAAATAAAAGCCAGACAACAGCTGGAGATGGCAAATCCAAAAAAAAAAATATGAGTGACATTTCAAACGACATGTCCGTATTTTCAATCATATAATAAGAAAGAGTATTTATTGAAGATCTTTGGAGTCTTGAAGATAAATATAGAACTCTTAGCAAGACGAACAACATCAGGAATATTAAGGACTGAGACAAAGGAAAGAGCGCAAACGGCTCATTCAGAGATCGTAAAAATATCCCCAAAATCTGTTTGACCAATAAAACTAGGGGCATTAAAACGAAGCAAGACGTTTTAGAAAGTCACACAAGGTACACATACTCAGACAACGACTATCACATCTCACTGGTACAAAATAGTAGATGGATAGAGATAGAAAACCCTCATAAGGAGTTTAATATGAACATAATAACGCACGAAGAAGTAAAGCGGGTTGTCAACAAAGTCTTGCCTAAAGATGCTTGATTAGTTAGACAAGTAGACAACGTGTGGTTACTGAAGGCAAAGAATGCAAAAGCTATGAATCAATTCCGGACAATTTTAATTCTTAATGTAGAAGAGACAATATTTTAGCTTTACAAATAACAAAATAATTACCATGAAATAAATATATTTCATTTGTGTTAAAAAGCTGTATGTCCGTGAAATAGCAGGTTCTCTGGAGTGTGATTGAATAATTAAGAATTAACTAATCTATATTTTCCAAGTTAAAATTTCTGCGGTTTAAATTTACGCACTGCTATTCAGAGTCACTTCTCTAAACGTGTCACATCTGCAAGAGCAGCAGAAAAGCATGCTATCCCACACAATGTAAAATCGCAGATGCAGCCGCTAGTGAGACTAGAAAGGCTGAAAAAGTACAAACTTAGAAAATATAGAATGATGCTTCGATATAGTGTGGATGGATAGAATGGTAGAATGATTGCCGTTCTTTGCCGAGTCGCGCGAGG
Source organism: Euprymna scolopes (assembly GCF_053919585.1). Lineage (NCBI taxonomy): Eukaryota > Metazoa > Mollusca > Cephalopoda > Sepiida > Sepiolidae > Euprymna > Euprymna scolopes. The sequence continues at coordinate 20,752,936 of NC_136485.1, forward strand.
GAGAAAAGAAGTAGTAAATAGAATACAATAAAAATACTGTCAAGACGTTACTAGTAATATGCATGATATGCTCTCAAGTGTATATTAAGAGGATGATCAAAGTTTGGAAATGTGGGCGATCTGTTGGAGATATTGCACAAGTCGCACATGTTTACAAAATAATTTTAGAAACGCTTTCCTAAGCTATCGCAGTGGATATATAAAGATATGAAGATTATAAGAATATAGAAATAATTAAGATGAAAAGTTAGACTATAAATAGCTTAAGTCAACAACAGTGGTAAAAAAAAGGAAGTCAGAGAAAGCTGCGGAGTCGTCGAGTTCATGAGAGAAAAAAGAGTGGTAAAAGAGTGGATATAAACAGCTGATATCAGTCGTAGGGAAAGTTACCTACACCCCAATAGAAATTCCATTAATGGTAAAAATATTCGGTCTCAGTGAAAATATGGGTGGCTAGCGGGTAAAGACTGCTAAAATCAAAAACAATAAGTGGGATTTTACCTATTTCTTAATTTGTTGGGTTTAAAAAATCTAAGAATCGTGCTAGCAGTAAATAGGAGCGGTGTTTAGAACAATGTACGTCACACATTATTGAACAAAACTGTAGCAAAGGATTATACGTAATTAGGTTTCTGAAAAATACATGTATTCTTCCTGATAGTTGATTATTATCATTGTTTTGTAAATAAAAAAAATATATCGATGCGAAAACATGTTTTAGAAGAATAAAATATACTTACATTAAATAGGTTTCATGAATGTTACTTTACAAGGATATTATTGGGCAGTTTGGGAATTTAGCAGACAAAGAAAATACTAACAAATAGATTTTAGGAAGCACAATAAGAAAATAAGTTTAAATTCTTCGGTTATAGGAGTGATGACGTAATACATTTTAGATTTACACGTGGGAAGTTAATTAAGTCTGTAACTAGGAGTTTATATTCACAACTCGTCTGAGACAGTACACGAATCGTTATGGCGCCAATCAGGACGTGCGATAATTAATATGTAGAACTGAAAACGAGCGTGCCCTTTTAAATGGAGAAGCATTGGAATATAAAGTCTGTAAATCAACATCTATTTTGTAAGAATTTTCATATCTTCATGTTGCAGTTTTATCAAGGATCCGTCAAGCAAGATCAACAAGATGACTAGATTCTATGCTCCCCATCGAATTGTATCCGCCCTTATATTGTGGTTATATGTGTACACGCATAATAGACTGATATAAATGTATATATAAGTAGAGATCATCGCCGGAAATACATGAACAGAAAAAGCGATATAGATTCGTTTATACACGCGTTATATATATGTATATATATACATATATATATATATATATGCATATATATATATATATATATATATATATATATATATATATATATATATATATATATATATATATAGTTGAAATCGTAATTAATGAAAACCTGAAGAAAATCTCAATAGTGTTATAGGGAAAATATGCGTTTTATTTTTCATTACCGTTTCTTTTTTCTGTCCAGATACATTTTAGTTTCAGATATGCGACCGTTTTTTGGCCGTTATGTAGCCTCCTCAGACTTTACAGAAAAGTTCGTTTATGGTCGAATGAAGGAATGAATGATGTCACGGGAGGGGTGCGAGAAAAGCGGAAAGAGAAAAGGGGGAAAGTGGAAGGCGGGGTCCTTGGTCGGTCGGTAATGCTTTAGTTTTGGAGTTCAAGAACATTAGGCGGTTGTGAGGGGGTCTGGGAAGTTCCTCTCTGGTGGGGCTAAGGGCATAGGGATATATAGGGGTGAAAGAGATATGTAGGGATAAGGACAGGGTGTTACTTTAAATTTAGGGTTCTAAGGTTTAGGCTGTTTGACTCTCGTATGACCCCCACAACCACCTAATGTTCTTGAACTCCAAAACTAAAGCATTACCGACCGACCAAGCACCCCGCTTCCCACCTTCCCCCTTTTCTATTTCCGCATTTCTCGCACCCCTCCCTTGGCATCAATCATTTCTTCATTCCATCACAAACGAACGTTTCTGTAAAATCTGAATAGGCTACATAACGGCCAAAAAACGGTCGCGTAGCTGAAACAAAAATGTAACTGAACAGAAAAAAAGCGGTAATAAAAATAAAACGTATATATATATATATATATATATATATATATATATATATATATATATATATATATTATAACTTTTTCTATTGTCTGTCTTTCTGTTTGTAACGTGGTTTATGTCAGCCAACAGGAATCAACCCAGGAAAGGTAGATACTGAAATGAAGCTTATGATCCGGCAGATGTTTTAGTGATATTTATATCCATGTTTGTTGCATAGAAATGGAAAAAAAAATGAAAAAATTGCAAAATAATAACGATTTACTAAACAACGTTTTATTTATTGAATATGTTCCCGGTATTCACCGGAAATTATTGTCTCCCTTAGTAAGTTCGATTTACTGTGTGTGTATGTGTGTGTGTGTGTGTGTGTGTGTGTTAGACGCGGTTTATTTCAGCCTACCAACAACCCACCCAGGCAAGTAATGTGCCGAAATGAAGCTTATGACCCAGCGGATGTTTTAGTGATATTGATATCTATATTTGGTGTATGGAAATGTAACAAAAAAAAAAAATGCAAAAAAATAACGATTTACTAAACAACGTTTTATTTACTGGATATTTTTCCGGTACAAAGACTCAAGGTTGCCCAGCCACCAGCACTTGAGTTCTATTATACACTAAGCATACACTTCGACCTGTTATATTACGGCACGTTAATTACAAGAGTTGCTTTTTGAGTCTTACATCGTCAATATCTGCTACAGAGAGATATTTGCACGTATTGTATGCAAAAGTCTAGTTAATATAAATATTAAATTTGAAATGCTATTTTAACCATTCCAGCGAAATAAAAATAGGGGGCATTAATTTGGAAACGCCCTTGGTATAGGAATCTACTTTTGAACACTTCTGAAACAACGCGCATTTTACTAAATAAAAATAAGAGGAATAGCTATTTTTACAAACGTATCAAAGAAAATATATTTCACTATATACAAATGCACATTGAATTATTTCAGAAAGGTAAGGAATATACTGAATTTAGCAGATTTGTCTCGTGAATATTTCTGTAGTAAAGCACATTAAATCTACGCTCGCAAAAGTTTTACCTTTCATTATGATGTGAGATTTTATGCGTCGAAACCGGATTTGCACGGGGAAAGAAAGGATGCGTCGTCCAGCATTTCTCTTGCGAACATAGGACGCACATGCGGCTTCTAATTGCTCATATCCTGTCAACATCTTCCGGCTTCATTAGGACAAACTTCCGCCATGACAGATGCACTGAAGTTGAACAAATTAATTAATAGCCATCATCCGATCAGTTGCTTCCGACTTACGGTCGACGCGTAGCATTTCACTGGTGCCGTTTGGTATGGGGGTGCGATGGTGATGGAACACATCCGGAAACACACAAGGGATTTCGTAGTCATTGGTTTTGTTAATTCGTTTAATCAACAGAATATTATGTTTATTCTAAGAGAACAGACGTGGTTTCCTTATCCAATGTTCCTGTTCGTTGACATAAATCTATCAAGCTTGATTTCTAGCTATATACACATTTCCACAATTCTATCTATATATTTCTGGCGTCAACCCTTTTCTGTATCCTCCTATATATATATATATATATATATATATATATATATATATATATATATATGTCTTGTTAATACCCATTTTACTTTCCGACACTTATATATATATGTGTGTGTGTACGTGTGTATATATATATATATATATGTGTGTGTGTGTGTGTGTGTGTGTGTGTGTGTGTGTGGTTGTGTGTGTGTGTGATACTCTAATATACTAGTAATATCAGAAACTAACTATGTGTGTTTTCTGGGGATTTATATATATATATATATATTTATATATATACATATATATATTATGCATAGATCATCGTATAACGATTAGATCACTGTCTGACTGATGTAATAAACATTTAAAATTAAAATGTTTAAACTCTACGTTATTTCACGCGGTTAATGGTAGCCGAATGGATTAGGTCTTCGTTAAATCTAGCCAGGGATGTCTCGTGATGCGGGGTTCGAATCGTTCGACTAGTATTAATCGTGACACCCTGCACTGAAGATTCCCGAAAGGATGAAACACTAGTGTATGTAGGTATTTAATAATTATTATAGTAAACAAATAATTATATATATCTATATATTTACAAGGTAGCCATCACTTATCAAGGGCAGGAACCCACACGAGGATAAGCGTTATTGCGTGTACGGTACGTTAGTATTGGGGATTTTTTTTCTTTTTTCACAAGGTGGTCACCACTTGGCAAGGCCCGTGGTTATTGTAAGTACAGTACGTTAGTGCCTATATTTAAAGTGTCTACTTAAGGGGGCGGTTCATCAGGAATTTGTTTACGTTGGACTTGAAGACATCCAAGTTGTAGTCAAGATTTGATAAAGTGTCTTACTTAAGGGGGCGGTTCATCAGAAATTTGTTTATGTTGGATTTGACGATATCCAGGTTGTAGTCAGGTGGGAAACAGGCAAACGGAATAGAATTCCACAGGCGCGCACCTTTAGGAAAGAAGCTTTTATAAATAATAATAATAATAATAATAATTTTATATATATAATAAGTAATAATGCCACATAATAAATCTGAACAGATATAAATTATGGCAAATATTCTCAATACACTAGATAGAGCAGGCATGCTTTTATACTGCGTTGCGTCGACTCAAAGCTGTAGTGTAATTTATGACGTTGCATGCAAGAAAATACTTGAATTGTCCGAGTATCTTTAAATAATATCATAATACTAGTGCATATTAACATACTTTATAATGAAAATGTTTATATAATTGAAAAATATTTTAGTAGCACTTGACCCGATATGAAAGACTACAACTAGTTTTTCGAATATTTGTAATATTTATTTATTTATTTGTAGAGTGTTATCCTCATTTTAAGAGGTGTGGTTTCGCACTACATTTTTGTAAACACATCCTCTGGTTTACTTCAGATAATTAATGTCGAGGTGATAAGAATGCTGCGTCTCCTAACTGTATCCCCAGTAATTACTGCCTACCATAGTTGTTGTTGTTGGACCACTTTTTGGGCAAACTAAAAAGAAAATAATATATATCCTTTTAAAATATATATATATATATATATATGTATATATATATATATATAAGCGAAGACTAACAATATAATATTAGGCGGATTTTTCCGAGATTAATATTCATTAAAATCATTATATAGTCAAATCCGTTAATTTCATAGTTTCCTTAGCTTGCGTTATTTCTTATTGCCATTTCGATAATCATTGACAGTTAATATATTTCATAGTTATGATGTAACATGCAGCATTTCTTTTAAAAATAATGTTTTCTAATGATGTATTAGCAATTCACATATTAAGTCCTATTATAGAATCGTAATATAAGCCTACTCAAGGCAGGTATATATCCAGCTTTAAACAATTCCAATTTCTTTGATGTTTGTATATAGAAAAACATGTACATAATGTAATATATTTGATAAAATATCCTTTTTGTGCAGAAATATAATTTCACAATTTACAATGAATCTTTATTTCCCGGCCTTTTACATCATTAACCATATTACCTTGCTTTTCGTCATTGTAATATACTTATTAAACGGTTTTGGCTTACACCATTCGATGTAAACATATCTTATTAAGTACATTGGCTAACATAACAATGAAACAATGAAGTTTATTGGCAAGCCGAATTCGTTCGGATATTAGATCAGATGTTATCCCAGCGTATTTTCCTTTGCGCTTCCGTCATTTCTGCCCAGGTTTCCTCCTGTTCAATAAACAAAACTTTTTTTTTTAAATACTCGTCCAATAAATTAAAAAAAAATGATATTCAAACGTTAGTCAAAGTAAATGAAATAAAACCATTATATGCACCCATAGTCGCAATATCATTAAATTTATAACAGTGATAAGTACATAATAATAAATCTACTGAATTTGACAGTCATAATACCGAGCTCTAAAGTAAGAGAGCCCTGGACAATAATTACCAACTAAACAACATACTTTTAGAAGACTATATACATATATATTGTAACTCGAAATATTCTTAAATACCTAAGGGTTAAATTTAAAATTTTAAATATTCATATATGTATATAATACAAAAAAATGTTCCGCCCACCTTGTTACTGTAACGATATATATATATATATATATATATATATATATATATATATATATATATATATATATATATATATACATATATATATATGATTAAAACTGTATTTTTATAACGCAATATGCCTGAGGATGATGGAAGTATTTCTATCGAAAGTGCTCTCTTATGGATCCAACCTAAACAATTTGGGGAAAAACAGTTGCTGCGGGAGAAAAAATCTTGACTTAGCTCATTACTAATACCCGGCTAAAATATTCTTGGAATCGATGACAATTGGATAGTTACCACATAGCTCCCCGTCTGGTACAATAATTGCCGCAAACTTATAAAAGTAAAGCAAAGACAGTCAGAGATTTCTCTGACGTCAAAAACAAGGCAAAGACAAATGAGAGCTTGGGTGACAAAAAAACATCATTACCATAAAGAGAAATATGCAGATCTAAAAAGAGAGTTGCCCCCTGAAGCATATATTGTAATCTATCGAGCTATTGCGATTTGCATAGAGGGGATTTCCTTGTAGGCTGTCTACCTCCACGTTTTAAGTCAGCTTGAAATTAAAGGCCGAAGAAGAATTGCAACATCCAAAGGTTAATTGATGAAATCAAACGATGTAAAATGTTGCTCTGGGAAAAAGGAGAACTACAATGTAGTTGTTAAATGTTGAGTCATTATGCTGAACAGTAGTAAATCAAATCGCACAAAAATCAATGCAGTTGAAACCTCGAGTGTTAAGTAATTATATATAAACATGAAGAATCTTAGAGTGGATGAAACGCGGAATATTCAGTGTAGCTTAATCGCCATATATATTTTATAACTTACTAACTAGCTCAACCTACGTTTTGAGCACTGTTGAAGTAATTGCTTAAAGTTAACGCATACATTTATACTTTCGTATATTAAATTATGTGAGTAAATGAAGTAATTATATAAATATATATATATATATATATATATATATATATATATATAATTTCAATTACAATGGGGTTCATATTGGCTGTCATACAGTTCGAGGGGTTGATATATTATTATTGTTTCATAATATTCTTAACTTTATGACGTTTTATTTATTTATATATTTTTAAATATTCAAACTATACTTTAACACTTTCGCTGTTTCCAACAGGAAAGCTTTTTATAAGATTGTAAATGAGATTGGCTTGTCAATCTGATTAAACAATTCGTGGTGGCTTTTTTATGGTCCCAAGCGTTGCAATCACATGGGAATCACCTTGACGTCTTTACATTTCCAGTGTCTAACTAATTCCCACTTTAGATCTTGGTATTTATTTTTTCTTGTTCTATCTCTCGCACTAGTGTATCGAAAGAGTAAGCTACGTCAATAAGTGAGCAAGTATGTTTTTATTGAGTAAAATTATATCACGTCTGGAGTGGTCTAGGACTTTATTATTATTATTATTATTATTATTATTATTATTATTATTATTATTATTATTATGTAAATAGGACTATGTAGGCGCCGTTTCATGCATCGAATGTTAAATCGAGAAATCCAGTTGGAAATACATTTTTTCTTTTTCTTTTTTTTTCGGTTGTTGTTTTGTTTCCGTCGCTGGCGTCGCATGCAGGCATGCAAAATGTGCACAGAAACAAAAGTATAACCAATCGGAGAAAGTGTTACAAAGGCGCTCGATTCAACCGTGAATTGAAAGTTAAATTAAAATTTCTGTTAGAAACTGTTATTTTTTCCTGTGCTATTTTTAAGCACCGCTGCTGATGGCCGGAAAATGTAAACAAAAACAGAAACATAAAACATCCGAACATGTGTAAGACCATTCCTCGTTTCAAACGTAAATTAAAGATTTGAATTATAATTTCTGTAAGAAACGCTTACTTTTTTCGTCTGTTATTTTTTTTAATCTCCGCCGATGATGCTGCAGATGGTTCGGAAAAATGTACTCAAAAACATAAAACACCCGAACATGTGTAAGACAATTAAAAGTAGATTCCATGAACAAAGCGTATTTCTTAGAACTGCACGCCTGTGGAAATGTCTTCGGATTGCTTGCTTTCCAGCCGACTACAATCTGATTGTCTTGCATACAACCAAGGTCTTGATGAACCGTCACCCTAAGTAATCCAATTTACAAACTACTTATTTACGCACTACTTATGTTTACTACGCTATCACATTGACTAATGTTTAACCCTTAACCCTAATCCTCGCGTGACCTCTGTGCCTTGATACCTGTGCACAGAATCCTCGTTAATTATTATTATTATTATTATTATTATTATTATTATTATTATTATTATTATTGGATCACATGGAGCTTTCACACAAGTCAACAAACGATCTGATTGGAAACCTTTGGTGTTCTCTGGAGGCTACAACAAGTCTCCCCAGACGTCCCCTTCTCTCCACCTTCTTCGATAGCATTTGCAAATGAATTTGCATCATCGCAACAACCGCTTACCATTGATTTCTCGCCGGCGGTGGGCATTGGTTTATACTGGAATTTGAGTGACACTAAGCCTCCACAAAGTCCCATTTCACTTTGCGCTTGTCAAACCGAGGTCTGGCTGGCGTTCTCTCCTCGGTCTTTCAGTCCTTCTTGACACGTCTCAGCTCTTTGGTGTCACGTTTTTATTGGGAGGAGCAGTGATGAAACTATGGGGGGATGCATGATGGGGGTAGAACTTGTAGATATGCAGATCCGGTGTTCTTCTTTCCCTTTAACGCTTATTCGTTATATTGTCTTTTTGTATTATTCTCCGCATTCAAGGGCTTACCTTAATATTTCAGTCGTTTTCATTATCGTTAGTTGTTGTACTTTTGCAGTTATTCCTCTTATTCCAATTTCTTTTTTCGAAGTTTTTCGGAATTGTTCCTAGTGCTCCTAGTATTATCGGTACTATTTTGATTTTCTTCATCATCCAAATCCCTTTTAACTCTCTGGCTTCCTCTGTGTATTTGGTTCGTTTCTCTTTTTCTTTCATACTCAACCTGTGGTCAGCTGGGACAACAAAGTCTACGATTCGACAGGATTTTTCTTTCTTGTTAATTATTACGACATCATGTCTTCTTGCTTGGATGGGTTTGTCCGTCTGTATGTCCATGCCCCATAGGATATTGTGGTTCTCGTTTTCGAGAGCTGTTGCGGGTGTATACTTGCACCATTTGTCTTTAAGATCAAAATTCAGTCGTTTGCACAATTCCCATGCACCGCCCTCCCCACTTTGTCATGCCTGTTTTCATATTCCTTTTGGGCCAGTTTGCTGCACCCCCTTACTATATGGTTTATCGTTTCGTCTCTTTGTCCACAGAGTATGAATTTGCCGTTTTCTTGTGTTTTATCAATTCTTGCTTTGATATGGTTGGTTCTTATCGAGTAATCGTGTGCTGCAGTTATTAGAGATTCAGTTTCTCGGTTTATATGTTATTTTCGCATCCATGTCCAGGTGTTTTCGTTATTCTCATCTTTTGTCATTCTAATGAATCTTCCGTGGGGTTGTTTCTCTTCCCACTTCCCTTTTCTCGTTTTATCATTCGTCTCTCTGTTTTCTGTTTTGTTGGGTTTTTTTCAGTGTTTTTCGCTGCCATAATTATCCTTTCAGTGTTTTGCATTATGTATTTTTCTAGTTCTTTTTTCGTATCCTTCACACAGTCTTCTCTACAGATCAGTCCTCTCCCGCCCTTTCCGTTTCACGTAGAACATGTCAATATCGTCCTTTGGGTGTAGTGCATTATGCATAGTTATGAGTTTCATGATTTTCTGGTCGAGTTGTCTTAGTTCTTCATTTGTCCACCCTATAAATGGTCTAGTTATCTTACTAGTGATACCGCCCATGTATTTATACCTTTTATTAGGTGTCTGCTATATAATATATTTCTGTGGTTTTGACGGTGTAAGTTTCCTGAATTCCTAAGTATTTATAGTCGTCTTGTTCCCCTAGTGCCCTTATTTCTGTTTAGTTGGGTAGTTCCATGACTTCTGTCGTTTCCAGTTTCCCCTTTCTTATAACTAGTTGTGCGCACTTTTCCATTCCAAATTTTATTTGGATATCTGGATTGCCTCACAAGGAGCTTTCACACAGGTCATCAAAGATCTTTCCTTGAGAACAACCTGTGGTGTTCCCTAGAAGCTGAGTGACAACAAGTGTCCCAAGATATCCAGTACTCCACACCTCTATCGATAATATTTGCAAATAAATTTGTATTATCGCAATAGGTGCTTGCCATTGATTTCTCGCTGGCAACGGCTATTCGTCTTCACTGGAATTCGAGTGGCAATAAGCGTCCCCAATGTCCAAATTCTTTGTACTTATCCAGCGGTGATCTAGCCCGTGCTCTCTCCTCTGCCTTTCCTTCCTCCTTGACTACTTGGCTTCGTGGGATTTTTGGGGGTAACCAGTAATGTGGAAATGGCGTGGTGATAGAGAACTTATAGATATGCGGCTTCAATTTTCTTGGTTCTATGTGGCGTTCATGTTTTGCCTCTCCAGCACTTTGACTGGTACGCGCTTGTAGTTCGTGTGTTTTAGTCTCCATAGTCAAGGGGTTTCCTTTATATTTCAGTTGTTTTCATCATTATTGTTCGTTGTATTTTCCCAGCCATTCCTTGTATTCTACTTTCTCTAATTCTTTTTTTCAAAGTTTTTCGGGATTGTTTCTACTGCTCCTACAATTATAGGTATTATTTGGATTTTCTTAATCTTCCAAATCCCTTTCAGCTCCCTGACTAGCGCTGCGTATTTTCCCTATTTTTTCTCCTTTTCTTTGATATCCCCCCTCTGGTTACCTGGAACAACAAAGTCTACGATTTGATAGGGCTTTTCTTTCTAGTTAATTATTACGGCACCCAGTCTTCTTGCTTGGACGGGTTCATCAGTTTGTATGTTCATGTTCCATAGGACTTTGTGATTCTCGTTTGGAAGTACTGTACCGGCTTATGTTTGTACCACTTGTCTGTGCATTCGGGATGCAGTTGCTTGCATAATTCATAGTGTGCTGCCCTTTCCACTTGGTCGTGTCTACTCATGTATTTCTTTTGGGCAAGTTTGCTGCATTCATATATTATATGGGTTATCGTCCCGTGTCTTTGTCCACAGAGTCTGCATTTGCTTATTACTTATATTTTGTCGAGCTTTGCTTTAATGTGGTTTGTTTTTATCGAGTTGTCTTGTGCTGCAGTTATTAAGGTTTCAGTTTCTCGGCTTATGTGTCCTTTTCGCATCCATGCCCACGTGTTTTTCGTTATTTCCATGTTTTGTCATCCTTATGAATCTTCCGTGTATTTGTTTCTTTCCCACATTTCTTTTCTAGTCTTATCCTTTGTTTCTATCTTTTCTGTTTTAATGTATTTGATAGTATCTCTCGATGTCATGATTACTCTTTCAGTGTTTTAGATTATTTGTTTTTCTAGTTCTTTTTGGTGTCATTCACGCAATCTTCTATACCAACGCGTCTCTTCCCGCCGTCTTTGCTATTCACGTAGAGTGTGTCAAGACCAACCTTCCGGTGTAGTGCGTTGTGCATGGTCATGAGTTTCCTGATCTTCTGATCGAGCTGTCTCCGTTCTTCTTTAGTCCACCCTATGAACGGTCCAGAGTATCTTATTAGCAGGGTTTCTGAGTCGGATCGTAAAAGCCCGACTCCCACCCCGACTCTGACTCCTAGAATTCCTAGGATGCCGACTCTGACTCCGACTCCAACTATTTTGATATCTTCGACCCCGACTCCGACTCCGATTCCCAACTCTGACTCTCGACCCCCTACCCCTCGACCCCTATTTGGAAATCTATTCTGCAGATCCTATTCAGCGTGCGTTTTATATGTTGATATACTTTTCATGTATATAGTTATATTACATTTAACATCCACTTGTCTGATAAATATACTCACATATACACTCAACCAGATTTATTTATTTATATGTTTGTTACTCAGGTTAACCCCTAACAAGGTAGATCACCACTTGGATATAAAAGGCTACTATTTTGGAACCTGTCTAAGAAAGATTAACAAGATGTTAGTTTATGTTACATATAACTTCCACATATCAGTACGAACAGGAAAGCAGGTAGCAGGAATGAAATTAAAAAGTGTAGCTGTGCAAGGGAAGAGACTATTAGAATAGAAAGCTTTCTGGCATCTAGGGACCTCAACAGTGAAGGTATTGATCTTATTGCTTAGTGGGGTTGTCGTGGATATGTACGGCAAGGAGATACATGTGCAACGAGTTCATCAGAACACATTCCATTAAAATATTTGTAAAACAGGCACAGAGATGCAACATTGCGGCGATGGATCAAGAGCTGGAGCTTAGTTTATAAAATGGGATCGTTTAGATTGACAACTATGTTTTGGTCTTTATCTAAGAGGGAGAGACTAGTGGTAGATGCACCAGCCCAGATTTTTTTACACAGTTATCACCACTTATCAAGGCCCGGAAGCCACTCAGAGATAAGGGTTATTGCAAGTACATTACGTTAGTGTGGAGATTTGATGACGTGTTTACTTAAGGGGGCGGTTCATTAGGAATTTGTTAACGTTGAACTTGAAGACATCCAAGTTGTAGTCCGGTATGAAGCAGGCAGACGAAACAGAGTTCCACAGGCGTGCAGTTCTAAGAAAGAAGCGTTGTTAATGGAATCCGCGTTTTGATTTAGGCACAGATATAGAGGGGGGAATTTTTCACAGTGGATTCAGCTAGACGGGTGTTTTTCGTGAAAGATTGGCGAGGGGGGACCAGTGATTGGAGTTCAGACGAGCACCTGCCATGGAAATAACGATAAAACAAGGATAGGTCCGCAACGTCTCTTCTGTGGGAGAGAGGTTGCAGGGTAGAGAAAAGGGCATCCCCCACTAAGCCACGAAGTCTATTTTGTACTCTGTCAAGGCAGGATAGGCTGTTTTTGCAGCTCCTGCTCAGATATGGCAACAGTATTCCATCCTTGGACGTACTTGGCTTTTATATAGATAGAGAATTGCATCCGTAGTGAGATATCTTCTGGAGCGGTAGAAGGATCCCACCATCTTTCCAGCGACCTTGGCAACAGGCTTGATGTACGTGTTCCATTTCAGATCAGGATGTGGAAATAATACTTCATACATGGTTGAATGGTGGCTTTGTAAAGATACAGAATACTCTCAGATGTGATTTGTCTTCTAGCTGGATAGAGGGACCCCCCCATCTTTTCAGCAATTTTTGCAATATCCTCTCTGTATTATTTGTTCCAGTTCATATTGTCCGCAAATGTTAGGCCGAGGAGTTTGAAGGTAGAATTCCTAGGTAGGGTGTTATTTGTCACCAATATAGGCGCTTGGAAATGCGTCTTGTAATTGTTAAAGGAGAGCTGCTTAGTTTTACTAGCATAAAATACTACAATCCATTTGCGTCCCTATTCCATAATAGTCTGGTGGCCATTTTCTAACATTTCTGCCATTGTCTTAGATTTATGTACATCGTTCTTCCCTCATACATGTTATAGAGCGCTGTATCATTAACACATATACTCATCTCAGAGCCAATATTATCAGGGTGGTTGTTTATGAATATCAAGAATAATAATGGTCCATGGATCGACTCCTGATGCATTCCCTCATTAATCTTGTGCTGCTTGGATGTACGTCCGTCAATGGCAACCTCTATGCTTCTATTGTCTAAGATGGATCTGATTATATTAAGTATACGTCCAGTTATATCGTATGATTTAATTTCCATTTGCAGCCCTTTATGCCAAACTTTGTCAAAAGCCTTTGATATATCGCTACAGCTGTGGCTTTGCCTGCTTTAATCAGTAGATGGCAAATGCGTTCACAGATGAGTGTTAAAATATATGCAGTAGAACGACATTGCCTGAATCCATACTCTATGTGAGATAAAATATTTGATTTTGCGAGGTGGTGAACTACTGCTTAAAGGTCTTAAAGATTTAAGTGAAGAGGGGGAAGAAACTAATAGGACAATAATTGAGAGGCTCTGTTCTTTCACCCGAATTACTGTACACTGGTACCAAAGAGGCTATAGAGAAGCAAAACTAAGCAAGACGTTTATTGTAGAGCTTGGAAAGTATGGCAGCTAGCTGCGATAAACATTTTTTAATTATTATAGCAGGGATGAGATAAGGCCCACACGCCTTTGAGGTGTCTAAGATTTTTATGATATCACAGGCATGAAAATGGGTGATTTTTACATTATCTAATGCGGCTTCAGTCTGCATAGGGACATTTGGGACGGAGTTGTTGTAAAGTGGAGTTGGAGACGAATCGCCCGGCAAGCAGTTCCGCCTTCTCCGTTGCAGTGGATCCAACCTTTTGGTTGTTGCTCACTGGAGGAATTATAGATTTTCCTTTATTCACTGCAATATTATAATTTTTTTCAGAAATCACTAGTTCCTATCTTTTGCTATTCTATGCGTCCCCTGATTATTTCAACATACTTTCTTTTGGCTGTCACTATTTCTCTCTTACAACGATTTATAGCATCTACATATTTTTGCCTATTTGTATTTGACTTATGATGTACAAATCCGCGGAATACATACTGTATTTGTGCAATAGCAGCTGTACAGTCTAAAGTGAATCATGGGGGTGAGTGGGGCTTGCTATAATACTTCAGTGTTGGAACATGTGCTTCAATGCCCACTTTGCACCATTCAGTTGACTCATGGGCACACTGTTCAGCAGGAAAAGAGAATATATCAGTCGCTGGAGCAACTCGGGTGTTTTCTCTAAAAGCTTTCCAGTCAGCCCTGTTGTAGTACCTTGTTGTCTTGAGCAATGATTCCTCACCTTTAGGTTTGAATTTAAATATGGTGTCAACAGATATCATTAGGTGGCCTACGTTTCCAAGTGGACTTTGGGCATTAGTCACACAATCCTCAAGTACTGTGGTAAGGAATAGGTCTAGAAGTGAAGCCTGTTGAGGCCCACGATCTGGTAGATCAGTTGGAAACATTACTGCCCGTGTGAGAAAATGGAATTTAGAGAAGCTATAAATACAGCGTCCAGCTGCATCTGTGTAATATGAGAAACCAAGCCAATTTTTATGGTGGACATTAAAGTCACCAAACACATGTATTTGGGAGTTACTATCCAAGGAGAGTGGGACATCTATACTGTCAGAGACATGATCGATTAGGGTACAATCCTGACGTGAGAAAAGGTGGTAGAGAAAAAAGTAACTAATATAATGATTAAGTCTTAGTCGAAAGCACATAAAAGCCTGGTCATCCGATTCAAGATTTTTCTCTCTAATTTAAGAGAGGATTCTGCGAATATAGACTTCAAGTCCGTGCATATATTTATTTGAGTATTAACGGCAAAGAGGGAGGTATCCTGTCATGTAAAATAGTTAGAGGGGCTTGAAGCGTGTAATTTGTTTCACTTAATTCTAAGATATCCGGGAAGTTTACTAAAAGGTAAGTCCCTACATAATCTATATTACCTCTAATCCCACCAATATGTGTGGCAGCGAGCCTCGAGGGCAGAGTTGAATTGGTTTTGCTGTGTTTGTTCTCTAATTTTATCATGATATTTGTTTGAATTGTTAGTTAGTTACGTTTTTGGTTAATGTCGGGTTAGGGGAAGAGTGTTAAGCAAAATGGGCCTGTTTTGACGCCAGTATACACACACAGTGGTTTATTAGCCGAGTCCTGTCTATTCTGATGCAATCCAATTGATGATAGAGCAGTCGGTCGAAATGGAATAGGGGAACGGCGTTTAATCTTCTCGCCAGCAAACAAGGCCAGTCAAAGGGTGGCTCTGGTGAGTCCCTGGTATTGCACCTGTGGCCTGGCTAAAAGACAAAGATGAAGTGTGAAAGCCGGCGATAGGAAGAGCCTATCTTCTCTTTAAGCATAGGTTTGCAAACCAGGAATTTGTTCGAGTCGACCCTGACTGAGGAGGCCTCTCTCTTCCAGTTTTATTATTAGATTTTTCTTCTTCTTAAATGGATTATGTGACAAGATCTACAGGTATTTCTGTGCCCTCACATAGAAGATATTGAATATCTTACTTTATATTTTTCTCTATTCATCATAAATAAGCGCAGGATTCGAGATATATTCCCCACTAACATTTACAAAAAAAGGTATCTCTCAAGTACAGTAAGAGCACCAATTTGCTCTAGCAAATAATTCGTTTAAAAATAAATGAATAGGAGATTAATTATTTGAATATGTAAGAGAATATAAAGCAAACAAAGAAGAAATTGTATCTTTCAATTACTGTGAAAACAATCTGCTTTTGCACCTGATTTGTTTTAAAATAAATGAATAGGATATTAATAATAATTATTTGAATATGCAAGAGACTATAATGCAAAGAAAACAAAAGAAATAGTGGGACTAGATCTACAGAAGAGGTTCCACACAATATGGCTATATGGATGCACTTAACTTGGTATTCTTCGAGCGACCCCTGTTGGTCTGGCTAAAATACCAGTGTCTCCAACGTGGAATGAATCGCGGTGCAAAGGTTACCATTTATTTTAGAGCAGTAAGAGAGAGGAATAGGAGGATCTGCTTTAAGAGCCAAATTTGTGCATTGATTTTCATACTTCCTTCTTTATAAATTCTTGATTAGCTGGCCCCCTTAGTAATCCGATTTACCAAATTTCCAATATTAACAATTACCAACACATTGTCACATTGACTTAGGTACACTCTTTTAATCTTATCCTCGAGTGACCTTTGGACCTTGATAAGTTGAGACTCCTATGTAAAAAAGGAAAAAGCAATACAGGACTATAGTGTCATGAGTTGCTTTTTATTGATTTATGCTTGTTATTTTTTAGGGGGTGATAAGATTGTAATTCCGGATCGATCCCGGACTAATTCAATTGCCAAATTCCATTTGATTCAGGAACAGGATTACTTTCAGATTATAATCCGATTGTTATCTAATGCAATCCACAGTGGTCCCATTAAAAGACAGAACTTTCATTGCTCCTGTGTGACGTCAGAACCAAAACGAAAACAGCTGTCTAGATTTGTCTAGGATTTGCAGTGATCCAATAGACGGAAATATATTAATGAAGTAGAAGCATTACATTACATTACAAAATATGATATATCACCAAAAGTAAAGGCAAAACTATTCAAAAACTGCTTAATTGTCCATATCACTGCTTAGGAAGCAGTTAAGTTATTGCTTATTTACCAAAACTGTTTCCCTGCTCTTATTTACTTATTCTGCTTCCCTCTTTTTGAAAATCTTTATTCCATTCCGTGACTAAGTGTAATGTTTTAATGTAAGGCCTATACTGACCACATGTATATTGTTACTGATGTATGTTACTAAAATAACTGCCACACATGTCATTTCTAAATGCCTGACTTAAGGGATAATACTATCTATAGATTTCTATTGCTGAGACCTGTTTGTTTAACCTATATTTATACTCTACATTTACAATAATCTCAACAGTTTTTTACTATAGCATTCTAAACTTCAGCCGGACCTTGTCAATGCACTGTGATTGATTAACTGTAATAGTTTCATTTACATTTGCTAAATCTATATTGAGGAAACATGACAATTGTACAAGATCGGTCATTTAATTTTTTTAAAATTAGTTTATTTTTAACATCTCTAAATTGTCGTAACAATTTAAGACGAGTAATATATCGTCAACAAAAAAACAAAACAAAAAAAAGCAAAAAAAAAACAAAATCAACCATTGATTACCTATATTTTTGGTATACATGCCCGCTTCTACGGGACACTGCTTGACTTCTTCTTTTTCTATTAAATAATTATGGAGAACTAAATTCAAATTGTGAGTGCTTAATCTTAGACCGTACAGTGGCTTATTTATTTCCTATACGACAGTTTTATCTTTCATTGTAAATCCATCGAGGAGGCGCAAATAGAAATCTAGAAATCAATCAGAGCATTTAAATAATCATTTTTCTACATCCATTAGATTTAACTTTACATTTTTGGGGGCGGCAGTTGCAATAAAATTCTAAGTGTCGTTAAATGTCTCATTTGTTAGAATGTGGTAAAATATTCGACCTCAAATATTTGTGAACCCCTTTTGCAACGAATCTTGCTTTAAAAGTTTCACTGTCAGAGGCAGGATTTTTTTTTTGACAGAAAACCCAACGGGAAGAAATGATATTCTGATCCTTTTGTTTTTCAACGATTTCATATATATTATTTTCAAATAAAGCTTCCATTTGGGATTTCATATTTTTTATTTCATTTTCGGTGATTTTCTGAAGTAATCACCTAAATATAACTTTCTGGCGCGCTTTCCAACCAGTAACAGTAATCCATTGCATAGTCTTGTAGGTTTTTAATTTTTAAAAGGTCTGCCATTTTTCAATACCTTATCGAGTTCCACCGTATCGGGTTAATATTTATGTCAATAGTTTTACTGTAATTGTCGTCAGTATCATTTTTTTCTGTTGCGATCGAGTAAATTACAATGTAATATTTCCTCACGTTTTTCGTCCACTGGTTCGTCATTTTTAAATTAAATGTAACATTGAATTTCATACACCTAACTTATTTTGTCCTGGTAAGTAGATTAAATAAGCTGGGCGGCTGTTATCGTAACCTATGAAACTACCTGTTTTCGCGTTTAATATTTCGTTTACGGCTACTTTTTATAAATACAACGCAATTGTGACCAAATATATGCATTCGGTTCAATTTAGGGTTTACAGCGCAAAACGCATCATACTTGGTTGTGTCCAATCTTTTGTTGAATCCTCTATTTCTGATATATGCCGCTACGATTAAATCGTACGCCCATAAAATATTGGCTAATTTCCATTCGATAAGTAGACTTTTTGCAATCTCGAAAAAAGTCCGCCATGCTGTTTCAGCGGTGCCATTTTGAAATAAGAAATAAAGCGCCGGTTTCTTATGTATAATACGGTCGTTAATTAATCGAAGGTCACAGTCATTACTCGTAAAATGCGTTCCATTGTCTGAAAGAATACATTTTACCGAGCAGCAGGGGGCAATATCATCTAAATATTTCTGAATGGCGAGGAGAGTGGCGGGTTAGTTTTTTTGAAGAAATAAACCATAATTAAACCTGGATAAGAATCAACAAAATTTAATGCATACCTTAAGTTATCTTTACTCATCAGGTTTATCAGGCCCGCCAAGCCACAGTGCACAAGTTATAACATTTTTATAGCCTTCTTTCCTGGTGTTTTGCTCATATATTTTGCCATTTTACCCTGTGCACAAACATCACAATTTGGCAGATTGTCTGAAGGTATTATTTTCATGCCTTCAGCTACATTTGTTACCCACCAAGGAAGATGCGGAGAGACTCTCCCTACAGGAAATTAAGTATGGGAGAATAAAACTAAAGCCCGAATACCAGGGCAGGACAAGGACCCGAGTGAAGGTATTCAATCTACCTATGCAAATATCAGCAGAAATCCTGGGATCCTTCTTCACATAGTTCGGCGAGGTGAAAAAAATAACCACAGTGCGGTCGAAAACCGGCATGCACTTGGGCAGCTCCACTGTGGCCATGAGGCTAAAGAAAGAAGGCTTCCAGGCAATATCAGCACAGCTGACATTTAAGGAGGCAACTATGACGGTAGTGGTGGAGGGGCGTCGTTCGCACTGCTGGTTCTACCAAAAGCAGGGTCACATGGCCAAGAGCTGCCCTCAAAGGTCAACTCCTACTCGAGTTACATTGAAGGCGGTCCCAACCTCTGAGACAGCACCAGTGTCCAAACAGGCTGTCACAACTTCTTCAACCGAAGCACCAACCCCAGCACCGAGGAAACCCAAAACTACGCAGGAGGCCAAGGAGGAGGAATGGATTACGGTAATGAGGCGGAAACGGAAGCCCACAATCCCATCTGCCACCGTCCCTCCACCAACCCAACAACCGAGGCAGCTACAACAACAGCAGCCTCCACAACAGCCGCAGCAAAAGCCACGGCAGCAGACACAGCAGCAGCAGCAGCAGCAGCCAAACCAGCCGTTGAACCAGCCGCAGCAACAACATCAACTGCCGCGGCCAATTCCACAACCAATGCCACGAAAACAGCGGCAACAACAAAAACAGCAGCAGCCAAAGCAGCAGCAGCAACAGCCAGAACAAGAGCAGCAGAAACAAAAACGGCTGCAGCAACTAGAACAGCAACAGCATCAACCGGAGAAACAGCAATTAGAGGAGCAGCAGCAACCAATGGTCCCCACACCAATTGAGACGGGGACCAAGCGAAGAAAACACTGCTCCTCTGAGGATGAATCTGCTAGTGAGGGGGAGAGGAACTCAACCTCACCACTCCCCGGTTAATTCAAAAGAATAAAAAAGAAAAGCAAAAAAACGAAAGGGGAAGAAAAGACAGACGCTACTCCCTGTGAGCATACACCACCTGTAACAACAACACAACCCACTTCCACCCCCATGCCACATACTGCACCAACACTAGACACCGCACCAACACCAACACCAACATCAGACACCGCACCAATACCAGACACTGCACCAACACCAACACTCGTCCACACACCAATGCAAATTGAACCGCCATCCCAGAAAGAAAAGAATGAACCCGGGAGGGGGAGAGACCCTTCAGATTCTCCCACTTACGGACCCACTCCAACAGGGACTCTCGCCCTCGAAACATTAGAGGAACTTTGTTTTGTAGACCCCCTGTCTGTGGCAATGGGCTTACCACACCGGCAGAGAAAAAATTTAAAACCTCTGCTGGACTGCCAACAGATAGGGGGAAAAGACGTTAATGTCCCCTCTAATTTCCCGGACGCCCCACGGCTAACAACTTTCATCAGGCTTCCTGAGGCCTGCAAAACCAACGTGTGGACAATGCTGGAGGCCGCTGAAAGGCTGATCCGGGAATTGAACTGATTAGGAAAAATGACCCTTCCCTTGAGGAACTCGCAAAACAATGCAAGGAAAGGGTCCCAGTGTTGGTCCATCCGTCACTCTATAGGGCCCTTAAATTGACTTACCCTTTGGATGTTGGCGGCATTTTGAGACAAGGTCAGGACATGAAAAACCTGACCACCTTGAGCATTGCACACAACGTCGGTGTCCTTTCCCCGACTGACTTCGGAGCTGAGTGTAACACACCTTAAGGTAGGTATCATGGCTTTGAATTTGGCTAGTCTGAATGCGAGGGGCTTGAGATCATCGGGCCGGGCGGCTCGACTCCGGCTCGACCTCTTGTCCCTGGGAGTGGATGTTGTTGCGATTCAGGAGACGCATTTCGTTTCCTCTGTGGACTGTCACGTGCTGGCCCGAGACTTTGTAGGTTTTCTCAGCATATGGCAGCCCGCGGGGGAAGGGAGTTTCCGTGCTGGTTAAACGTACCCTGTCGGCGACGGTCGACGTTGTCCATAGAGATGCGGTGGGCAGGCTGGTTGCGGTCGATGTTGCCGTAAAAGATTCTGTGTTTCGGGTAATCGCGGTTCATGCGCCCAGCACAGCACGTGAGAGGGTCTCATTCTTCAGTCAGCTTGACGCGTTTGTAGATTGTCGGAAGCGGGTAGTGCTAATGAGGGATTGGAATGCCATCTTAAACCCCGACATAGATAAGGGAGGAGGCGAAGCTAGAGGGTCGGAGAGTTGCGAGTCCAGCCTGGCTTATCTTGTGGCTAGATGCGGTCTGGTCGACAGGTTTCGGTTCGAGCATCCGTGGCGGGAAATGTGGACGTGGACCAATAGCGTTTCTACCTATCCAAATACCTATTTGGACAGAATGTTCGTTAGGAGAGGCGAAGTAGACTTCTTATCTTGTCCCACGTTCACTTGGCTAGGCCAGACGGACCATAAATTAGTTATGGCCCGACTGAAGCTAGGAAATAGGCCTAAGTTAGCGGGGTACTGGAAGTATAACACCTCCCTTCTGGAGATACAAGACTTCCAAGATCAATTAAGAGAAGTGATTTAAAAGGCACTAGTGGGGGCGGTTACCTGGAGTGGGTGGTGGTTAGGTCTCAAAGCCAAGATCAGAAGCTCCTACGTCAAGTATGCCCAGCGCCTCGCACTAGATAAGGCCAAGACGAAGAAGCAGCTAGAGCAGAAACTAGCCCAGGCTACGGCGGAGGGTGATAGGGTTAGTCAGGACCTAGCTTAGCAGGACCTTCTACGCGAGACTAGCGAGCGTTACGAAGGCCAAGTAGTTAGAGCTAGGATAAGAACGATAGGCAACGAAGCAGTCAATTCTGATGCAGACGTGCGCCGTGAGGTTTCTAGGCGTGGCCCGGACAAATACATTGCGAAAGTCAAACATCCGGATTGACGCACCCTGGAATCGACTCGGGAGATCTGCGAGGGGTATCGAGAACATTTCGAGAAGCGTTTTACGCAGCAGCCCGATCTTCCGGTCCTCGAGTTTAGCGACTATTTGGCCGACTCTCCCCGCCTTGAGGCGACTAGAACGGCTGGTTGCGAGGGTCGGGTGACGGAGCGGGAGGTCTTTACTGCGCTGAAGCAGGTCAGCTGTGACAGATCGCCGGGACTTGATGGTCTGCCATACGAACTGTACTTGAGGCTGTCGCCCATGTTTCTGCCTCTTCTGACGGATATGTTAAACCATTGGTTTGCTCAGGGATCCATCCCAGGGCAGGTGACCAAGGGAGTGATCACATTGCTGAAGAAAGGTGACGGGCATGGAGGGGAAGAGTTAGACGACTACAGGCCCATAACTCTGCTAAACACAGAGTTGAAGATTTTGGCCAAGGTCCTGTCGAATCGGCTGCAGGTTGTTATCGACGAGTTGGTTGAACCGGAACAGAACTACGCTGTGAAGGGGAGATCGATTCAGAACAACTTGCACCTGATCCGCACGATCCGAGAGGGGGGAACAGATAACGACACGGAAACCGCGCTGATCAACTTAGATCAGTCTAAAGCTTTCGATAGGGTCGACCATCGGTTCCTGGCATCTGTCTTAGAGGCCGCCGGTTTTAAACCAGACTTTTGCAAGTGGATCTCCATAATGAATCGACAGCCCATGGCTGTCGTGCAAGTCAACGGAAAGCGCTCGAAACCCTTTGTTATCTCTCGGTCGGTTCGTCAGGGTTGTCCGCTGTCGTCCCTGCTTTATGTCCTGACTTTGGAGCGTCTTCTCCGCAAGCTGAGACATGGGGAGGCAAATTCGGCCCTGCGCGGAATGGCTCTGCCTGGCGGCTCAGCTGCCAAGGTATCTGCGTTCGCCGATCATGTCACGGTCTTCGTGTCGGGCTTCAGAGACATTGAGGTCGTGTCGAAGGCACTCACACAGTACGAAAGAATCACGGGGGCCAAGATAAACCGCAACAAGTAGGTAGGACTGCGGTTGGGCGCATGGAGTGGCAACGCAAACCTCCCTGCGCCCTTCAGCTTGACATATGGCCCGGTCCGGATCCTCGGCGTGTGGTTCGGACCGCGTCTCCAGCTTGACAAGAATTGGTTGGAGGTACGGTCAAAAGTGGAGGCTGCAGTCAATTCGTGGCTTCCTAGGAAACTTTCCTTAAAGCGTAGAGCTGAGGCGTGCGCCACTTACGTCTTTCCTCTCATCCTTTACCGACTGGCCGTACTTCCCCTGCCTGCACAACACCTAAAAGCTCTTGTCGAACTCTTGTCTCGCTCCTTTGGGACAGAGGAAGACACTGGGTGAGCAGACAGGTCTGTATTCAACGTCCGTGTGAGGAAGGCTTGGGAATGCCGGACTTGAAGTGTCATTGAGATGCTGAGAGGCTGGCCTTCCTGAGCCACTATATGCAGGATGACCAACCGTGGCACCCCGTGGTTACTGCCGCCTTCCTCGACCTCGTTCTCGACCCTTCCATCGAGAGCCGTCGCAAGCCATGGGGAGAATCTGCTTACATGAAAGAGTGCCGAGCCGCGCTAAAACGACTACCAAGGTCCAGTGACCTTGTGACTGCTACCCGTAGGGAACTCCACAGGGATCTAGTGAAGGGGGCCGCTGACGACCCGCTATGCGCGCGTTTGGGGTGGCAGCAGAGTGAGATCCGCTCCGCGTGGACCTGGGCGCCAGGTTCGAGTCATCTGAACAATTCGGAGTTCTCTCTGATCTGGTGATTGGCCCGAAATGCACTTCCACTCAACAACATACAATGCAGTTCCGGGTTTTTGGAGTCGCCTGATTGTCGCCGTTGTGAGACAACGGCCGTAGAAACTACGAGTCACGTTTTCTTCGATTTCCGCGAACTCCGCCAGTAATGGTCGTATGTCAGCGGAGTGACGGCTCGCATCGATCCTGAGCATCCTCGCCCAATTAATGTATCCAATGTTGTGGACAACGTGAGGCCGCTGTCGGACCGGGAAAGACAAATGGTCTACATTACGATCCTGGCCGTGGCGAGAATGGTGATTTGGACGTCGCGTCTGCAAGGTTGCCGGGGGATGTTGTCTTTTTCTGATCAAGATCTGATCGCTTTCTTTAAACACCAACTACGGGTGAAGATCAGATGTGATAGAAGAAGGCTGCATCGCGCGGCATTTGACAGAAGATGGATACATGTGGCAAGTCTGTGTGTACGAAGAGGAGCCAAATTTGAATACGTGTTCCCCGCCTAGGTGTGGAACGCGCAGCTCTGTAAGTAAAATTAAACAAGTAGCCTCTCAGCTAGCTGAGTGTGTGTTCCATCCCTCCCCGATTAGGAAGCCTCTAAGATCCCCATCCTCTCTTACCTGGAATTTTTGTATTCGCCCCTTCCTCTAAATTTTACCCATCTTGGAGAAAAAGAAATACAATCTAACCTCCATCCCTTACCCACAAAAATGTTCTTTTCTCCATTCACCCCCATCTAAAGGGCATCCCCACCTAGAGACTGACCAGCAGAAGCGAGGTTCCTTTTACAAACCTAGTGGGACGGGCAGTCTATCAACTAGACGGGGTTGGGAGGGTCCTACTAATCACCTTTTGTTTTTCCTCCCCCACCCTCGACACAAATGAATTATTGTACCATTTTATTGTTATCTTTTTATTTTTTACACGTCAATAAAAAATGTTTTAAAAATTGGGAGTGACTAGGACGTCCCCCAATATGAAAGGGTGACTGCGGTATTATGGTGAAAGAAGATACTAGCTGGGAGAAACTTTTGACTTTGTTTAGTTCTGGAGTGACAAGGATTACCAACGACCCCCAAAATCCCCCCTTTTGAGTTGGCCATGTGCCTAAGCTTTTTGTTCATCGTTGATTTTGACTGTATTTTTTTACACGAATAAAAGATTTAATATCTCAAATGTAGTATCTATCCGGCAGATACTGCAAGCAAAGACCATATGTGGGGGAAACCCCACATATAAGATTTTGGTCAATGTAGGGGCAACCCTTCATACCACTTGTCACTATCAAGCTCCCCTACTCCCCGGGGAGTTGGTCCCCGTTTCCCATTATCTCCTTACATAAAAATCAGCCTTGTGCCTAATTTGCTCCGTTGGGAAGCAAATAAATACCATTTCTTGGCCTTTTGGCCAATATCAAAGTGTAGTATATGTTCTTACTACATGCTGTACTTATGTTTGTAACTTTGTGATATAAAGTGGGAGTCACTTTTCTGTATTACTTTAATGTAAAATGATCACCCGCTTTACAACCAGTTAGTCTCAAAGCTATTCAAGTCATTCTCCAGATCATTCAAGTTGTTTTTGAAGGATTCCAGTTATTTTTTAAGCATTCAAGTTACTCTTAAGGTCATTCAATTCATCCTTAAGTTCATTAAAGTCATTCTAAGTCATTTACTTTTTATTTATTTAAGTAATTTCAGCCCATTTTCGGTCATTTTAATTTATCTTTAAGAATTTCATGTCAATCTTACATTCACACATTCATTCATTAAAGGGGAGGTGGGGAAAATGGGTTGCATTTAGAAAAAGCAATTCTAAAAAGAGTAGAGTCGTAGCAAGCCAACTGAACGACTGGGCTGGTCAAGCGCTCCCGATTTGGGAGCCCTCAGGGCCTGGTGTTATGATGTTAACTAGCCTGTGTTAATGGAGCGTCTGTGACTTTACTGGTCTCGTCTTACATCGTGTCACTGCTATAGTCAGTCACCTCAATTTAGACAGTAACTGTTATGAAGTTATGACATTAATAAATAGTTTGTTATTGTTATAAACCGGAGTTCTGTTTGTTTGCTTGTTTCTTTTTTTTATACACCGGGGTTCTGTTTGTTTGGTTATTGGTTTCCGCAAGCCGCAAGGACCAGCGGAGTTATTGATGTACCCGGAGACAACCTACACAGGGAAGGAGACGATTGGATCGAGAGGCAAAGCGCTACACCATGAAAACACAGGCCAACTTGTGACGGGACAATGTACGAGTGAAAGAACACCTGTCATATCGGGTGGAATCAGACGAGGTTGAGGACACCCGGTGTGGTTGGTGCAATATCGGTCTCGTTATAGATATATATGTAGATAGATATGTATAGACGGAAAGTAACATAATAAGTGTTAAATATACACTTAGGGAGTGAAATGTCAAAAAGTTATAAATAGAGAGATACAGATAGGAAGATAGCGACATAGAGATAAAGAGATAGTAAGATATAGATTGAGAAATAGTGAGATATAAATTGATTGATAGAGATATTAAAATAGCTAATGTGATATATATATATATATATATATATATATATATATATATATATATATATATGTAGATAGATAGATAGTGAGGTTGATATATCATAGTATTTGGATAGATATATTAGGAGTAAAGTACCCACGGAGGCAAAGTTGATACAATTAAGATGTATTAAAAAAACAAAATAAACAAAACGGGATTTCATTATGTCATATCGCAAAACTTTTAACGTAAAGTATATATCAATGTTCTTGTACGCAATAATATATATATATATATATATATATATATATATATATATACTCATTTAGATTATATATGTACCTCATATCTATATATAATATATGTATACCATATATGTATATATATATATATATATATATATACGTACATATATGTGTGTATGTGTGTATCATCTGATTAGTATATCTATGGATGTTAGGCTTCAACAGTATCCTAATTATTATCGTACATATTAGAAACACACAGTTGCGAATGTAAAAATAATACGTAATACTAATTTATATCGACTCGTATAACCATGCGACACTGGCGTTTAATAATTGAACACTTCCTCACGAGCCAACCATTATCTATCCACGTGCAGCGCTCCTGTGTGTATCCTTCACGGATTTCTGCCGGCACTGGGTATTCTGACACTCGATTGTGTAGCCTTTCAGTAGGTGGTCATCAGACCACTTCCACGATGCGGTCTACGTTCGGTTTTGATAGTCAAAGGTGGCGGTGAAATCCGGTTCATTAATAGAAATGATTGCGCATTTCATATTTGTTCCTGTCGCCCAGTCACACCGGTCCTGTAGGCTCAACAACGACACCTCCTAGAGTTTTTATGGCGTCGATCCTTAGAAGTAAGTCAAACCCCAGCGTTTTGCCACGCACCACCAACGCATCGTTCCAGCAGACGCACCTTCATCAGTGGATACAGAGACCGTTCCAACACCGCACCACGCCTGGGATATTCCACCAATCGTATTGACACTCACGTTCGTTTTTCTCCAAGACCGGCACCGGTCTACATGTAGAATATTCCTACAGCATTCGGTATCAATAAGCGCCAAACATCGCGCCCCCGAACATGAATGCTTATCACCGGGAGCGTTGTGTTCGCGTCTTGGTGGGGAAGGAGACTGGCGCTTATGCGTCTTCCCCTTCCTCGTTTCCCGAGCAGTTCCAAGCCCAGTGTCCACTCTCACCGCACCGGTAACACCGTGCTCCGCGTTTTCGACAGTCCCTTGCAAGATGGCCTTTAACGTTGCATTTGAAACAGGTCACACTAGCAGGAATATTTTGGGCCCTGTTGTTGGGTGAGCGTGTGTCGGCAACCACGTCCTGATTCCTTTCACCAGTCGTCGTCAAAATGTTCGCTCTAGATATTAGCTCCCCCATGGTCATGGCTTTGATGTTCGGCACCTGTTGAAGAGCAATTGAGATGGCGTCAGGGAACCCAATAACGAAAGTCAATTTTGTGAGTCTCTCTAAGCTATCTCCTGTGAATCCAGCCAATCCAACCAAATGTCTGATTTTGTTTGCCTAAATAGCCACACATTCGCCAGCCCATCTAACCATAATTATTTTTCTGTATGCTGCAAATGCGTCGTCTGTAATTGTTTCCTTTAATCCGGCCTCAATCTGGTCTATCTTCTCTTGATCGTCTTCCTCCATTTTCATGTAAGAGGGCAGTGCATCACCTTCCAGATATAAAGGCAGCAGAGTCGCTAGATAATCCACCTGCTGAAGTTGTGCGACAAGTTTCACTTTTTTCAGCCACGCTACAATGTCTCCCTCGCCAGAGAACGGCTTGATAATATCACTGATAATACGCACCTTGCCCATAGTCGGGCCGAAATAGCTTGAAGTAAAATGTAGTAGGCAAAAAAAAAAAACAACCAGGAACACAGATAGGAAGTAGTCAGTATCGCCCACTTCTAGAAGAGAGGGGATCTCTTGGCTGTAATAGCCGTAGGGAAAAAAGGAGCAGAACAAAACAAACAAACTACTGGCGGTAGACTTTACTTCGATTGAAACATAATCAAAATTCGAATTAGAATGTGTTTAATTAGTGATTTAGTTAATAAATTCAAAAATTACAAAAATTAAATTAAACACAACATCAAGAAGACACAGAATCCATTGAAAAAAAAAACGTTTTCCGCGGAATAAATATTTCTAGATGACATGGATCTATCTCTTTTAATGCGAGAAGCTATGGATGATAGCTTCAAGGCATTAAACATGACAAAAGACTATTTCTCACCGAAAAGAAAGTCACATTTAATTTTTTCATACACGGAACTGCGTATAAAGCCGAGACCATTTAGGATTGTCTTATAAGGACTAACACAAGGATAAATGTATTAAAAATTCTGGCTAATTGTTTCTGATAAATTGTTAATATTCATGGTTCTGAAATGCTGCCAGGGGTTTTAAATCGTTTACAACAGTGATAATTCAGAATGAAATACGCATGACTTTAAGTCAATTCGGAGTAGAACTAAAGCGCAACGATAAAACTAAAAAATGACCAGAAAAATGAACAAGTATCATGATATTCACAAATGCTACAGAAAACTTGTACATTAATAGAGATTATTATATCAATACGGCATTGCAGACAGGTCGTACAGACTTTTTTCTGAATGCCAATGTATCTACTTATTAAATCTAAACTTTACAACAAATTATGTGCATATGCATTATAGACAGCCGCATTAATACGAAACAGCTCTTTTAACAAAAGAGTATCGAAACCACATACACAACTGATTGCGGTAAAAAAGCAAGCCAAAACAGAATGCATATATTTGTTCAACTTGCTTCGCATTTAGAAGTGAGAAAAACGAATAAAATTTTAAATATAAACGAGATAATTTTTAAGGCTATGAAGTGAAATACCAACATATTAAGTACTTTTAAGGACAAAAAAAATAAAAAGAATCCGATATGGAAACTCCATAGTCATGGTTTATTTCAAAGACGAAACCTCATTATTTGAAGGGGAGGGATACAGATTTTCCCAAATTAATAAATCACGTGACGTGAAGATGATGACTACTATTAGACTGATGATGATGTAAAAATCGAATATTCCCCTAAAATATGTAGAAGGTCCGATCTTTTGTGATCGTCAATTTTTAAGATTAAATCGACTCTTACTGATTCAAGGATAATGTGCTAAAACGTTCTAACGATGCATAATTCAAAATATTGAAAGCAATAGGAAAAAGAACTGAAAATAATACATATTCAGTAGTGCTTCCCTCAAAGGAAAAACACATGTATTTTTTTCTTAATGGATCTCTACAAAAAAGACCTCAGCGAAAGGCGTTGACCAGTAAAAGGAAACATTTGTTTCCGAAAGATTTTCTCAGATTAATGGAATAGAATATTTTTCAGCGTTTCCCCAAAAAGCCACGATTAGAATTTTATTGCAAATCTTATCACAATATAGTATAGCATCCATCAAATAGACGTAGATGCTTATTTAACGCCGCGAGAAATTGTTGTTGATATTCTGCCTTCAGTACAATCTTTAATGAAAAAAAATTGTGTGTGGAGGCTAAACAATCACTGCACGGTTTGAGACAAGCGCGCGAATTTGCTATCAAGTATATCATGATTTCTTTATGAGACAACTACTCAACCAA
The DNA here is from genome assembly GCF_053919585.1 of Euprymna scolopes. Classification (NCBI taxonomy): domain Eukaryota; kingdom Metazoa; phylum Mollusca; class Cephalopoda; order Sepiida; family Sepiolidae; genus Euprymna; species Euprymna scolopes. The sequence goes on from NC_136485.1 coordinate 20,783,327, forward strand.
TATCCAATGGTCCGCTGTCTGTATAGATACAATAAATTACTGATTTAAGTCTTATGGGCCGATGATATTTTACTAGTGTCTATTATAACACAATGTTGAAAATTTATAAAAGTGGCAAGAGTATTCTATTTTAGTGGTCCCTAACAAATGCCAAAATTGGTTTCACTTAACCCCTTTACGTTGACCTTCACAAATAAGGCTGCTGAAATCAATGTAACAGATAATTAAGATCTTTCTTTTAGCGATGCATATAATTCTTTTTTTTTAAATATAGCATGACGTTCGTCTTTTCAGATACTTATTACGACAAATGAAATAGAAACGAAACTGATGGAAGAAAGTTTTGTGAAATTAGAAGCTAATATACTAATAGTTGCTCCAATTTTCTCCAATGAAAATGTTGCAAATGTGTAAGGAATGTCCTATAAAATTACTGCGCCCTCTGTAGATGTATAAGGAAAATCCTTTAAAAGTACTGCGCCCTCTGTAGATGTATAATGTTGCAGCAACGTAAAGCAATCCAATAACAAGTAAATACCGGTTCTGCACGGAATCCAACTAGCAAGGTACCTGGACGGAATCGAACGGTTACTCAGAACGGACCCAACAATCGGTTACTCAGAACGGTCCCAACAACGGTAAGATATGCTTACACCCACACGGCACGAGAAGCAACAGCAACACGATTCCCGACCAAGCCAAACATCGCTCTCCTAACGTCTTTCAATAACCCGCTTTTATGGCCCTTGCAGGCCGGCTAAATTTGCATATTGCGAGAATTCATGTGGCTTTGCGAGATATCATCCTTTACAAAAGACGGCGGCCGCCATCTTGATCTTTCTTTCAATATTTTCGGTCGGCGACGCCGAGGCGGCCTAGAGGTAAGTCTTTCCTTTTCGTCCGTCTCTCTTACGCACCCACACAACACACAAACACGCGGGCGCTTGTCTCCTGGATGCACATTACACTCCCCCCTAATATGATGATCACATATGGAGCATTATGGAGGTGGCCTTTTAGTGCGTGTGTTCTGCAGAAGAGGTACATTCACTGTTTCAGATTCGGGCTCTGGATCTGGTTCCGCCTCATCAGACGAAGTATCGCTATCAGTCTCTGGAGGGGGCTCACTGAATCCGTGTATCGGCAGCTCATCACTGGACGCTTCACTTCTTTCTTCTGTAGTTGTGTGACGCGCCTCGGTAGCTGGCGAAGATCTCGCACATTTCGTGGGGTACCATCGACCAAAACAGACTGCTGGCTAATACCTCCAGATATTTGTCCTCGCTTAAACTTGTCGGTGCACCGATTTCCTGGGGGCCGCACCCACACTGGATCTCCCACTTCATATATGTTACATGTTCCCTTGTCGGCTGGCTGCGTAGTGTTGATTCCCTTCACTCCGACTCGGTATGTGTAAATAGCATTCGCAGGTGCGGTTGAAGGAGACGTCCCGTCCTTTGGCGTAATGTTATCCCAATATGTGGCTTCCGTAATAGTACATCGCTTCCTGGCAGCAATTCTCTTGATGCTGCGATGGCTTCTTTCAGCAATGCTATTTCCTGACGGCACATGTTCACATCGCAACCCTAGTCGGACGCCCCAGTCATCTAACAACTGCCGGACTTGCTGGCTAGAAAACGCTGCATCATTGTCAGTCAGGGGCTCTTCCGGCGCACCTCGCTCAGAAAAAAATGGATGATAGGTGGCAAACAACATTTGCCGAATCCTGTCTGGTCATCTGCCGCCACACCGCAAATATCGTAGGCCCGCAATCAATGAGAATTAGAAACGGCTTGCCACTGTAATGGGTAATATCCATGGCCAGACGCTGCCACACACCATCAACTTCCAATCGACCCTTCTGCCATCGCTCTGGTGCAGGATCAATAGACTGGCAAGCCTCACAATTTCTGATGATCTGTCTGACATCCATCTTGGTCACTGCTGGGTATACGCGCCTCATTAATAAAGGGTCCTCTTGATACCCGGATGTCCGCTCTGTGCATGATTTTTTTTGTATTTGACATGGGTCGATTGCAACTGCACAAGATCGAGCAATAATCTCCATTCCCATCTTCGCGGCTTTATACCATTTGTGAGGTACTCGGGTCAGTTGGTCAGCACGATTACAATGTGATGGCACCAGAGTGACGCTCAGTGATAGCCCATACACAGATACCAGGTTTTTTAGCGTGTCTAGCCTTCTCCGTATTAACATTTCGCTTGCTTCCTTGGTACGGATTCGTGCCCGTCCTGAAAGTGTGTCAGACACCTAGTGGTAGACACACAGAGAATCTGTGTACAAGGTCAACTTCTTAGACTTCCATTGCAGTGCCAGGTTTATCTCCTTTACAACGGCGTCCAGCTCTGCCAGGTTGATATGCTGAGAATCTGTTACGGGCCGCAGCCAACATGCATCTTCGAACACGTTTCCTCCTTGCTCCAACGATACTCCCAACGCCAAAGAACTGGCATCAACCAACACACCTACGTTCTCTCCGTTAACACACCACCTCCCACAGGCAGGGCTTTTCTTGTTCACTCTCTCCAGTGTCTCTTTAATCATCAGAGTTAGTAGAACATCATCGGATATGTCATCCCAACCCGTGGTTGTTTAATTTTCTCTGCGTTTAATTACACCAACAGCTGCGCGGAGCTAGCTACAGGCAGGTAAGTGACCAACAAGTTTTCCACACCAAGAAAAAACGGTCCGCCTTGTAACGATGTTGGGGATGCTTGGAATTTCACTGCCACGCCTTCATTGTAGGGTGCCATCTTCTTCATAAACATCCAATCCCAATACACATGCTCCTTCCCTCAAACGTTCGGGATTCTTGAATTCCAGACCAAACTGAGCCAACTTTACTTTGACACATGACGTAGACTGTACATCTTCATTGACGTATACTTCATCAATGTAAGCTGATGTTGAGTCCCTCATGGGCTTTTCTTGGGATTATACTGTTTTTACAATAGTCTTCATGATCTGTGGTGCCACATTTAGGCCAAAGGCTAGGCGTGTAAGGCAGTACCTCCGCCTCTGGAACCGAACTGTATGGAACGGCCACGACGTCTCATCAACTCGCACCTGTAAATAGGCTTTTCGCAAATCCAATATCGAGACATTAGTGCCTATCTGACACCATCCCCTCAACTTGCTGGCGCATACGTCAGCATCGGCAGTGTAGGCTTCAATATGCTTGTTAAGCTCCCTATAATCCAGCACCGGCCGTACTTTCGACTTGTTATGCTGGACTACTGCGATCAAGGGTATTAGACCCGTGGGAGGCCCAAGCTTGTCCTCAGGGTAGGGGATTAACCAGCCATCTTGGATCCACGCCTTTAGTTCCCTTTCGTATTCTGCTCGGGCCTCACTGGGTATAGGGTACTCTGCAACCTAATTCTTTAGTTTAGTCGGCGCCCTTTCCTCGGTCCACTTCCAAGATGCAATCCAGGCCCTCTTGCGAGAGTCGTAGTCCACTGTAAAATCCGGCCGATCGATGTGGAGTGCTGCACACACTGGGGCCTCCAAGAATCGCACTTTTCCATCCCGGTGAATTGCGACTCCCCCCAGCACTTTGATGGCATCGTATCCGAGCAACAGGTCAAACCCCAGGAGATTTCCTTGGGTCAGGAGCACATTGATCTTAGTGGCTGCACCGGTGTCCGTGTAGATCTCGACAGTTCCAGCTCCACAGCATGTCTGGGTCTCGCCTCCTATCGTGGTGACTTTGTCAAACTTGGACACAGCCTGGCGCTCACTATAGTATGCGAACAGCCTGAGTCGAGAAGTGCTGAGCAGGGTATCCTGTTTACGTAGACGGTCATCACTGTTTGCGCCTTGTTCAAATTTTGCTCGGGGAGAAGGCCTGCGCTGACGTCCTCTCCCCTGATACGTTTCCCGCACAGTTTGGGGATAGATGCCCCAAACCGCCACAATTAAAACAGCGCACACGCCCCCTGTTGGTGCAATTCCTTGCAAAATGTCCGCGTCGGCCGCAGCGAAAACATTTCCCATTGCTTGCAGGGTTCTCATTCGGAATCTCCCGAGCACCAATCTGGCCTGTCTGTGTAGCCATCACAACTGATTCCCCCAGGTCCTCCTCATCTTTGATGATGGCTCGAGCACGTTCCATCAAGTGTTCCATGGGCGTTGTTGAAACTCTGGTTTAGGCTCTCAGTAGCTGCTTCACCCGAGTGGGAAGGCCCGCCACAAACGCCTACGCGAGCGTCCGCTCCGACACTCCTCAACCGAATAGGACTGCGAGTTTCTTTAACTCCGCGAAGAAAACGTCCACGCTTTCCTCCGGTAGAGTTATCGGGAGGCAAATTTTTCATAGACCGTACACGGATCAATGGCGAATACCTTGTACAGCGCAGCTTTAATTGCGGTGACATCTCCCTTTCCGGCAGCACTGAGTTGCTGATACACACTCAAGGCACCTCCAGCCAATCTCAGCGGAATCATGGTGTGTACCCTTTTTACCTCACAAAGGTCGCACGTCAGCTCGACCCTTTCAACCCAGTCGACAATGAACGTGGACCCGTCAAACTCGGGTATGAGCTTTAAGTCGAATGTCGACTCGGTCATAGTCCTAGGGGGCAAATAGCCGAAATAGCTTGTAGCAAATGTGTAAGGAAAGCCCTATAAAATTACTGCGTCCTCTGTAGATGTATAAGGAAAATCCTTTAAAAGTACTGCGCCCTCTGTAGATTTATAATGTTGCAGCAACGTAAAGCAATTCAATAACCAGTAAACACCGGTTCTGCACGGAATCCAACTAGCATGGTACCTAGACGGAATCGAACGGTTACTCAGAACGGACCCAACAATCGGTTACTCAGAACGGTCCCAACAACGGTAAGATATGCTCACACCCACACGGCACGAGAAGCAACAGCAACACGATTCCCGACTAAGTCAATCATCACTTTCCCAACGTCTTTCAATCACCCGCTTTTATGGCCCTTGCAGGCCGGCTAAATTTGCATATTGCGAGAATTCATGTGACTTTGCGAGATATCATCCTTTACAAAAGACGGCGGCCGCCATCTTGATCTTTCTTTCTATATTTTCGGTCGGCGACGCCGAGGCGGCCTAGAGGTAAGTCTTTCCTTTTCGTCCGTCTCTCTTACGTACCCACACAACACACAAACACGCGGGCGCTTGTCTCCTGGATGCACATTACAGAAAAGTTTTCACATAGAGAAAAAAATCTGGAACAAAACAGAATACATCAATGTGAAAGGAGAACAAAATCAACAAATTTGGAAAAAACAACTCAACGTTAAGCTAACAGAACAAGAGATGCGGCAAGGTTGTTGAAATAATCACAAGCAGAAATTCGAGAAAGATGCAAAGCTGATTGGAAAAGGGAAGCAGTTAGAAGAGCAAATGAAACAAACGGGAATACAAAAAATACGTATAAGGGGTCAGTCGAAAGAAGCAAGAAAATTAAATGGAAACAAAAAGAAGACGTAAATTCGGTAAGTTGAGAGAAGCTCAAAACGAAAGAAAGAATCAGAAACAGAACGAGTTTCACGACTATCTGAAGGGCGTGAACGAGAGGCAGCAAGGAGGGAGAGAGGGAGAGAGGGAGAGAGGGAGAGAGGGAGAAAGAAGAGTGTTTTATAATGACCCAATGCATCTTGATAATGAATCATGACTTTCATACAACAAGATATAGGCAGGATTAGTAGAAAACGCTTGCTCTACAATAAAAATAACCCCCTCAGTACAGCTGACATAGGAAATACTTACAACGTTGTCCAGATGTTAAATCTAAAGAGGATACTCTGGTGTATGTTCTTCTTCTTGCAAGTCCGTGCTTGATAACTTTCAACAACTGTCTCAGTTACTGCAATATTTGCTCTTACGAAAAGATTCCTTTTCTAAAGCAAAATGCATGCAATTACATCAACTGTTTTGCAATGAATTGATTTAGTTACGAAAATGTGGTACATTGGTTGAATCTTTCTTTCTTTACAATCCGAGGCCAGGTTTCCACTAAATTGAGAGTCCGTTTCCACCTGAGGATTGAGCGGCAAAGTTTAATCAATCTTCGTCTTTGATAGTTTTGAAAGTGAACCAAATAGTCCGGGACATTTTTCGATAGCTGACTTAAACTTTACATGAGAACAACCTAATTTATCAACTGAAAAAAGAAAAACAATTAAGAGACTGAAAATGAAAACTTAAAAGAAGTTAAATTTTCCATACATGAATGTACGAAGGCCACAAGGAGAGAATGCACAAAGTTCCAATGCCAAACAACAACGTATGAGGTTGGAATATTTATGGAAAATAAACGGATATCAAACCGGGATATCTTCTTGTGTTTTCAAAATAATACATTGAAAATGAATCCTCGCTAACATAATTTAATATATCCATTATTGAACCGTATTGTTTACCATTTTTCCACATCTACATGAATGGTATCTAATGCGCGAAACGTCACCCTACAGCAGTTTCATTTGTTCCATTTAATCACTCGGCCTGGAACCTATTTTCTCCGGTACCCAAGGTTGATTCAACAATGGCTGGTTGATGCGTACTACAAGATTGAATCACAAAGTTTATAGTTCCTGAAACGCTAGCAACATCCCTGACAACTGGCAGTCTTGGCAACGTCAATGATTCAATAAGGAAAAGTGGGGATTCAGAACAGATTGGTCAGCGAGTGGTACTTCCGCCAAATTACTCAGGAGACCTTGGATACACGTTTGAGCGCCAAGCTTATGTTATGGCTTATGTTTGGCGAATGAGCCGAGCCGACCTCTTTATCACTGTCAAGGCAAATCCAAAGTGGACCGATCGGCCAGATATTGTTGGCAGTAGCTTTATACAGAAGCTATAAAAGCTAAAAACTGTATATAAAAAGGAGGATTTGGTAACTTCAGATCTTACAATATTGAATATCAAAATAGAGGGATGCCGCAGCCACACACCTGGCATACCCCAGAAGACAAAGTTAAATCAGAACAAAGGATCTTCATAGATATTCAGAGATCACTGACAAAGAGGAACATCCTGACCTTCACGCAAACATGATGGAAAATATTGTCTAGGAACCTTTTGGACAATTGAATCCAAAGTGCCCATGTATGATCGAAAACACATGTTTTAAAACGTATAATAAATAATTTATTCAATGTATCGAGTATTTATCCCAAATACAGGGGAAGGAAACCGGAAGATGGATGTCAGACTGGTACAAGTCTGATATTTAAAAAAAAATGTTGAAGTAAAATCACAAACCAGGGTCCTTCTACAGAAGTTCAATGTTTATATCAATGTAGATATTGCCAACTCGATCCGGAGCATCAATAACGTCCTTAAATACATGGACAAAGGATGTGACCACGCAGTGTTTAAGCTACAAAAATTAACGACCAGCTACCATACAAGATTTAGTACAAAGACAAATTGTGGCTAAAGATCAACAGTACCTGAATGCGAGGTATATCGGTAGTTAAGTGGCAGCCAGAAATATATTGAATCGCCCCATTTAGAAACATTTCCCTCCAATTGTACAACTTTCTATTCATCTTGAAAATAAGCTACGCGTCATGATTTCCGCTGATACTGCTCTAAAACTAGACCAAAGTCAAGCGGTTGACAAAATTCTTACATCATGTAATGGAATAGAGTAAAACGTAAAATTAGAATATGATCATATGCGGAAGGCACCATACATTAGAAGAATCGACACGATTACTAAATACTATGGAAGTGTTATTCCTTAGAACTGTTTCTCACTAAGCTGGAAGGTAATTTTATTTGAAATGTAAAGAGGTGTGTGCATTTCCCGAACCCTTCTTAAAAATAACCTACACCTGCACTAAGCATTGGGAGAGGCAAGTGTCACTCGATCACCTTCGACTTTGCGAAGCTTCGTCGACATAATTTTAGTGGTTTGCGAGCCAAGTAATTCTGTTGAATTTGGAGGATTTTTTGTCATGTGATTTTCGAGGAGATTCCTCACAGAGATATGCAAGATGTCATATGCAACAAAATTATTTGTCAAATTGAAGGAAAAAGTCGTTATGGGGGCAGCCACTGTAAGCTATGGATTAACTGTGCCGAAGAAAGGAGGAAGTGAAAGTATTAACAGTGAATATCAACGTAAATAAAATTACAAGCAGAAAATGTACAAGAAAAATTGACAAATGCTGAAAGAGAAGTTTACAATACTTTTATAGCACTGATAGAAACAGAATGTAAAATAAAAAGAAAACAGTATCATTTTTATATACTCCGGATTACACGTTCTAGCCTTTCGTTACCAATTTGATCGTTGGGAAACTTAGAATAATGGAGAAAATTGTGCTCGCAACTACCTCGAGTGGCATTGCTGACACTTTACTTCAATTTGGTCGTACTCCTCACAGCACTTTCCAAGATCATTTAGATACGTATCGAATGTATCAGTGAATTTGCTGGTACCTCATCCTTCGCAGATGTCATTCGAGACACATGAGCAATCATTGTAGACGAAGCCTGATTTTGAAGTAACTGACCCTACATAGCAATATATCGCAGAAAACAATTAGCAAAACTTATTTTGAAGTGATTTAAGTCAACTCCCTCCAGCTGTTAAATAGCACACGGGCAAACATCGTCAATGCAGTTTCGATGCAGGCCTATATCTTGAGATACGCCAAACAATGGAAAATCAATGGAGTGCTTTGCTGAGAGGGCTATTGTTTTATCGCCAAACAGAAATGTGAATCACTTCAACAATTAGATAATGAGCGAATTTCTAAGAGGACTTAAATGAATACTAGTCAGATTATTCGGCTAATAATAAAAGTGAAGATGTTCACTAATCTGAAGTTTTAATCTTTTTGAACGTACATGAATGCGTCCTCACATTTGAAAAAAAAATATTATTACATTTTCACCCAAAAGAAGGTTCATTGACACTTTGGTGTAGGGGGCTACTATCAGGGACAACAACTACTGGGGCGCTATGTTGGGATTTGGGCAGCAAGATGTCGGTTCACGTTGCACTTGAACTTCTGCATGTCAGTACAGTTGGGGAAGCAGGAACTTGGAATGGAATTTCAGAGTCTAGCTGTTCTGGGGAAGAAACTACTGGAGTAGAAATATCTTTTGCATCTAGGGATTTCTACTGTGTGGGGGTTGGATTTAGCTGCCTGTAGGGTTTGTCGAGGGTGTCTACGTCGTGGGGCACAAGTGTCTGCAGTTCGTCACAGCATTCACCATTAAAGTACTTGTAGAACAGGCACAAGGATGCAACGTTTCGTCGATGGGACAGAGGCTGAAGCTTAGATGCCAGTTCAGGGTCTATCAGATTGGCGACTCTTTTTTTAACCTTGTCAAGGAGCGAGAGACTAGTAGCAGATGCACCAGCCCAAATGTGAAAACAATACTCCATACATTAGCGAATGACGGCCTTGTAGAGGTACATGATACTTTCAGGTGTCAGTAGTTTTCTAGCACGGTAGAGAGAGCCTACTTTTATCGCATGGCCCTGGCAATTTTTTCAATATAATTGTTCCAACTCTGTTTCGTGTGAACGTTAGGCCAAGCAGTTTGAAAGATGTACTCTCGGACAGGGAGTCACTGGTAATTGCTATTAGTGGCAGAGAAGGTTTCTTGTAATTATTGAAGGAAACCAGTTTAGTTTAAATTTAAATCGGATCCCCAATCGTGATTCTTTTAATTTTACAGCCGCCAAAGAAAACTAACAGCACCAGATGTGTTCTTACCAGATTGTAGACAATTGTAATTGAGCCGACCATTTTCTGTGGGTGCTACATAAGCGAAATGGCTCGACTGCCAGGGGTCCTCTTAGTTACATCTGAATTTGACCGTCCATTTTGATTCAGGAGGCTCCGTTTACCTGTGAAGTATGTTTTGCAATGAACATCAGTAAAATCTCGGTCAAACATCTATAACATTGGCCTTGACCTGACAACAGAATACTACAGTCACGTTATGATCTACATCTACACCAGCCGGATAGGAAGTTAAGAAAACTCTATATTTTGGCTCCAAATCAAAGCAGTAGAAATATAGTCTACCATAAGGCTCATCAATAACACTTTCTAAACAAGAATATGATGTAAAATAATACGATATTAATAGTGGAAAGTTATCAGTATTGATCGTATTTTAGTATTAAAATTCAAGCAAAGTATTCAAATTTATTTCAATGAATAATTTGATATAATAAAGTAACGTTATCTTGGATAAACATGTGTTTGGGATATAAACAAAAGTTAACATTTGTGATACTTTATTTCAATTTTTTGGTATTAAAATTCTTTGTTTCAATTATTTGGTATTAAAATATAACAGTCAACTTAGATATACGAGGGACGTGCAATAAGTTATGCCCCTGACCAACTTCCAGTTGGCTGATCTAGCGGAAAGTTTGCATATGCGATGCTTTATATCTCTACGGGATATGTGGCAAATTATAACTGTGAACTGATTGTGATTTCTGTTTTACAGGTGTGAAATAGAGCCTATTAAATGTTGAGCAGTGATCCGTTTTTTTTTGTATTTAAAGTACGCACACCACAGGAGACTTTTGATAAAAAAAAAGAAACTGATGGTGATATTGCCCCATCATATAATCTTGTAAAACGCTGGCATCGTGAATTCAAACATAGACGGAAGTCTGTGGAAACGGCTCCCAGGCCTGGGCGCCCTCTCCTGCTATTGATGAGGCATCTGTCTGTCAAGCTGAGACCGACATTTTGGAAGATCGGCGTATTACTATTCGCCAAATAGCCCAATATGTCAAGATTAGTAGAGAGTCTGTGGAAATTATCATTCATGACACTTTGCATATGCATATGGTGTCTGCCAGATAGATTTTCAGGTTGCTCTCACCATTCCAGAAGCGAGAACGCGTCGAGTGCTCGAGGATGTATTTGGAGATGTGCCAAGAAGTTGAGTCAAAGTTTTTCAAAAGACTGATTACACAGGATGAAACCTGGGTCCATCACTATGATCCAGAGACCAAAGCCCAGCTAATGCAGTGGAAGCACTTGTACTCACAACCTCCAAAGAAAGCAAGGGTGAAGCCCTCCGCTAGCATGGACATACTCACAGTCTTCTTAGACCAGAACGGAGTAGTGATGAAAAAATTTACTGGCGAAGGGTACCACAATTACAGGAGCCTATTATGCTTCACTTTTGAGGAAATTAAGGAAAGCTATCAAAATAAAGAGGCGGGGCAAGTTGCCAGATAAGAAGCACGGGCGTGTAGTTATGTAATCCTCCCTAATCTCCTTATCTTGCTCCCTCTGAATTTCACCTCTTCCCTTCCATTAAATTGTTATTGAAAGGAGAGCGTTTCCCAGATGATGCAGCCTTGATTTCTGAAGTCACGTCGTCGTGAACACCGTGAACGATGGGAGAAATGCATTACTCTGGGTGCTCCTATGTGGAGAAAGACTAATAACTGTGCCAAGTCTCGTATCTGTACTTCTATAGAGAGTGAGTCAAGGGCATTACTTATTGCACGCCCCTCATTACCTATTTGCATTAAAGTTCGTGATTTTTTTACATTATTTCTGGAAGTAATTTACATGCTAAACACCTATATCAATAGTTGCGTTTACACCATCCACTTACTGAGAAGCAGGTACCCTAGCACACAGCACAGTCCTGCGCTGCACGGGTATCTTTGCGAATAAATAAATAAAACTAGTTTCTCACATGTTTTACACACATATATTCTTTGGCATTTAAGCAAAATAAAAGCTAAAGTATTTTTCTTACTATATAGGTTGTTTATTATACACATTTATAGATTTATCTATTATTGAACCAGATTAAGCATTATAACTAAACATCAATTTTACCGATTCATAGCATCTAAAAAATTCGAACAAAACCTTACAGCCAGCCATAGTTCTCCCCAGAATGTGCTGCTGCTATCGCGCACAGAAATCACTTTTTCCATAACTACCAACGTAATAGATAAACCGAGATTAAGCTGCTTTCAAGAACGCCAGCAACCACTGTAAAAGAGTAATAAAAATGCAAGAGAGCTATACGCCCAGTCTGTCAAAATCAAAGTAGCTGATTAGCGACTTGGTTCCCACTAGTTTTGGCAAATAACAAATAGGATCCTGAACAGAAATGTGCGTTCTATCCCAACCATTATCAATGGACCAGCGGTCATCTCGTAAACATCAGACAAGGCCAGACTATTTGCAAAGAAATTTGCAGCTATTTCTACCCTATGCGACGAACGCCATCAACTCTCCATATTCCTCCTATAACACAGCACACGCTTGGTAACATACAAATATATGTGCATGTGGTCGCCAAGCTAATCAAGAACATTTATTCCAGTTAAGAAACTGGTCCTGACGGAATCCCAATTATAGTGTTAAAAAAGCTTCAACCAGAACTTGCTCCCATACTTACGAAACTGTTTAAGCGTTGCCTTAAGGAGAAGTACTTTCTGACTCCCTGGAAAATCTGACCAGTATGCCCTGTATTTAAGAATGCAGGTGATAAGTCATCTCCCTCTCAGTACAGACCGACAAATCTCCTGTGTGTGATGAGTAAGTTGCTGGACTCCATATTAAATAGAGAAATAATCAGCCATTTCAGCAGAAATAACCTTCTTAGTGACACACAATATGGTTTCCTTCCTGCAAGACCTACAGTAGATGTGCTAACGGTTATATCTCACAGGATTAGTTAATCTCTTGACAAAACCTTCCATTTTAGGGCAATTGCTCTTGACATATCAAAGGCATTCGACAAGGTATGGCATAAGTGTCTACTTCACAATATTTCCAGCTACGGTATAATTGGAAATGTTTTCTCAATAATTAAATAATTTCTCTCCGATAGACACATAAGAGTAGTGGTCGATGGACAAAAATCGGAGGCCTGCAGTATTAATGCTGGAGTCCCTCAAGGGTCCATCCTGGGCCCGAGTCTCTTTCTGATCTACATCAATGATCTCCCTAAACATATACTTAAATCATTCGCTATGCTGATGATACGACCATCTATGGCAACACATCAAAATCTGTAGATGACAAAGTTCTCTCTGATTCTCTCTCCTCTGATCTCGAGCGCGTGGTTCAGTGGGGGAAGACGTGGCTGCTTACCTTTAATGCATCTAAAACCAAACTCCTATCTTTACATCATCAACGTTCTGATCCCCACCTGGCATCAATTGAAATGGATGGCTCTCGTCTAGGAGAAGCCCCATGTTTATACAATCTTCTGGGGTAGTCCTTTACTCCTGATCTGAAATGGAACACGTACATCAAGTATGTTGCCAAGGTACCTGGAAAATGGAGGGATCCTTCTACCGCTCCAGAAGATATATCACTACTGATGCAATTCTCTATCTATATAAAAAAACAAGTACTTCCAAGGATGGAATACTGCTGACATATTTGGGCAGGAGTTGCTAAATACAGCCTATCCTGCCTTGACAAAGTACAAAATAGACTTCGTGGCTTAGTGGGGGATGCCCTTTTCTCTACCCTGCAACCTCTCTCCCACAGAAGAGAGGTTGCGAGTCTATCCTTTTTTATCGTTATTTCCATGCCAGGTGCTCGTCTGAACTCCAATGTCTGGTCCCCCCTCGCCAATCCTCCACAAAAAAACACCCGTCTCGCTTAATCCACTGTGAGAAATTTCCCCCGCTCTTTATCTGTGCAATAATCAAAACGTGGATTCCATGAACAAACCTTATTTCTTAGAACTGCACGCCTGTGGAACTCTGTTCTTCCTTCCTGCTTCCCAACTGACTACAACTTGGATGTCTTAAAGTTCAACGTTAACAAATTTCTAATGAACCACCCTCTTAAGTAAACAGTAAATTAAATATCCACACTAACGTACTGCACTTGCAATAATTCTTATCCCTGAGTTGCTTTCGGGACTTTATAAGTGGTGAACACCTAGTAAAAAATGTTACAATATTGTGTATATTGAAGCAGATAATTAAAGACATTTGACACTGGCAGTAACAACTGATAAATCAAATGGAACCACGTTCTGCTAGCAACCAATCAGAATCCAGAATTGCTCTGTAAAATGTTGAATCATTTACATAATTTTACGTATCAAACATAAGAGGAAATTTACTTTCAGATATTTACAAACTCAAACAGAACGACTACTCAACCGAGAACCATTCCAATCATCACAAAACCTCGTTTGTAGTTAAGCGTCAAATTCTTACATCTCACCAGTTGCGCGTGGATTTGTGGAATTAACACTTATTCTCACGGAAAATATGGACTTAAATTTAAGGCAGGGCTACTAGAGATGACCCTATAGATTTTAGTAAAAATATACAGCACTCTGATATTGTTTTAAAGGTTATTAGAGTAGGGGTCGTTTGAATATCTGGTTTGCATTTGAGTTATATATCAGTTAATTTTCTTTTACAAAAAATGTATAGTTAGTGTATTCTAATCATTTGTAAAATGGAATGTTATACCAAAAATATGTTTGCTGTAAAATATCGATTTTCAATCGTAATAAAATTTCACTTATTCCAACGTTAATATTAACATGGAAAAATCTTTTAAGATCACTCGTTAAGACTAAGGCAAAAACAAATAATACGCTTTTATCTATTTAGAGTTGACTTAAAAATGAACAAGCAAATATAATGTTTTATACCGCAATAATTCCTAAACAAAGAGTTTGACAACTTATAGCAATTTATCAATCAAATAAGAAATGAAAATGTTGATTACAAGCTTGCTGCTTAAGTATAACCATCAGCACTGCTATAATCCCGATGACTTGCATATGTCTTTATTATTCCATATAAAAGACACACAATTCTTACAAAGGGAGATCTTTTAATATTGAGTATTCATTCAAAATGAATTCACTTATACAAAAAGAACATTTATTTGCTTTTCATGAAATGTCATTATATATGCATCTTACTTTACTGCATTTATCAATAGCAGCGCTTGGTATTGTTATATTAATGTAAAAAAAGTAAAGATGTAAATTTATAAATTTTGAAAAACAACCGCGATGCATACTTTTACGTATATGTGAATATATTTCCATTATAAGTAAAAGTGAACCTATGCAAATGTTGTCTTTGATCAACTGCATAACTTTAATATTAAATAATATATATGTGACGTTGTATGAATTGTGAAAGAAATAGAATAATTTGAATTGCGTTCTGTCTATTGATTGATTAAACATGATTATTCTGTGGAGAATGCAGAGAAAAAAAGCAACTATAGACACAATAGTAGAAAGTAGAATAAAACCTATGTATGTGAATAAAGCAATGGATACGTTAAAATTACGAATAACAAACACACACGTTTTTCTCTGTTCATTTTCAATTGAATATGCTCTTCTTCTCGCTTGCTATATTTTTTTATTATTTCTTCATCATGAGAAATTATTATATACTACATCTGCTGTTTTCGGCTTTTTATCTCACCAATTTTCTTTCTTCATTGTATCAAGTATCACGTCTTTTATAATAAAGATCAGTTTACTTCTCCCAAACAATAGCCGAACAAATCAACAGACACGATGTCTATGTACTTTGGTGTTGTCTTTCTTGTCCATAGTTCTATCATGTAATTTTTCATCAGTTCAGATAATTATCTTAGAACAATTTATACAGTCATTATTTTTATATGTACACCCACACACGAACACACCCACACACACACGCGCATATATATATATATATATATATATATATATACATGTGTGTGCATTTATGTATGTATCTAACTGTAAGACACGAGATACTACCAATAGCAACTATAAAATAGGACTATATCCGTTTAAGACAACTTTGCGTAAATGGTCGTAAAATTGTTTTGAGTTAAGAAATTCTTAAGCACAGCATAAGTACCACTAACTTTTATGTTTTCTCCTCTCCTCTATATAATATATATATATATATATATATATATATATATATATATATATATATATATATATATATGTGTGTGTGTGTGTGGGTGTGTGTGTGCGTGTTTGCATTACTATGGGCGGGTATGAGTGAATGTGCTTGCAAAAAACAATATTCTAAATTAATTACTGTATCATCATAAATGTTAGAACATCTAACCAATGACTAACATGGCCACATATAAGGTATCTTTACTTTTACCCGCATCCAATAATATTAATATACTAGTGAATTATTACTGGTTATTTTAGAATATATATATATATATATATATATATATATATATATATATATATATATATATATATGTGTGTGTGTGTGTGTTTGTGTGTGTTTGTGTTTTCAATTATATTTAAATATTTGTGTGTACCAATTCTTTTTTCCTTAAAAAGTCAATGTATACAAAATATTATAAAACACCAAACGTATAAATAAATAACAGTATAGTAACATTTCAGTATCCAAATATTGATTCTTCATGCCAAGCAGCTTTTCCGGTGTAGTTAAAATTCCGGTACATTTTTACAGCTTCGGTTCGTTATGCGGAAAAAAGAAAGACAATGGATAGCCGATTGAAAACCGTGTATTTGCTTCTTCTTCTTCTTCTTCTTCTTATTATTATTATTATTATTATTATTATTATTATTATTATTATTATTATTATTATTATTATTATTATAACTATAAATATAATATTATAATAAAGATAATAATAATAATTATTATTAT
Organism: Euprymna scolopes; assembly: GCF_053919585.1. Taxonomy (NCBI): domain Eukaryota; kingdom Metazoa; phylum Mollusca; class Cephalopoda; order Sepiida; family Sepiolidae; genus Euprymna; species Euprymna scolopes. Next base: position 20,799,988 of record NC_136485.1, read on the forward strand.
TATCTTTCTTATTATAAATAAAATATCATAATAATAATAATAAAAATAAAGATAAAATAATAATAACTATCAGTATTATTGTTATTATTATTATTATTTATATTACTATCATGAAATTCCCCCTTAAATCGGCAAGCAATCGATGAAGAAAGTAAAGCTTATTAAGAATGATTCTTAATAAGCTTTACTTTCTTCATCGATTGCTTGCCGATTTAAGGGGGAATTTCACAACCTTATACCATCATTCGACATGAGAAATGAGCACATAATAGGTAATTCACATATTCAGCTAAATGTTTTAGAGAACTACATAGTATAATAAAAATCAAAATGCTTGATACTAGATCATACAAGAAAATATTCATCTAACAAATGGAATAGCTGCAACCTTTGCAGCATCACAACTTATCATATAGTAGCATCTAATGAAAAATTGATTACATAAACCGCAAGAAATAATACAATGATGTTTGCTAGAAACAGCTGTATACTAATCTGCCTAAAATACGACAATTTTTTTTTTTTACAAGTTAGTCACCATTTTTCAAGGCCCGGAAGCTACTCGGGAATAAGGGTTATTGCGTGTACAGTACGTTAATATTGGAAATTTGAGAAAGTGTCTTACTTAAGGGGGCGGTTTATCAGGAATTTGTTTACATTGAACTTGAAGACATCCAGATTGTAGTCAAGTGAGAAACAGGAAACCGTAACAGAGTTCCACAGGCGTGCATTTCGAAGAAAAAGGCTTTGTTCATGGAATCTACGTTTTGATTTTGGTACAGATAAGGAGTGGGGAAAATTTAGACAGAAGTTTAAGCTAGACGGATGTTTACTGTGCAAGTCTGGCGAGGGGCGACCAGAGATTGGAGCTCAGACGAGCACCTGGCATGGTAGTAACGATAAAATAAAGACAGGCTCGCAACGTCTCTTCTGTTGAAGAGAGGATGCAGGGAAGAGAAAAGGGCATCACCCACTAGGAAACAAAGCCTATTTTGTACACTGTCATGGCAGGATAGGCTGTTTTTAGCATCTCCTGCCCAGATGTGGCAGCAGTACTCCATCCTTGGACGTACTCGCTTTTATACAGATAGAGAATTGCATCAGGGGTGAGATATCTTCTGTAGCGGTAGAAGGGTCCTACCATTTTTCAAGCGACCTTGGAAACTGACTTGATGTACGTGTTCCATTTCAGATCAGGAATAAATGTCAAGCCCAGAAACTTATCAAAACATAGAGCATCCCCAAGACGAGAGCCATCCATTTCAATTGATGCCAGATGAGGATCAGAGTGTTGATGGTGTAAAGATAGGAGCTTGGTTTTAGATGCATTAAAAGAAACTAGCCACCTCCTCCCCACTGTACCACAAGCTCAAGATACTCAGGAGAGAGAATCAGAGAGAACTTTGTCATTTACGGTCTTTGATGTGTTGCCATAGATGGTCGTGTCATCAGCATACCTGCCAACGAATGATTTAAGTATGTGTTTCGGGAGATCATTGATGTATATCAGAAAGAGAGTTGGGCCTAGGATGGGCCCCTGAGGGACTCCAGCATTAATATTGAGGACCTCTGATTTCTGCTCATCAACCACTACTCTAATGAAACGCCCAGAGAGAAATGATTAAATGATTAAGAAAACATTTCCAGTCATACGGAAGGTGGAAATCTTGTGAAGTAGGCCCTTATCCCATACCTTATCGAAGGCCTTTGATATGTCAAGAGAAATTACCCTAGAGAGGAAGCCTTTGTCAAGAGATTCGCTAATCCTATGCGATATAGCAGTTAGCACATCTGCTGTAGATCTGGCAGAACGATGCATGTCACTAAGAATGGTATTTCTGGTGAGGTGGTTGGCACTTCTCTATTTAATATGGATTCCAACAGCTTAGTCATGACGCACAGGAGACTTATTGGTCTGTACTGAGAGGGAGATGACTTATCACCTGAATTCTTAAATACAGGAATACACTGATGAGGTTTTCCAGTGTGTTGGGAAGCACTTCTCTTTAAGGCAACGCTTACACAATTTTGCTAGTATGGGGGCAAGTTCTGGTTGAAACTTTTTCAGCACAATGATTGGAATGCCGTCAGTGCCAGTTACTTCACTGGAATCAAGGTTCTTGATTAGTGTGGCTATATTACGCACATATATTTGTATGTTGCAGAGTGTGTTGTCTGTTATAGGAGGAAATACGGTGAGTTCATGGACATTGTCGCATAGGGTAGAATAAGCTGCAAAGTTCTTGGAAAATATCTGATGCTGACAACATGACCTCAGGTCCATTGATGATGGTTGCGATAGAACGCACGCTTCTCTTCAGGATCCTGTTTGCTATGTGCCAAAACAGGTGGGAACCAATCCGCTGTGTTACTACTTTGGATTTAACAGACTGAGTATATAGCTCTCTTGCATGTTTTAGTACTCTTTTGCAGTGGTTGCTGGCAGTCCTGAAAGCAACTTTAGTCTCAGTGCATCTATTACGTTGATAGGTATGGAAAAAGTGATTTTTCTGCGCGATGGCAGCAGTACATTCTGTTGGAATTGTTTGGACGGTGTGAATCGGTCTATGCCTACAAGTATCCATTCGGTCAGCTCTGATACTATGGAGGACACATCCTTTTTAAACATTGAATGCAGGGGGAGACCAGATATAGGTGTACGGAAGCTATCCCAGTCAGCCGTAGAGTATCGATATACAGTACGGTGGAGAGGTACGCCTGAAGACTTATTGCATTTCATTTTCATCTTAACTGATACAACCGAGTGGTCGGCAGATCCCAGAGGAGACAGAACGGAACTTGAACATAGCTCATAGGAATTTGTGAGAAAAGGGTCTAGATAGCTAGCATACTGACCAGAAGTATCACACAACCTGGGTGAGGTCATAGGCAATGACAAAATCATGACAGAACCTCCTCTCATCATCTGCTTTGTTAAGGTGCGTCAGCCATTCCACATTGGGGACATTGAAGTCACCACTAATGTGGATGTTAGCTGAACGGTAAGCAGACAGGGGGTGGTCAATTTTTACAGACATGCTCTTAAACATAGAAACTCCGCTGTTGTGGTGACGATAGAGAGAAAATATAAATGCAGTGGTGTAAGCAAGTGCAACGTGGAAGAACATATAAAGTAAATTAGGCTATTCTCTGGAGATATCCCTACAACACGGAAAGCCATCTTTAATGTAGCACATATTCTATGTCCATGGCGATCTTGGGAGTCAGATTTAGATGTTGTTAGAGTATACTTTAATTATGAATTCGTCAAGGGAAGTGGTCGGCTTTATGCCTGTTTCACTTAGGAATAATATGTCTGGTTTCGTATCCTGTAATTGGATTTCAACCTCTGGAAGGTTGGAACGTAGACCTCTGATGTTGGAGAAGGATACATGGTAGTAGTGGTCTACGTTGGAGGATTGGGTTCTAGCTTTACACGTTTTATTTTTCTGGAGATATTTCATGTTGAGGATTAGGATTTGTGGAACAGGTCGACAGGCTTGGTTAGAGCAGGACAGAGAGGGAAAGTAAGAGAGACACAGAGAGGAATTTTAACATTTTTTTTTTGTTTTTAGCCATGATAAGGTAAAGCCGTAGCAATTAGCTCTCATCGCATCGAGAGGCCCCACTAGAAACTACTCATCATCCAGAGTCTATTAACCAGATGGCAATACAGCCGCCCCAGTATTTTTCACCTGCTGATAGGACGGTCTCCTTAGTGGTTAATCCAAGGGTCGTGTCCTGATCTCTCATGCGGATAACGGTAACCCAGATGAAACGTTTAGCTCCAGCACCCTTACTAGTGATATGGACACAAGGATAGACACAAGAACAGAACATTCCCGACACCTCAGGCTACTGTTTACGAAGTACTGCAGTCCTGAAGAGCAGTTTTTCTCCCCCCCCCATGTCAGACATATCACTCATTGAAAATGAGAACTGAGGGACATATAAGGAGAGCTGCCGATAACGCATCTCCATATAAATTAAGAAAAGTTTAATTGTTATAAGTATTTAATAAATTTCAGGGAAAACAAAACAATAATAAATTAATATAAAATATATGAATAAATAAATACATTTACAGAACGTAAGTAACAAAAAGTAAGATCTCAGAGAATCATAAAAATATGAGAGAAAATATATCTTTAAGCACTAAGCATAAATTCATAAAATGTTATTCAAGACATTTCTTTATAAGCAATTCTAAAATGAATAATGCATTCATGAAGATGACAGGTCTTAGTAATGACAACACATGCAGATTCTGACAGACGAAATTATCTGGTATCAAGTTTCAAAGTTCTTTTGGGGGATGACTAACACACATCAAGACATGATGAAGTATGTAGGTACATCCGCCGGGCTATCTGTAAAATATAAAACATTCCATTTAGTAGCAAGTCCTGGGAACATCAACCTGAAAGAACAGTTACAAATTAAATACAATATTCAAAAGAAAAAAGATTAAAAATCCATCAATTGAATATTAATCTGGGTTACTCATAAATACTGGAAACTGGCAGAAAAAATATTATAAAATGTTTAAATAAGTTTCGCGAGTAATGTTGACACTTATTCATAAACTGTCCACTGATGGACGAGCCGGACACAGTATTAAAAACATAGAAAATAATTGGAAACCCAAAGTATTGTATGAATATATTGTTTTTTTTTCATACATAAAATATACTTTTTATTGTAAATTCAATAATGTCCAATGGATACCAATTGCTACAAGGGAAGCTGTGTAATAATCTTAGCTCCAATCTCTCGTCCCCCCTAAAATCTTTCACGAGAAACACCCGTCTGGCTGAAACTACTGTCAATAATTTTCCCCACTCTTCATCTGTGCCTAAATCCAAACGTAAATTCCATGAGCAAAGCTTCTTTCTTAGAAATGCACGCTAGTGGAACTCACTGCCACTTGCCTCTTTCCCACCTCACTACAACTTGGACGTCTTCAAGTAAATCATAAACAAACTCCTGACAAACCGCCCCCTTAAGTAAGACACTCTATCAAAACCCCCAATACTAATGATTACTACAATAATATCTTATTGATTACTGTACACGCAATAACCCTTATCCCTGAGTGGCCTCCGGGCCTTAATAAGTGGTGCCCTCTATGTAAAAAAACACATTATAAGTTTTTTCTATATATCACTGAGTTTGTCTTCTATTCTGAAAAAAAAAAAACAATGTCCTAAGATGTATAAAAACAACGTAAAAACAAGTAAGCTTTTCTATCTAGTACATCCAGAAGTTAATACTCTTCCTTATCAAACATAAAGTTAACAATTCAATAAATAACATCAAGCGATGCGTGAAAGATTTTTTTTCAAATTCTATCTCATTGTAAACAAAATCGACCACTTTCGTACGCGCAACAGTTTTTGCCGTTTCGCGTTATTATATATGTGTGAGAATTTCATGTGTTTTCTTTTACTTTATTAAAATACAAATACATGTTCCCAAGTAAAAAAAAAACATCAGCGTTTTTTTTTTATTCGTCCATAAATGTTTATTTATCTACCGAGTTGATTGCAAAAATAGATTACCTAATTGTACTCATTTTTAGTTCGTGGGAGGGGAATCTATCACCATACTTTCCCTTAAAAAGGTCCGTTGGACTTTTATTAAGTACAATACTTAATAGTTATTTTTGATTTTTTATTTATTTATTTATTTATTTATTTTATTTTTTTTTAATGGAGAGTAGAAAACGCATTGTGGATGCGTTATCGGCAGCTCCTGTTACTCTCGCTTCTTCTTATTTGTCCCTCAGTCCTCATTTTTTTTAATGAGTGATTTTTCTGACAAAGGGAGAAGAAAAAGCTGTTTTCTAGGTTGGCAGTATTTTTGCGCGAACAGTTGGCAGAGTTGGTGGAAATTTTCTGTTTCTATGTCTATCCTTGTAGCCATGTCACTAGTAAGGGTGCTGGAGGTAAACGTTTTGTCTGGGCTGATGTTATCCGCCTGATAGTCAGGGACCCGAATCTTGGATTAACCACTAAGGAGGCTGTCCTATCAGCAGGTGCAAAGTACTGGGGCTGCTGTATTGCCATTTGGTGAATGGAATCTGGACCATGCAGTAGCTTCTGGTGGGGCCTCTCGATGCCATACTAGTGGGTAATTGTTACGGCTTTACCTTATCATGTGGTACAAAAAAAAAAATTCTTCGTTTCTTTTTCTCTCTTAGTTTCCCCTCTCTGTCCTGCTCTAAGTAAATCTGTCGACCTAGTCCACAAATTCCAAAATTTCATCATGACAAGTTTCAAGAAAAAATACACGATTTAACCCGGTTCTCCAACTTCCAACGTAGACCCCTACTACCATGTCTCCTTCTCCAACATCAGGGGTCTACGTTCTAACCTTCCAGAGGTTGAAACCCAATTACAGGAGACTAAACCAGACCTTTTATTTTTAAGTGAAACTGGCATTGGACAGGCTATTTCCCTAGATGAGTTTGCAATTACAGGATACTCTAACTTAACTTCAAAATCTGACCCCCAAGATCGCCATGGGCATGGAATATGTGCCTATATTAAAGATAGCTTTCCATGTGGGAGGGACATCTCCAGGGAAGATCCTAACTTACCCTATATGTGCTTCCGGGTTGCTTTAGCTCACACTACTGCATTTATATTTACTCTCTATCGCCCCCACAACAGCGGAGTTACTATCTTTCAAAGCATATCTGAGAAAATTGACCAAGTCCTTTCTACTTATCCTTCAGCTAACATTCACGTATGTGGAGACTTCAATGTTCACAACGTCGAATGGTTGACCCACTCAAACAAGACCGATGATGAGGGGAGGTTCTGTCATGATTTCTCCATTGCCTATGACCTCACTCAGATTGTTCAGGAACCTACCCGTGTGCCCGATAATGACGGCCAGTATGCGAGCCTACTAGACCTTTTTCTCACAACTTGCCCTGAACTATGTTCAGTTTCTGTTCTGTCGCCTCTTGGATCTTCCGCCCACTCTGTTGTATCAATTAAGATAAAAATGAAACGTAATAAGTCCCCAGACGTACCACTTCATCGTACAGTATATCGATACACTAAGGCTGACTGGGATAGCTTCCGTACATTTATATCTGATCTACCTCTGCATTCCATGTTTAAAAAGGATGTGTCCTCTATAGTATTAGACCTAACTGAATGGTTAATTGTAGGTATTGACCATTTCATACCCTCTAAAAGTTTCAGCAAAAACCTAACAGCCAGCCATGGTTCTCTCCAGAATGTGCTGCTGCCATTGCGCACAGAAATCACTTTTTCCACTGCTTCAAACGTAATAGATGTATGGAAACTAAAGCCGTTTTCAGGACTGCCAGCAACCATTGTAAGAAAGTAATAAGGAACGCAAGAGAGTTGTATGCTCAATCTGTTAAGTCCAAAGTAGCTGAGCAGCGGCTTGGTTCCCACCAGTTTTGGCAAATAGCAAACAGAATCCTGAACAGAAGCGTGTGCTCCATCCCAACTATTATCAATGGACCTGAGGTAATCTCCTCAGCATCAGACAAAGCCAAACTCTTTGTCAAGAACTTTGCAGCTAATTCTACCCTTTGCGACCAAGACCGCCAACCCCCAATATTTCCTCCTGTATCAGAAAACACGCTATGTGATATACGTATATCTGTACGTGATGTTGCCAAGCTAATCAAAAACCTTGATTCAAGTAAAGCAACTGGCCCTGATGGTATTCCAATTATAGTACTCAAAAAACTTCAACCTGAACTAGCGCCCATACTTACAAAACTGTTTAAACGTTGTCTTAAGGAGAATAGTTTCCCATCTCCCTGGAAAATCTCATCAGTATGCCCTGTATTTAAGAATTCAGGTGATCGCTCATCCCCCTCTCAGTACAGGCCAATAAGTCTCCTGTGCGTCATGAGTAAGTTGCTAGAATCTGTGTTAAATACAGAAGTAATCAAACATCTCAACAAAAATAACCTTCTTAGTGACACTCAATATGGTTTCCGTTCTGCTAGATCTACAGCAGATGTCCTTACAGTTATATCGCATAGGATTAGCAAATCTCTCGACGGTGGCAATCTTTCTAGGGCAATTGCTCTTGACATATCTAAAGCCTTTGATAGGGTATGGCATAAAGGTTTACTTCATAAGATCGCTAGCTATGGTATAGCTGGAAAAGTCTTCTCAATTATTAAATCATTTCTTTCTGATAGGTTCATAAGAGTAGTAGTTGAGGGGCAAAAATCAGAAGCTCACAGTATTAATGCCGGTGTCCCTCAGGGATCCATCCTGGGCCCAACTCTTTTCCTGATCTACATTAATGATCTTCCAAATCATATCCTTACATCATTTGTAGACATTTATGCTGACGACACTACCATTTATGGTACCACATCTAAGACAGTAAACGAGCAAGTACTCTCCAATTCTCTCTCCTCTGATCTTGAGCATGTAGTACAATGGGGAAAGGAGTGGCTGGTTACTTTTAATGCATCTAAAACCAAGCTTCTCTCTTTACATCATCAACATTTTAATCCACATTTGTCATCAATTGAAATGAATGGCTCTCGTCTTCAGGAGGCCTCAAGTTTTGACAAGCTTCTGGGCTTGACCATTACTCCTGATCTTAAATGGAACACGTATATCAAATCTGTTGCCAAGGCCGCTGGAAAAATGGTGGGATCTTTCTATCGATCCAGTAGATATCTCACTGCTGATGTAATTCTCTATCTATATAAGAGCCAGGTACGTCCAAGGATGGAATATTGTTGCCACATCTGGGCAGGAGCTGCTAGAAAGGACTTGTCCTGCCTTGATAGAGTTCAAAATAGACTTCGTAGCCTCGTAGGAGATGTCCTTTTCTCCTCCTTACAACCTCTATCTCACAGAAGAGATGTTGCGAGTTTGTCTCTGATGTATCGTTATTTTCATGGAAAGTGTTCAACTGAGCTTCAATCTATGGTCCCCCCTCGCCAAACTTTCACAAGAAACACTCGTCTAGCTGTAAACACTATCAATAATTTCCCCCACTCTTTATCTGTGCCTAAACCTAAACATAGATTCCATGAACAAAGCTTCTTTCTTAGAACTGCACGCCTGTGGAATTGTCTTCCGTTTTCCTGCTTTCCGGCTGACTACAATATGGTTGTGTTCAAGTCTAACGTAAATAAGTTCTTGATGAGCCGTTCCATATAAGTTATTAAATTTACCAAATTTTCATTACTAATGATTAATATTGACCAACTTCTACTGTACACTCTTTAACCCTTATCCTTGAGTGGCCTCTGGGCCTTGATAATGTGGTGATGCCTTTGTAAAAAAAAAAAAAAAAAAAAAAAAAAAAAGATACATGTGCATATATATTTACCTAGAGTTGCATATAAAGTTTAAAAGCGCATATCCACGTATGGAAAAGTAACTATTCTTTAAAATTGAAGACTTACGATTTTAGAAAGTTTTCAATTTGTAAGACTTGAATATTGTTAGAACGATTTGTGAATAATTTCACCTCGATTTATTTGCATTTATTTAAAATAATAAAAAAAACTTAAAAACATGTGGAATGCATTAAATATTGGCGACTTATTTGTAGGCTTAAAGCTGCAAGATAATATGAAAAAAGCAAATCCGCAGAATCGCAATTTACATATATACCGAATTGAAAATGATAAAGATCCTACACACACATCAACACACACACGCGCACTTATACATATATGTATATATATATATATATATATATATATATATATATATATATATATATATATATATATATATATATACACATATATATATGCATATATACATGTATCTATATATTACACAACGTGTTTGAGAAAGAATAAATAGACACACACACACATATATACATATATATATATAAATATATATATATATATTCCTTACTTTTGAAGAATTATTTTTCATATACTTCTCACACACTCTGCCATTAGATCAGTTTTGAAAATATTGCAATGCTTACTATATCCTGAATTCCCTTTAAAACTTTCCAGTGAGGTAGTCCATTCTCTAAAATGAAATATCATAGAATCTTTTTTTTATTACACTAATTAGTGAATATATTATGACTCATAGGAAATTTCTTGTCTTTCAGATATTTTTCAGGTACACTTATATTTAATATCATATTTCTAATTTTGGCGCATCTCAATCGCACAACAAAAATCATTATGATTATCATTATAATAATAATAATAATTATTATTATTATTATTATGATTATTATTTCATTATGTATATATAATTACGTTCATTCGCTTCGACTGTTGCAATCCTGAAAATATCTTAAAAAAGGAAAGTGAAATATTTCAAATTACTAAGAAATATTTGAGTTTAATAAAACAATAATAAATTGGTGTCTATGAAAATATTAAAATTGCCCACATTCTGATTTGATGATGGACACCATAGGCATCACGAACACTGCCGACGTTTTGGTGCTTTTGCACAGTCTTTGGTACTGTTTTCTCATGATAGTTCACTCTGCGGCCGATTTTCCGATTGGATAAACTAGAAAAATGATAAATGAGCTCCTGACAATCACTAAGAGAAAGTCGTGGCATCCGGACTAAATGTTACGTTGTATAACCTGAAACGAAAACAATTTCGATTAGAGATGCTTTGTTGCTGTAGTTGGACATTTTAAACTGATTTAGGAGCGATAATTTAAGCTAGTTTAAAGCCAAGTGTTGCTGCGGACTTTCTTTTCGCCTCCTCGATTGGAAGTTATTTCTTTTAAATTGAGGTCAACACTAGAATATTTAAATTAAAAGTTAAATATGAATAAGTAAAATTATAGAGGAATAAAAGGCAAATAAAATAAGGTACAGGTAGTTTAAACAGTTACATTTTATTTTGAAGAAAAATAAATGTGCGGACTTTCTTTTGCCGTCACTATATATATATATATATATATATATATATATATATATATATATATAATATGAAGCTTAATGTTTCTATGTGTGTGTGTGCGCGCGTCTGGTCACGAATAGGCTCCTATATGGTTGACTATTTTTAAAAATTGATTAAATATAATGTTAGAAGATGTATCGAGACAAAGGAATGGGTATGTTTGATCTGGCAAATTGTGGGGTCTGCGTTCGCGCCTGGTCCACAAAATATGGAAATAAAAATTTAAAAAACTAAAAACGTTTGCAAGTGTTTTTTTTATATAGATGTACATAATACTTTGATGAGTATGTTTAAACTTAAATAAGGATGGTATGATAAAATTGTGGGGTCTGCGTTCGCGCCTGGCTTCCATAGAATGGAAATAGGCACACAATTTAATAGACTTTTCATATCTATCTGCGTAAGTATACTTTGATAATTATGTTTCAGTTTGAAGAAATATGATATAATAAAATTATGGGGTGTTTGTTCGCACGTGACCTCCATAGAATGGAAATATGTCACAATAAGTTTTTTTAATATAGATCCACAGAATATTGTGATAAGTGTTTCAGTGGAATAGGTATGGTATAATAAATTTTGGAGTTTATCTATTTTATTTTTACTTTCATCATATTTTGCTTTGGTTGTGATACCTCCAAATTCAACCTAAATTTACAACCGTTCATTTCATAACCTATCATACTTTCACAAATCAGAGTCCATTTTCTGTAGGCTGTTTTCGAATCCAGTCAACGATAGGTACATTTGCTAGTATATATATATATATATATATATATATATATATATATATATATATATATATATATTGGAAATTTATTACTGTGAGTCCAGAATGAGTTTACAAATTGTTTCAGCTAGAGGAAAATCCTCAAAGAGGAAAAATCCAACTAGCATCGTCAGAATTCATAGAGGAACTCATTAGAAAAAGGCGCTGGAAGGCCTACTTCTTCCTAAAAGAAAAAGATCCTGCTAATCCAACCAACCACTACGGATTTACCAACAAAGACACAGCTCCATACATAGAACAATTGGCCGCTTTTGAAACGGACCTTACAGATATTATTAACCCCATCTTTTCCGTAAACAAAAAAATCTTTCCAACTCCACATGGACAAAATAATTTCAAGATATAGATAAATCTAAGCAAATGTACCTCAAGGCTGATAAATCACAAAATTTCTACAAAGTCTCCAAACAAAAATACTTAAAACTTCTAAATGATAATTACACCTCAACATACAAAAAAAAACAAATATCGACTTCATCAAAGACATTAATATAGATAGTAAAATAATCACAGATACTTTAAACCTAAGCAATAGGGTAGCTAAGCTAGATACCAAAAACGCATACCTCCTCATAAAAGACAATAAAGAACACTTTCGTACTAGACCACAAACCAGGCTTATCAACCCCACCAGACCTGAAATTGGCAGAATCAGCAAAATAATTCTTGAAAGAATACATAAACAAATCAAAAATAAATTCTACCTAACCCAGTGGATTAACACCGAAGACACTATTAATTGGTTCAAAAGGATACCTAACAAGAACAAGGCTGCATTTATCCAATTTGACATAGTTAATTACTACCCTTCTATTTCTAAACGCCTTTTTGACACTGTCTTGGATTTTGCTTCTACCTTCTGCGATATTCAACCATTCGAAACTGACATCATTCTGAAATGCCGTAAAACTGTCCTACTAAGCCAGGACTCTCAATTGACTAAAAAAAGACCAACCTACCTCCTTCGACCTTGCGATGCGTTTATTTGATGCAGCTGAGGCCACTGACTTAGTAGGCCTTTTCATTCTATATAATCTCACAAAGTGTATCCCCAACAACAACGTGGGACTTCACAGAGATGATGGCTTTATCATTGTTGAAAACGCAAACGGCCCAAAGTGCGAAGGCATTAAAAAGAACATCATCAGGAAATTGAAGTATATGGATCTAAAGATTGAAGTAACTTCCAACTTAAAAACAATAAATTTTCTAGATGGTACCTTTAACCTCCCTAATAATACCTATGATCCATACACTAAAAATAATACATAACCCCTATATATACACCCTATGTCCAACCACCTCAAACACATTATTAAACATATCCGTAAATCAATAGAAAAAAAGGCTTAGCACAAACTCATCTAACTCCAGCATTTTAACCTACACAAACCCTTCTTTGAAAATGCTTTAAACCACACGTTCAAAGACAGATTTAGAGTGCATAAATGCTCCCTAAATAGCCCCAACCACCCCAATAGTACTTCATTAACCAACCACTATCTACTACTTACCCGAAACAACCTCACCCCAATTATTAACTGGAAAATTCTGAATAGAGCTAGTACGTGTAAATCACAAACCCCCCATGTTATTTATGCTTAACTAAAAAATTACTGATTACTAATTTTAGAGATAGAGATAACTTCTAAATAAAAAAACTGAAACCTCACTTAATTGTAAACATTATAAATCCCACCTCTTAAGCAACTTCTCACCCTTCTAGTAATAACTATAACCCACCCCTAAAATCTAACACTAACGAATTACACACACCCTATTTACAACCGAAACTATATAGTCCCCCATTCATTCTAAAATAACCCCTCCACAGAACCCCCACCTATTTACCCCCACCATTTTTAGCTGCATCTCCTTTTCCTAACTCATTCTTGTAACCCCCTTTGCCTTAATCACTCCTTATGTACTTATTTAAAGGTTCTCGCCTCATAGTTTCTTATTGGCTATTTCCATGGTTAAGTCTCGATTTCTAATGTTTCAATTACGTACTTATCACAATTGGTATCCTCTGACTAACTTCTCGGTCTATTATCTACTTGTTAACAACGAATCATTTACTTACCTTTTACTTTAATTAATTATTTCATTTACCATCTACATATAATATATATTATATATTTTTCTTTTATATTTACCTCTTACTAATTATCTCTATAATAATTATCATATTTTTTAACACGAAGCTTATTTACATATATTTACGTATTTGTGTATGTACATATACTCAAGCACATGATCCTCCCCCATTGATGTGGGTACATATTTTGTACATGTGTACTCATCTGTATGTATTTGTGTGTTTTTGTTATCTACTTATTATTACCATTTCATTAATACTTATATTAATTTTTATTTATTATTTAATTAAATTACTGATATTCTTACTTATTTTTACTTCATCAAAATACACCTATAAAGTATAATTCATCTAATTACC
>NC_136485.1:20816660-20884160 GCF_053919585.1 Euprymna scolopes
ATGATATTCCGTTCTTAATTGACATAAATTCCGGTTCTGATTGGTTGTTTCTGACAGGTCCAGGGGAAGTAATTAATTTATCTGATTACTTCTTTAAACTTTTGGTTCCCTTTTTATGTTAATTAAGGTGGGTAACACATGAATCTTTATATATAAATATATATATATATATATATATATATATATATATATATATACATATATATATATATACAAGACTACCCGTGACCCGGTGCGCTATGGAATTCATGTATGAGCGTGACACTTGTGACGTAAAAAGTATTTTTTTGACATAACAGAAACATTTTTATGAAAGTATATAAAAATGAAAAAATAATATAGATAGATTTCTATAAGTCGTTCTGTTTATTATAATTGATTATTTTTGAAAAAAAAAATACAGTTACTGAATTATAGGTTGTTGGCCATACTTACAGGTAAATGTGCACTTAACAGATACCATAATACTTATTATGGTTGAATTCAAATTTTTATATATCTGTTTTTTTTTCATCGTTCATTTCTGTAATATGTTTAAGTTTTTTTAAACCTCACTCTTCCCATGTTAAATAATAATTTCGAAATAATAACGTAAATAGTTCAGCGTCCCAATTGTTCTTTAGTTTTGTGTTTATTTTAAACCCCTCTTTTTTCATATTAAATAATACTTTCGAAACTATAACGTTAATCTTTCAGCGTCCCAATTGTTCTTTTTTTTCGTGTGTAAATTATCCAAATAAACAATTGTTAATACTGTCTGTTTTTTTACATCGTTCATTTCTGTATTACGTTTAAGTTATGTTCAACCCCCCTCTTCGCATGTTAAATTATAATTTCGAAATAATAACGGTAATATTTCAGTCCGGAAGTCAAAATCTGCAAAAGAAGCTATTTGTGTTTATTTGTTTCCGTTTTTATGTGTTAATTTTTATGCACGCATGCGCACACTGATATCGTAAACCGGAAAGTGGATTAGATACATCGTTACTAGGTCATTTGAGTTTCATAATTATATATACACACACATATATATATATATATATATATATATATATATATATATATATATATATATATATATATATTCGTTCCATTTGACATGTTTGATGGTTACCCGTCGATCAGGAAGAATCTCTTTATCGTACTAAACCAGGAAACAGAAAAAAATTACATAGGTTACACTTCAATGAGATTTAAAAACATATTCTATTGGCACATATATTCTACTTACATCTCATTCTCAGTACACTACTGGGATTTAATCGAAACGAACAAAACACCTTCAATCAAATGGAATTTTTTTAGAAAAGCTAAATAATGTAGTTCACTAAATTCACACTGTTTCCTATGTTTAGCTGAGAACTACCAGCTTCTTTTTAAGGACGAGGACAATTTATTAAATGTAACATTTGAATTAGCTATAAACTGCAATCACTTTGGAAGCTCGACTTTATATAAATTGTGAAAAAAACCTCTAATAATGACACCCACCACAGTAGATCCTGACCTTTCACTCCCAATATCTTTATTAATAAATGAAAAAAGGTACATTTTAAGTGGATAAAAGGTGGTACCGATATCCAACTAATTAATAAGTATACTTACTTTAAACCAACACGCCCCTTACTAATAACACCCCCCCCACCTAATCATAGAAGAAGACGCAACATAAAGATATTTAGCTACTTTTAAGGTAACGAATATCCTCTAGCTTTATCTCAAGCGTCCACCGCTTATACAAAATAAATCGAGCAGCAACATATTTTGCCACTATGTTTAGGTGAATTTACTTGAAATACTTTATAATTAGACACACGAAAATGTTTAACTAAAAATACCTATTCGTGGTGCACGCATTTGAATGTCGATATACACCTACAGGAATTATTATCGAAAAAACAAGACTACATTAGGAAACTAACTATGTAGTTGCCCCCCCCCCCAAATGATAACTTAACACTCCACAAAGAAGAATGAATATGTACTATTTATGCATCCATTTACATTTTGATAATCTAAAATTCCACCCCATGAACTGACTATATTAACTCATCAAATATTTGCATATTATAGTATAAGACTTAGAATTAACCCCCGGAATAAAAAAATATGAGAACCATCAGAAATAAGTACATTTGCCACAATAATTACCCCAAATATCACGGTAAATATCGAAATATATAACAACAAATACACTAAATTTATTTAAATTATATTAATGAGTTCATATATCCATTTAAAATAATTCCCAACGCGACCATAATGACATATATGAGCCAAATAAATTAGTAAATAAATCAGTAACCCGAAAAACTAGAAACAATGAAAAATAGCGAGGAATAAAAAAGTTAATTAAGAAATTAAAAAAATAATTAAAACAATAGTCAATTAGAAGTTTCTAGCAGAAAAGAAGAACAACCGTAAAACAACCTATCATATTGTTAGGATAAGAATAAACACAGCAAAAAATATATATATAGCCGCCAGACAAATAAAATACAAATACCTATCAACTGATTGAGATTGTCGGACTGACTTCCTCATATTGGTTGTTATTGTCACAACGTTTCGGCCGTTTTTGCCCTCCGGCTTTCGTCAGGTGTTTTGTATCGAACTCGGGAACCGTTTGTTAGGAGTCCTAGTGACATATGGCCGAGTGGTCCTTGACGTTGTATCAAAGTTTACAGTTACCCAAAGGTGCTGAGTTCAATCCTGAACGAAGGCAGTGAAAAAGTAACATTCAAAACAGAGAATCAGCAACTATGTCCCAAAGCCTAGCTAGAGTCCGAACACGGTACCCCCGTAATAATAATAGGGAGTTTGGTTCGAGACTCCTAACAAACGGTTCCCCAGTTCGATACAAAACACCTGACGAAGGCCGGAGGGCAAAACGGCCGAAACGTTGTGACAATAACAACCAATATGAGGAAGTCAGTCCGACAATCTCAATCAATGGAAACACCTCACCTCAAAAATACAGACAATTACTACTTATCAACTGTCAACAGCTTAATCTCATTGAACCGCAATTACGTCCCCTGTCACCGCTACGCTGACCACATGAAAACAAGAAAGAAATGAACAAATAAAAAAAGCGAGCATAAAAAGTAAATAAAAAACAAAGAAATAAGAAATAACAAATATAAATAAATTAAAATAACACTTGTCCAAAGGAAATTTAAGTCGCACCAGTTAAGTATATAACCAAAAAAAACCTAATATTATATTAATGGTAATAAATAGCGATTAAGTTAAACGAATCACCAAACACCCACTAACTAAAAAGAACTTAAACACGGGAAACAGCATTCACCTAATCCCTACTCCCCCCCCCACCAAACTTTCAAAAAATCTCCACGGCTAACATTCACAAGTGTACACCTCAATTTTCTCCGAAATGTAGACCTCACCCAAATATCTTGCATAATAAACAGACTATATACAAACGTTGTCCTACATTAAACACTCTTTAATAATGTATCAATCTATAATATTATTTATTTGTTTTGAATAACAAGTAGGTTATTACACTTTTTATGCATTTTCTCTCCACGTTTGGTGATATAACACTTTATAATAGTTTTAAAAAGTATAGTTGGAGCGATGTAATGTTGGAGACACGATCGCTTAAAAATTCATGGGGGTAATTAAATGCTTTAAGAAAAATCTATTAAAGAGCACAAACGAAAACGTTAATAAAAAAGGTTTTAAGAATAGTGACGAGTAAAATAAACTGTTAAAATGTAAACTCGAGGCGCCTTTTCACCGATACATCTTAAAGAGTGAAAAACATCGGCAAATGCTATTAATAAATACAAAATATGATTGGCTTTTGTTAAAATTGAAGAGAGAAATAAAATGTGCTACGTGGGGTAGGGAAAAAGATGGAAATGTCGCCAATAAAAGCGGGGCACAGGATATTAAATAAGTAAAAAACAATAAAAAATGTGATGGACGAATGGAGGAAAGATATATATATATATATATATATATATATATATATATATATATATATGAAAAATTGGTCTAATTAAAACTGTAGTGTACCGTGCCCTTATGGTTTGCACGGCCAGCAAATTAAAAGCTGAATAAAAAAAAAATAACTGATATAGTTTTTAGAATAGTTTTCCCGAGAGTATCATTTCACAATTTGTCCATACAAAACTTGCGAAATCAAATACCGATATTTTCCTTGGTTCACCCAAATGTCCGGCGGTACAAATGATAAATTGAATTAGAATTTTGTAATAGATCATTAAACGTCTAAAAGAAAGAAAACATCTGATTTTACGTTCAAATGCAAAACAGTGCAAGCCATTGTAAGTGCACGCAGAGCCAATGCGAGGCTTTGAAATGAAAATGAAAGGAAGAAAATAATGCAAGTTGGGAATTATAAATTATTGTCAAGGATTCGAAGCAGGGTCACCCAGCATTGCGACTATGCTGTTTTACGCACTTTTTTGTGCGGCTCTCTTGGTTCTTTAAGGATTATATATCAAAGGATTTTTTTGATATATCAACAGGCTGGCGGCGAGATATGCGTATGTAGCAGTTGTTGATTGTGGGGGCGTATGGGGGTGGACCGTTCACACCCGTCGATCGTTGAGGTCTGGCTGACAGGTGGCCGAACCGTGCTTCAGATGCTTCCGCTGCCAATCAGTCTACTACTTAAGGTGTCACTAGCTTGCCTGCATAACAAAGAAATTAATTTATATAAACTAAAACCTCTAGAAACTAAGAGAAAATACGTTAAAAAAAGAACCATATACAGGATAATGAGAGAAGTCATTTTGGGGTCTTTAAACTTTCATTTCTGACTTTTGGAGATGAACCATACGAGGCGAATTTTAGCTTATCCAGAGAGAAGTAATCTTGCATTGAAGAGAGCATTTTCCATATCTTGATGGATATGAACTTTATCAAGCTAATGTACCTTGTAAATCTGTGAGAAATTTAGCTGCGAGTACAGGAGGAAATCGATATGTTCGACTTTGTAACGCAGTGGGAAATAGATCGAGAGTTGCGAAGAAAGGGTCGATGAATTCTATTAGGTTAGGCAGCAGTTGACTAGCATGTATTAGCATCTCTCGATTTTGGATAAAATGAGGCTACAAGTTACGAAAAATGAAGAAAGTGGCTTAATTTACCAATTGCAAATCTTTGTCATGCCACTAGATATAACACAACGAAGACCCCAGAGGGAAGTTCTCCAGCATATGAGTTCACGTCAGGCCTTTCCAATCAAGGTACGCCCCAAAACAAAAGTCCATCAGTTATTCTTGTCACCCAGAATAACTCTAACAGTTCGAGACAAGCATTGAAGAGGGCTATTGGTTACTCTGTTTCAATGAGGAAAGATGGCTAACCGAGGACGACAGGATAAGTCAGTGCCATGTTGTGATTCTTGTTGTTGATCCGCGAGACAAAACCCTTTTACCAACACTAACGTAGGTCTCCCGATAGAGTATTCCTGAAAAATAACAAGTTGACTGTCTGGTAGGTATGGAAACGTCTTTAGAGAAGTAATAAGTAAAACTCCAGTCCTTTTTTTGTGGCGTGACCGTCTTAGGGAGGGATTGGTCTCCCCCACTGGCAGAGGCTGAGGCTCCTGAAACACTGGAAAATACCGGGCGTATATGGTTGTTTTATTCATTTAGTACTGTTGTATGCCCGGGCAACGGGTCCAACCATGCTAAAAGATTATTAATTTTATTGTTTGGTGAAAACGACAATTTGGTGTCACTTTGGGAGACACAACGAAACATAATAAAGTACCCGGCGGAATTTCACGGGGTTAACCCTCTCGGTCGTAAGAAACAGGCCTGAGAAAGTTTGCAGAATCACATGCGCATACGAGGTATATGAGATTTCCCTGGGATGATGTAATTAGTGGCGATTGGTTCAGGCAGCATCTCAACCTACCCCGTCACCTGACTACATAAACGAGCTCCCGGGATTAAATCACTAGAATTGGAGCTGAGATTCGAGAGAAATCAAATGCAATCGAGGAATCGTCAGCCTTCCCCTCTGTTCCAAACCGTCACCACCGCACAATCTAGAGTAATTAAACTAATCGAGACTTAGAAGAATTTTCTCAAAATCATTAAAGCGTCCATATCCCAACAGGTGTCGTCTCCCTGCGTCCGAGAGCACTTTTATCTGAATAACGGTTATCTAAAATTCCGAACTATATTTTGATATATGATAACTTCCACACAATTACGTGTGCAGTATTGATTTGCGTTCCTTTTTTATGCATCCCAAATAGTAGGTAGCGATGGATGCGGGGTTGTAATGGGGATGTCAGGGGAAGGAATCCTGTCCGTCGATCTAAATACAATATGTGGCGAAAATGTTTTGCAGATAAAACCGAGCGATACTAACAGAAAAAAAATCGATTTAGACCCATCGTTTTGGGGCTGCCCTCGACTGTAATAAGCTGGCTTCATTATCTAATTTGTGATTTGACTTCTTTTCTTCTATTGTCTGACTAAAACTTGCTCTTGCGTTTTATATTGGTAAGTTTTGACGAAGTGAAGGTTCTCCGAACTCTAACCAGCCAATGAGAGTTAGTCCTGACCCATTTCCCTCTCCTTTGATTCAGTCCGTGCATACTCGCTTTCTATATAATTTGTTTCCACGTTGGTTTTCGTTGAAGATTAATCCTGTGGTCAAATACTGTCTCCAAGTTTAGCCCAAGCAAACTTTATTACTATTTTCACTAAATCAATAGTTTCCTTCGAAAAGCAAAATTATAATTTAATAATATTATAATTCCCAAATCCCTTAGTGAAGCCAGTTTTCTTTGTTTTCATTTTTGTTGCATCATCGCTCAAAGAAATTGAATCATCAAGTCCATTTAGAATTGCCCGGGATTGTTTACATAATAAAAGCTATAACTAAACAATATTAATGTAAAATTCGACCACCGTAGGTTGTTGGGTAACCGAGATTATGACAAGGAGTTACACAAATTAGACGTTTTAGGACATCAGCCTTATCAATTATGCTTTGTTATATGAGAAGTGCATTTAGAGGATAGATTTTGACCACGTAGATTGAGTATGATGGGTATAAAACTCAATGTTGTATTACGTAAAGTTTTAGTCACAGATTAACACGGACCGGACGTTGCTTATGAAAGTCTTGCAAAAAAACAAAACAAAAAACATTAAAAAAAACAAGGAGAAGAAATTCTAGTCTGCGTTTGCTTTCAGTTTTAAGAAAAGGCATTTATTACCGGTATTTTCCAAACGATGGCTGCATCTTATATTTTAATCGTTCCTTTCGTCTGACATATAGTTAACAAAACTCTGGTCTCTACGCACGTCCTTTTCACTCTCTCAAACTGCAAAATGAGTTAGACGTCGAATAACACCGGTATGTACTGCGCTGTATTGGTCGCACCACGTGGACCCGTATATCTTTATTTTCTGTTTCTTTCTACTTGTACGCTGTGACATCAACACGAGCCAGCGCTACGCCAATGCATATGTCGACATATTGTTACTGCGACGTGCATGCCTGTGGCTACGTACCAATTACACTTATAAGCGAGGCAAGTGATTTTGGACGTTGTAAAGAGTTCTTGTTGGAGATTTAAAAAATATAACAAATTACCTGAAAATGTTATAATGCCTGTTAACACCTGTGGGAAGATTAAATATATGCAATACTTTGGGATGTGTGGAGTTTTTAAAACAATACAACGTTAATGTATTGTCTGCCTTCTCAAGTAAGTAATGACACGTTTGAAATTTCTCAGCTGCTTAATGTACCTATTCTCTACCATATGTGGATCAGAAATTGTAAGAAGTAGTCATCTGAGTTCATAGGCACGTATGTGGCCAGATAAAAAAAAACTGTTTGAGGATGAAATATAGACGCTTATGAGTCAGTGGATCAGAAGTACGTTTCTCCAGTCTATATGTGATCGAACCGTCAATAAATTATGCGTTAATATGGGATAATTGCAAATGTGCAAAAAAAAAAAAAACTGTTTTCGGTGGTATTGATTGCCACAGAAAAAATCTGGTCAGCGATCGTCTAAATATGGTAATACAACTGTAACTAACTTGTGAGAACTATCGTTAAGAGTTACAGCCGGTTATAAGTTGTGGACGATCTCATTGAATGTAAAGAATTTACAGGCACAATTTATCTTACCTTTTATCAACACGTGCATAACAGGTTCCAAGCAAATACATTTTTAGGAGGATTAAGAGCAACTAAATTAAAAGTGTAAAGCTAACTGTGAAACACATTAGTCATGAATTTTAAGTTAGACATTTTGCAGAATTATTAACGCTAGAAGAGAGATCATTCTATACTTAAATAGCAAAGCATACATGACAGAGAGGGCACATATTGGGCGATCAAGTAACGGAGACCCTGTATCCAAGCTGTAAATTGCGAACACCTAACTTAGGTAAACCTATAATACTAGGGCATACATGCCAGAGATAAAATTTATAGATTCACTGAGGTGAATTTAAATATCTTGAATGTTTGAGGTAGAATCCTTGAATGAATACCGAGGTGTTGTCAGATTTACATGAAGCACAGACACAAGAGAAGTTCGAAGCGAAATATCGCTTTTAAAATAAGTAGATACTAATGTACGTAATGAGGCAAATTGTTGGTGATTTCGAAAGAGAGAAATGCCGAGATTTCAGAACCGATTAATCTCACCGTGAAGTTTAGACTTATGAAGACCCGATATTGCACATATACAAAGTTCGTAGAATTGTAGCAGTAATGTTACATAGCGCATCAAAACTGTTTAATAGAAAGAATGACATTTTCATTTGTGGAATATTATTTTGTCACGATACTGCTGAGGTCCAAAAAGAAAAGAACATGCAGAGAGTCTTTTTGATGCATTGGAAAATTGTCGTATTTTTATTTGGATGATAATTACTTAGTTCCTGCTTTTGATATTTTAGCTAATATTTCTAGATAATGGCGTTCCTGGTGTTAAATATCAATTATGCGGTGATAGAGAAACGAGGCAGATAAAATTAACTCTGGACCCTTCAATGAATTCCAGATATCAATAATAAAAAACAAGTTATTTCACATAAAAAGAATTCTGATTTTTTTCTTGAGAAAGTTTGGGTATTGTTTTGAAATAGCATTGTAAGGCTTATAGCAGTGATGACTAGATAAAAAAGCTTTCCTTTATCGTCATTTTATCTGATAGCATGACCTTTACATACTTATTACAGAGTAAAGTTTGTCCTAGAAACACAGGAAAGAACCACCGGAATTGAGGAGATGCCAGCATTGTGAATAGAGTGGAGCAGTAGTTTCAAAGAGGGTCCAGTCTGAAGGCGAACTAATAAAGGTTATCAACTCTTCAGAATAGTTATACAACGTGTAGTCCAATTACCTTTAATATGTGTCCTTCGAATTACAGGGTAAGAGTTGAAACCATCAGAGCCGTTCAGAAAGAGATGTATTACTCCTTGTGAATTCATGTTTTAAGGAAAACATGTACGCTTATATTTGTCAATATTATCGATACACTGAATTGCCTATTTCGTTTGTTAGTATCTTTTTTAAATGTACTATTCATACTAAGTCAAGAGTTAATCTTTAAGCGTCTAGAAAGATACTACCAGAGATCAAATATGTAGAGTGAGATACCGTATCATTAGAGGAATAAATAATTGCGTTAACATTTCTTTAACATATTTTTAAGGCGGCTTATGATGTCATTTTTATCCGTTTATACTTTGTGACATTTTTTAAATAGTAAGCTGTTAATTTATTACACATATGCAATCATTTTCTGAGATAATAGGAGTTAAGGCAATATAGTATATCGTTGTTATTTCTCTCTATATAATATTTTATGAACTTTAAATATTTTATTGTAATTTCCTCGAATTCCACATTTCTGAATCATCCTCATTCATTATTATAACGTCTTAGCGATGAGTATTAGTCTAAAGCGGTGAAAATGTGTTTATTTGGAGCATTAAACGATACATTTCTCTATACGCTACATAAAAGCTCTCTTTTCAAATATCTTGGCTAAACATTTAGAGGGAATAGGAATTGAAACAGGCACAACAAGATGCTACAAAAAATGTAGGCTACGTCTACCGTGCTACGTACTTACGACTAAGAAATTATCTACGTCCCAAAAGTCACTATTCTCCGGGGCATAACATATTGTTACCACATTGAACCTAGTGCATCTGCTATTAGTCGCTCACTCGTAGACATGGTTTAAAAAAGACTCGCCAGCGTATTAAGTCCTGAACTGTCAACACAACACCGACTTTTGTCTCATCGACGCAATTCTGCATTCGTTTGTCTATTTTACAAATACTTGAAGAAAATGTGCTCAAAAGATCTCCGAGCATTTGGACCCCCTCGACTTAAATACCCGTAACTTACCCGACAAGAAGCAAATTAGTACCCCACATTGTAGATATCGCTAGATGCCTAAAAAATTACTCATAGAGTTTCTTCTCTTGAACTATATATATATATATATATATATATATATATATATATATATATATATATATATATATATATATATCACAGTGATCAACACTTATCAAGACCCGGAGGCCACTCAGGATTAAGGGTTATTGCAAGTACATTACGTTAGTGTGGAGGGGGCGGTTCATTAGGAATTAGTTAACGTTGGACTTGAAGACATCCAAGTTGTAGTCCGGTGGGAAGCAGGCAGAGGGAACAGAGTGCCACATGCGTGCAGTTCTAAGAAAGAAGCTTTTCTCATGGAATCCACGTTTTTATTTAGGCACACATATAGAGTGGGGGAAATTTTTCACAGTGGATTCAGCTAGACGGGTGTTTTTCGTGAAAGATTGGCGAGGGGGGGACCAGAGATTGGAGTTCAGACGAGCACCTGCCATGGAAATAACGATAAAACAAGGATAGGCTCGCAACGTCTCTTCTGTGGGAGAGAGGTTGCGGGGTAGAGAAAAGGACATCCCCCACTAAGCCACGAAGTCTATTTTGTACTCTGTCAAGGCAGGATAGGCTGTTTTTAGCAGCTCCTGCCAAGATATGGCAACATTATTCCATCCTTGGACGTACTTGGCTTTTATATAGATAGAATATATATATATATATATATATATATATATATATATATATATATATATATATATATATATACTAGCAAAAGTACCCGTCGTTAACTGGGTTCAAAAGCAGCCTACAAAAAATGGGCTCTGATTTATGAAAGTATAATATGTTATGAAAAGGAAGGGTTGTAAAGAGATATCTTCGAATTTGGGGGTATCAAAACCAAAGCAAAATATGATGAAAGTAAAAATAAAATAGATAAAACACATAGTTTATTATACCATACATGTTCACATTGAAACATTTATCACAATATTCTATGGGTCTATACTAAAAAAAAAACTTGTTAAACTTTGTGACATATTTCCATTCTATAAAGGTCAGGTTCGAACCAAAACCCCATAATTTTATTATACCATATTTTTTCAAGCTTAAACATAATTATCAAAGTATACTTACGCAGATAAATATGAAAAGTATTTATTAATGTGTGTGCCTATTTCCATTCTATGGAGGCCAGGCGCGGATGAAGACACCATAATTTTATTATACCATCCCTATTTAAGTTAAAACATACTTATCAAAGTATTATTATGTAAATTTATATCAAACGAACTTGTAAACGTTTTTTTTTTAATATTTTAAGTTTTTATTTCCATACTTTGTGGACTAGGCGCGAACGCAGACCCCACAGTTTTTATGAATCATTATATACAAGATCAAACATACCCATTCCTGTGTGTCGATACATCTTCTATCATTATATGTGATCAGTTTTCTATAATAGTAAACCATAGAGGAGCCTATTCGTGATCAGACACACACACAGACGTTCAGCTTTATATTATAGATATGTGTGTGTTTTTTATTACAACTTCAAATGTATTAACATAATTCATTCAAACTTATTTCAATTGACAGGATAAAAAGTATCTGCCCATGTCTTCATATATATATATATATATATATATATATATATATATATATATATATATATATAAACCCAGACAATGAAAGTAAGAGAGAGAAAGGGGATAAAAGAAAATGGAGAAAAACAAAAATGAGAAAATAGCAATAAAACTATGAATTATATAAAAAATGTGTAAATGTATTAAGACAAGGAAGCACAAGAGAGGGGGAAAAAGAAGAAAAAGAAAAGAAAGAATAGAAGATTTTTTTCCCTGTTTTATTTAAGCTTTTGTGTCTAATAGTATGTTTCATATAAACATAAAAAGTTTTTATAATATGCTTGTGTGTGGACAAATGAAAATAAAATTTAAAAGAAATCACTGTTAGAATTGTATACGGGTTGTAACCGGTTAAAATGATTAGAAATATGGTTGGAAGTCTGGGTAAGCGTACGAAAATATATAAGCAAGTAAAATCGTCCACAGTAGTAGTAAATGTAACGAAAATAATGAAAATATAATAAAAAAACTGCCAAACAAAAACAAACGAAAACAAAACAAAAAAAAAAAAAACAGCATCGTGTAAGATTTGAAAAGACGCTCCAAAACCCAAAAAATTAATAACGGTACTTATGCGTTCGTTTATGTATGAGGAAGTTGATCTTGTGAATAATAGAATGATGCCATCAAATAAAGCGGATTTTGAGAATGGAGAATGTATTTTTTTTAATTGGCTAATTGAAAGAATGTGTTATGAGAATATAGCTAATACACCGTTACGAATAATGCAAGTATCGTTGGAAAATAGTAGCAGTGAAAGTATACAATATTTATAAGAAAAAAATATGAGCTACTTCCTCTATAGATGTAGCGATTGTTATGCTGTTCCTATTATGATGCAATGTAGCATTTATTATAACGACTTAATGTGTCAATAATTGTGTTCGAAAATTACATAAAACTATGTCTAATAGCTTTTACTAAATGAATTAGTATTTGGCATCTGTTATTGCAAACCGAACATACTTTAGACAAGAGGGGGAATTCTCCAGTCAAAATAATATATAGGAGATCATTGAGCCTCTTTAAAATATATAACGATGGGCACTGCCTTGAATATTTAATCGTAAATGTTGTCAACTCGCGTGAAATCAACGTTGTGAAATCCCTGGGGTAAATGCTTATCAAATAGAATAAAATGTGACTGGGTTTCAATCTAATGATAGGTATGTATTGTCATCTTCTACACTACGGAATGCAGAAACATTAGTAGCATAAAGAACAATTATATTTTACACTCTTATATTTTTTATTTGCTGACAGAAACCACACAAGATGATCTGAAAATCACCCATTCTAAAGTATATAATATACTAAAAAAATCTACACACTAAAAAGCGTATGGACCTGATCTCATCCAGATTGCACTATAAAAAATGCTCCACTAGGGTTGTTCCAATTCTCTTCGAACTCCCCACCTTATGCTTTAACGAATCATGCTTTCCTGACTGCTGAAGAGATTGCTTCTGTGGTACCAGTTCACAAGAATTCCGACGAAAGTACTGACCTATTAAATTATCACCGTATGAGCCTCCTCTCTCTTTTCACTAAAATATTTGAGCGCATATATAATGAAGCTCTAATCCACGACCTTACAGTTGCTAAACTCCTGTCCGATCATCAATATGGATTTAGGTAACCCAGTTCTACTGGGATATTCTAACTTTAATCTCTGAACGTATATCCCATTCATTGGATAAGGGAGGGGAAGGGAAAGCAGTAGCACTAGATATATCTAAGACTGTTGTAAATTTAATTAAAAAAAGCCGTAATCGTAATACTTGATAGTAGAATGTTAAATTAATATTTAAAAATAACATTAATTTATATATCTATAAAAGTTAATGTGTCTGTCTGTGTATCTGTGTATCTGTGTATCTGTGTGTCTGTGTATATTTCCCTCTGCCAATTTTAAGTCTACAGGCCCTAAATTTGATATACTTTACGAATACTCAACGTAAATCTATCCTTCTTAAATAAAAGAAGAATCCATGTTTCCCTCCATAGTCGTAAGTCAAAACAACATGATTAAAATGCGGGTGTAACTCAGGAGTGTATCGTCGGGCCTTTATTATTCGTGATGTTCATAAATGACCTCCCTGATAAAACAGACACTGATATGAGTATATTTGCTGACAATACCAGTCACGAGAGGAGACCTATGAACACATATCCAAGGAAATGGTAAGAACCCTAGAAGATAACCTCCAGTCTGTAGTGTAATGGATTAAAAATAGATGGTAGCGTTCAATGCTGCAAAGACTATTTCCTTTAATAATTACGAGGAACCTTCTCAACCACCAATAGTTTTCGCTAAAGATTCCTGAATATAATCCTTTAAAAATCCTCGGGTTAACGTTCACAGAGAAAATGAGTTCGAACAGATACATTGAGAGCATTGCCAAGGCTGCTGAGAAGATTATGGGCTCCCTCTACCCTGCTAGACACTTACTTACCCTGAAAGTATTCTACATATCTACAACGCCACCATTCGCTCATGTATGGAGTAGTGTTCTCATATTTAGACTGGTTCATCTGATGCGGGTTACGCATTCGTGGACAGGGTTTCAAGGAGAGTCGCCCTGATAGGTCATGAACTGTTATCTAAGCCCCAACCTCTGTCCCATCGATGAAATATTGCATCACTCTGCTTGTATTACAAATATTTTAATGGTGGATATCCCGACAATCTACAAGGTCTCGTACAGCTTCGACGTAAGTATACCCAACAAACCGTACAAGCAGCAAAGTCCCTCCCCTACACAGTAGAAATCCCTAGATGTAATGTGGGTCTACTCGTCTAATAGTTTCTGCCGGGGAACTGCAAGACTATGGAAATCCTTTCGGGATTTCTGTTTCTCCAACTGTACTGACATGCAGAAGTTCAAGTGTAATATGAACAGACATCTTGCAGCTACTTACATAGTATTTCAGCAATGTATACCTTTGATAGCAGCCCCTATATAAAAGTTTGGGGTGAAAATGTAATAAAAATACAAATATATAAAAATAATATACATATGTTATAAATTAACAAAACCTATACACACACACGCACACACACATATATAGAGGGAGAGAAAGAGAGAAAGAGAGAGAGAATCTGACGAAATGCATAAAATTCTGTATACTTTTACTGCTATATATATGTATGTATATATACATATGTATATGTATGTATAAACCAACACATATATATGTATATATGTGTACATATATGCATATACATGTGTACATATATACCAAATATATATATATATATATATATATATATATATATATATATACATTCGTATATATATATATGTATCTATGTATAAACATATAAACCTAGATGATAATAATGACGCAAAACTCTTCATGTAAAACTGCTGATAGAATTCCGCGGAGGATTTAATACCTTACCAAGTAATAAATTAAATATTTCAGATAACGTCTGATTGCGTAGCTACGTCAGCAGTCATTTCATGAAGTATCACAATTATAGTTGCTAAACTTATCGACCATTAAAACACCAGTTATTTTTTTTGTTTGTGCTGGTTTTTATTTTTTGAATGTTCCGTCTGAATTTATTGATCGAACTACATTTGAATAGATTTTACATTTCATGAATTTCAAATGCGGCGAAGCTCTTAAATGGCAAAAATCTTACTTTCACTTGGTGATGCAAATCTATGTGTGCATTGCAAATAGACAGGATAGTATTGACAAATAGGCTTGAATAATTAGGACGCTACTCAGTGTTACACATTACCAACCCATGCATTAGCAACGATCTGATGATAATGTTATATTTGTTACTTCATGTGACTCAATATTTTATATACATGTAGTATATTTTATATACATCTATTAACATGTATATACATGTAATAACCTGTGTATATATAACTGGTATCATTTAATTTATTTCCAGGATAATTTACTGTATTAATAAGGAAAATATGTTTTAACGTACTTATTTGAGGAAAACTTTATTTAAGATTTCGATTTACTAAAATGTAATCGAACTCTTTGCAAAAAGTGGAACTATCTATTTTTTTTTAAATTCTAATCGTTGAAAGATCTGCGAACATGCGATTATTTTAATTGAAACACCCGCGTTATTGTTCGCCAGAATTTTTTTTCAAATAATGACCAGCATTCTCAATACGCCTTTTCCTGTAAATCACTGACATTTTTCATCCCGTGAATATCTGTTACACAATGTATACATATTCAGTGCAGCGATGCATACGCCCAGTCACCATAACAAAGCAGTTTGTATACCGCTTTGATTTATTGTGTCGGAAAAATAACATGCATTTCTTTCGAAACACACCTCGCAACACACTCACATACACACACACGCACACGCGTATTTTATGTATATGTATATATATATATGTATATATATAATCTGAAGTTATTGTTTTCAGATGTTTAGTATACAATTTATTTGTTTTCACACTCCCTGTTTCGCCCAGCCTGTTACCAATAGATGAAGCCCTCATCAGCCGATACAGCTTAAAGTTTTCAATGAAATTATAATATATATATATATATATATATATATATATATATATATATATATATATATATATATATGTATATCATTAGAAGCTTTACAATGTCAGCAAATTCAAATACCTAGGGACCACGGTCATGAACAACAAAAAAATAGACGAGGATATTTCTACAAGAATGGCTAACGCCTCCATATCCTCAAACAGAAGCTCTGGCAAAATAAAGAGTGGCTTTCAGAACTAAATGCTTGGTGTACCGCGACATCGTCCTCTCGTCACTCTTATACGGTGCAGAAACTTGGCCAGTGTGCAAACTGGTAGCCCGCAAGCTCAACACCTATATGCTGAGACAGCACCGGCAGATTTTAAATGTCAAGTGGTATGACTTTGTCAGCAACAGGGAGATCCTATCACAAGCCAACCTCCCAAGCATGTATGACCTGCTCATCCGGAAAAAACGTGAGATGGGCCGGGCACGTAAACAGAATGGAGAACTCCCGACTACCAAAACAGATACTTTCACAACTGGAGGATGGGGTACGAGGCATACGCAGACCTAATCTCAGGTTTGGTGACACCGTCAAACGAAATCTAAAGGACATGCTGATACCTACTGGAAGCTGGCATACCCCCAGTCGCGACCGTGACAAGTGGAGTATGATGGTTCACAGGAAGTCGTCTTCGGACACGAAGGACAGCACATGATGATGATATATATAATTATAAAACTCAAATGAAATTGGAACGGGTATTGTAACCCAACATCCGGTTTACGATTTCCTGTTGCGCATGCGAACATAAACAAATAATCAACGCGACAATAAAACGTATTGTTTTACTGTGTACGTTTTCGGCGTCCCAATTGTTTTTTTTTTAGTCGCGTTTCGTTGCTTCATGATACTCTGAAGGTTTTCAATTACGATAAAATTTGGAGAATTTGCGGACCACTCCATCTTCCGTCGCCCAGAGAACCCCACATGTTGCAAATATCGTTGCTTTTGTTTGCTGCATGCGAGGGAGCATTATCCGGCATAAAAATAATGGTTGCTCTGAACGTCAACCTTTGCTTCATCAGCTATGGTACACAGTGCTTTTCAGAAAAGCTATGTAAGCATTTGACGTCATTCTTGGACTTTCCATGGGCCAACTAAATTACCTCCGATAATCCCAGCCAAAATCATTATACCACCACCACCTTGCTGGCGCCTTAAACGTTAATGACGATATCGTCCATCTAGGACGCATCACTTGCTCCAACCATCTGGGCACCCAAGAGTGTCACGCACTTTATCCGTGAACAAAACTTTGGAAAAATCCATTTTCATTTTGTCCTCTGCCCATTTCTATCGGTTGTGTATGTGATGTTGCTTTAATGGAGGCTTTGTCAGTGCTTAACAGACTTTACCACTTATGTCAGAAGGCGAAATCAAGTACTTCTTGTGCCATTTTTCTATCCGGCTTGGTCAAAGATTTCTTGACTTGTCTGCCCAGGGTTTTTAACAACTTCACGTTTAACTTGGAGTAGAGAACGGCATGGAATAACTCTAAATTTACCTTTATAAGCTCTGTTACGTACCTTTGTGGGGTACTTGACAAACTGCCTCACAGTTTGATAGTACCTTCCTATCATTTTGGTTATTTCGATGGTAGCTTTAACATTTACTAGCTGTTCTGTAATAGGTCTCCTTTTAGAACTACTCAATCCACCTTTACGACGAATTTTATTGACGGAACAAACTTCCTTGTTAATATTTTGACACACCTCAAATACCGCAGACTCAGCAATTATGATGGCAAGTTGTTTACATTGCGCGATACCGTACGAAAGTTTCACAGTACGCGTAGCTCAGCATTGCCAAAGTTTCCGAAGCTTTTGATACGAATGTACAGGTAAGTTTCTGAAACTGGTAAAAAAAGGTTATCTCGTAAATAATTTGACACGCACGGTATATATATATATATATATATATATATATATATATATATATATATATATATATATATATATATATGATTGTTAAGCTGGATTAAATCCGACGATATGAAATAAAATGGAGGTGGAAGGACCTGGATACTCAACGTTTCGCCCGATTTATGCGGGCTTCTTCAAGAGGGATGGTCATTGACGAGAGAGTCGGAGGATTGGAGCTATATATAATGATGGGGGAGAGCAGCGTGTTTTCCTTATGTAAATTAGATGTCATATGTACATGTATATACATTTTATGAGAGAAAAAAATAAATTAGAGTAAACTAGTGTAGTGGATTACGTCTAAAAGATAAAATATCGTAGAGATTAAAAAGATTGTGTTTGGAAATATAGTGGTGATAGATTAAATAAATAAAATGACATGAGATTACGAAATAATCTTTTTTTAAATTAGAAATAATTGAATTGGGATAAAATAGCGCAGTAACTTAAAAGATGGTGTCTAAAAATAAGAATAGGAGGTGATAAAATGGAGTCTAAAAATAGATTATGATAAAATACAGTAAATAAGTAAAATAAAAATAAAATTAAGTGAAATTACGCATTTTTTTTTTTTGTATCGCGTTTAACCGGTGTCTAAGTTGTTTTTCTTTAGTAATTATTTTCGACAGAAAGGGAGCAACGTGGAAAAAAACTTTTCTTTGCTTAATTATATTGCTGGAATGGGAGATTATAGCTGACTCAATTAAACGTCGTGTGGATCTGTTATGTATGTGTTTAAGGAAAGTTGCTTTGTTAAAATCAAACTGGTGGTCGTTTTCCATGATGTGACAAAATATGGCGTTGAGTGTATTGTTGTTTTTTACATCTCTTTTGTGTTCATATATTCTTTTATTTAAATTACGTTGAGTTTCTCCTACGTATATTCTTCCACAATCAAGGCAGAGTATGGAATATATTCCGGCTTTGGTGTTAATGTTGGTATTAGTTATAATTTTACGTGTTAGATCCCTAATTGTTAAAGAGTTTAGTTATGTTATTTGAATGCTTGTCTTATTTAGGTTCTTATAGATTGTGTCGTTGTTTTTATTAGTTGGTAATGTTAATTGTCTGTTGTGTGTCTGGCTATTTAGGGAATGGTCTCGGTTTCGGTTATGGTAAATTTTTAGTGCTTTTCTTTTTGTATTTGCCAAAAAATGTTGAGGGTATTGAAAGTTCATGAATGTACGTTCGATATACTCTAATTCTTCCATGATGTATTTTTCACTGCATATTCTCAGGGCCCTAAGAAAAATCCTATTAGAATACCTCTTTTTACTTTATCATTGTGATGAGAGTAAAAGTGTAGGTAATCATTTTTATTCGTGACTTTCCGATGGACTTTAAAACTTAGATGGTCATAGTTATTTATGATGTTGATGTCCAGAAAAGGTATGGAGTTGTTATTTTCTCTTTCATACGTATAGTTAATAGTGGGTTCAATCTTGTTTAATTTATCAGTGATATTCTCTATTTTGGAAGATATAGGGAGAAAAATTAAAATATCATCAATATATCTATAGTAGGAGGTGCCCTTGGTCAATTTATATTTCATGGGTCCGGTTTCTATGAATTCTAAAAATAGACATGCCAAAACCCCACTTAGAGGGTTACCCATGGGCAGTCCAAATTTTTGTTTGTAGCAGAGTCCATCGAATGTGAAATATGTCATGTCAAGTCATATGCTTATAATTTTAATTATATTATCTATCGGCAAAGGTAATTTAATTTTTATTTTATTTAAGTGGTTTGAAAGAAGGTTGAGACATTTCTTGGTAGGGATATTGGTGTATAAAGATTCTATATCGAGACTGTGTTACCCTCAGTCGACTATTAATATCGAAGTTTTTTTTTAATATCATAGTATTAGCATTATTATCATTTATTCTGCAGTTTTAATATTTTTAGTGCAACATTTCCGCAACCATGAGATAACACCGCACAATATGCATGTATATTACTAAAGAATGGACGGACTACAATGTGTTCATAGCATTTTTCCACCATAGATATCTTTGATATTTTTTATTGGAATCCTTTTGAGATGTTAAATTGATACATTTATTTAATTATTTAACAACAATTATGCTCACATTCTAGTTATTGTTTTACACCGTTTCGCCCAACTATTCTTCTGGCTTTTATCCTGTGGAAAACCTCGACAGTGTAGTGGCGCAGTAGATAGAGGCGTTGAGCATCCACGGTCCCATATAGGAATTGTCTGAAGATAGCGGCTTCAATCCTTTCCAAAACTGGACAGAGACTACGTTGGCCAAAACGTGCTGAGAAAACAACCACTATGGAAGGTATCAATTACAGAGAATACAGGTAAGAGACTCAACATTTTTATCCCGTCGCGGTTTACTAATTGTTATTGTTCTAGGTTATACAACGTAACATTCAGTAGATTGAAATGCAATGAGAAAAGAGTACGAATAACTGTGCAAAATCCCAAAACACGGGCAGTTTTCGTGATACCCCTAAATATGATCGTACTAGAGTTACTTCTCAGAGGGAAGACACTGCTATCACTATCCGCAGCGTTAGAAACATATACTAAATAAAACAACGATGGAATCCTGTTTAAAAGTGTTCTCTTTATACAGTAAAGAACACACTAAAGGAATTAAATTTGCGAGGCTGTGTTGCAACACGCAAGGCAATGTGTTCTGTAACGAACAGAAAGCGAGGTCTCCACTTCATCAGATGCAATATAGAGCCTAACTCTTCATATTGGCCGAAAGCTATTTATAGCAACGAAAGTAAATTCAATAGGTTAGGCAATGATGATAGGCTGTACGTCGGCCAAAGGAAGGTCGAAGGAGTTAATCTTAGGTCCACAGTCTCAGCGCTGTTCAGTTTTGGCGTGGGACGTTATTAGTGTCCATTGCACAGGGCCTACAGTTCACTTCCAAGGTGAAAATAGTTTGGCCAAGTGCATTAATATGTTGACTGAGCATTTTCTACCTTTGTTTGGCCGGAATTTGGATGATAATCCATGCTGAATGCTGGAAAATGCTCACATTGACACAGGTTGCAATGGCAGGAGGGTCTTTGAAAAGGGTGCTATTTCGTATTTAAATTGGCCTTCACAATCTGCAGACCTCAATTCTATCGAAAACGTATGGTATTACACCAAGCTACATCTACGCAATGATACAATTTCAAATCTGGAAGAACTTTTGGCGAAAATTTAAGAGAAATGGCATGCCTTTTCACCGGAGTATGGCTGTAGATTAATTCAAAAAATGCCGAAAAGATTGCAGGCTTTCAAATTGGAGAAAGGCTATGCTACTAGATAATAACTCGTTCATTGTGTGCTGTTCTATTTTTGTTTTAAATTAGATTTACATAACAATTTACCGTTGTGCTGTATTTATTTTGCTTTTAGATTTTAAGTAATTTTTTTAATTGACCTGAAAACATAAATACTTTAATTAAAAGTGTAAGATGAACATCTAAAATTATAGATAGAATAAATGAAAAATCTAATGGGGCTTAGGTTGTTTAAGCAGTTACATTCAATTTAACGACAGGTACGGACGTTTTGTGGCGCTACTATATATATATATATATATATATATATATATATATATATATATATATATATATATATATATATATACTATCAGGCTTCTCGGCGTTTCCCGATTATAAAATACGCATAAATATATTTCAATTCATAAAGTTCTTGAGTCATACGCATACGTGTATCATCGTTTTCTTGACAATTTATTTTGAATGTAAAAATATTTATGAGATATAAACCAAAATCTGAAGACAGTGGGTTAAATACGAAACTACTTAATCATATTTACATGATTTTAAAAAGAAGTGCTTTTAAAACTATTTATTCCTCGCATAAAAAGTTGTCAAGTACACTATTCGTGCATCTGCCTTCGTGAAAGAGTTGACAAGCAGAAATAAATCCGATGAGCTACCTGTAACAATTTGTCAGTGTTATCACTTAGCAGGCTTTATTCCGAATAAAAACCTATTAAAAGTTTGTCAGATCTTTGGCTTATATTTTACAGATCTGTTTCCTAACGCAATAACAATTAATTATAATCTGGCCTTAATCAGATTTCCGGTGCACACACTTCTCCAAAAAAAAATAAAATGTTTTACTAAGAGAGATATATGCATAATAATATGTCGAAGGAGGGGATTCTATACAAGATCCAGTACCGCCCATTTTCTTAAGTAGCTATCTTGTAATTAAGTGTAAACCTTAGTAAAAATTCAAGTTAAAATTCGTCTAAAAGCATTAGTCTACAAAACTTTTATTTATATAATAGTATTTCTAAATTTAACAAACATTTTTTGTTTCTATCTAAAATGTGTTTATTTTTGTTGAGGGTACGAGACCCAGTTTTTAAACTGCATTTTATATATTTGTAATGTGCGGCCATCTTCGTCTCCCTTACTATACAGATTAATCAGTCTAATGTGCGTCATGAGTAACTTGCTGGAATCTGTGAAAAATAGAGAAGATTCAACAACCTCAGCAAAAATAACCTTCTCAGAAATATCTTATCCTGCCTTGAGAGTAAGGGATGCCATTCTCCTTTCCCTGCGACCTCTTTCTCACGGAAGAGATGTTGCGAACCTGCCTCTGCTTTATCGTTATTTTCATGGGAAGTTCTTGGATGAGCTCCATTCTATGGTCCTCAATTGTCCTTACTTTCACGAGAATCAATCGTCTATCTGTAACCACTATAAATAATTTTCCCCGACTCTTTACCTGAGAATAAAATTAAATGTAGATTCCATGAATGAGGCTTTTTTCTGAACTGCACACCTTTGTAACGATGTTTCGTTTTCTTGCTTTCCAACAGAAAATATGGTCGTCTTCAAGCCCTACGTGAACAAGTTCTTGATGAGCCATCCCCTTAATAATCCAATTCACACAATTTCTATTACTTACGATTTATACGACATTTTTCCATTGACTACACTCATTAACATTTATCCTCGACTGGCCCGCGGGTTTTGAAATGTACTGACTCCACACACACACCCCCACACACACACACACACATACACACACATATCTCTTCTCTTCTCTTCTTCTCTTCTCTTTTCTTCTTCTTCTATATTCTATCTATTCTATTCTTTTCTATTCTATCTTCTTCTTCTTCTTCTTCTTCTTCTTCTTCTATCTTCTTCTCTTCTTTTCTATTCTTCTATCTTCTTCTATCTTCTATCTTCTTTTTCTCTATATAAATAAAATGAACTAATTTTTTCCCGTCTGATTTTGACATTAATAGGATTAAAAATCAAGATATTTCATGCAAATATAATATGCACAAACGGCAGAACAATATCTGAGGTGTGTTATAGGCTTATTATTTCTCAAATTCCTCGATAATCTTAGATTTCTATACTTTTTCTGCTGAGAAGTCACGGCCAAAATCGGTTAAGATCAATGGAAGTGGTAACATTTTTTCTCTCTAATAAATTCCTCCCCCCCCTGCCACCACTTAACACCGTTTGGGGATCGTTCACAAGGAACAGTTGAGAGGAGAACACCGGTTTGGCTTCGTAGTTCTTTCATGTGAAGTTATTTAAAATCACTAAACTAAGCTGCAGTGCTCTGTGGCGTAGTGGTTAGCGTGCTGGGCAATTCACATTATATTTTCACGTTCGCGCCGACCTACCGTAGTCGTTTTTTTTTTTTTTTTTTTTCCTAAACAACTGGAATGGAAATTTTCTTGGTGGCCGAACTGTTAACGTTGCAGATGTTTTTTTTTTCATACTTTATTTTCCTACTTTTACTCATGACTCCATGTTTGATCCTTCCTACTTACTTACCATAACATTTTTTAACCTCCCCCCCCCGTCCCGGAAACAAACACTCGGGCAACGCCGGGTACCCCCGCTAGTATATAAATATATATGTATATGCATACATATATATATATATATATATATATATATATATATATATATATACATCTCTCTCTCTCTCTCTCTCTCTCTCTCTCTATATATATATATATATATATATATATATATATATATATATATATATATATATTTACCTGTGTGTGTACTTTTATATATTTGGAGTCGATTCCAAATAAAAAAAAATTGGAGTTAGTTTTTAGTTCATGTTATATAACTGTGCATATTCTTTATTGTTTCAATTTATCATGTATTTTTGGTGTGAGAGGTGGAGACAATCCGAGTTAGCGATTTAGGAGTTATGGTTAAGAGTGATTTAATATAGTGAGAAAACTATTGATTGCAGTTAGAACAAAAAGTAAAAAGTATCTTTTAAGGTTAGGCTGATTATTAATTCAGGTCTATTTGCTTGGGTGAATTCGTGCTAAAAATGATAGCATTGTTATAGTATTATTGTTAAGGCATGCCTGTGTAGCAACATATTACCGCTTATGTAATATATATATATATATATATATATATATATATATATATATATATATATATATATATATATATATATATATATTGGACGTTTCCCTCTATCAGTTTTCAGACTTCCGGTTTAAAAAAATTGTCTGCTTACCTATTTTATGTCTGCTCTGTCTTAAGTCGGATATGAAAAGCCACGGCTGTTATTTTAAGAATACACAATGTCAAAATATTTTTTGGTTTTACCTTATTTTACTGTTGTTTCCTTACAAATAAATGTAATTTAATCCCGGTGTGCTAAAAGAAAATCTGAGTTAAATATAAATACAGAATATATAATTATAATTATATTCATAACAATATTTACTGCTTTTAGTGGCGTTCTTGTAGATGCTGACAATTATATCTTTTTCAGGTTACTTAAAAAAATTTTCTCTTCAAAGATAAGTTGTGGTAGAATCTTGGTTTTAGTAGTGCTTTTAGGTTGGCCTTCTTTATTTTCATTACTACTTGCAGTAGTGCTCTGGAGGCGTCCTGAGATTTCATTTATTTCACTTATCCTTAAAAAATTTTTTCTCAAAACGATAACAGACAGTATCATCTCAAAATCACTTATAATATTGAACATTATTAATTTTTCCCTTCAAGGCTAACAGGTTGACTAGTAATATTTAAAAAAAATACACGGGTCGTTAAATGAACAAACCCACCCCAAATAAATTATAAAATCTATAGTACCATCTGTCTCTAGAAGAATTTCTGCTCTTCTGCTTATAAAAAAAATCTTGTAATCAAAATGCTACTTTCTTCAACCCAGGACATAAGGAAAAGATTAAATACAACAATTATGCTCCTCCTGCAGGCCTCCTTAAATCTGTAATCACACACAATATGACTCGTAAGAAAACAGTTCAAATAACAAGATCTGCCGCTATTAATAACAATGAACCAGTTTACATATATAATCCAAACCAAAATACTATATCGCAATACCTCTAACCCACCCAGTCGCATCAGGAGAAATAAAAATATTTGGTTTAATCCTCTATTTAGCCAAAATGTCAAAACTAATATACCTAAGGAATTCTTCAACATTGTACAAAACTCTTTCAAATACCCACACAGATATAGTTCTATTTTCAATAAAAATTCAATGCCTAATTTAGCACAAAGAATCTTAACATCTAATAACAAAAAAGTTAAATCAGCCCAAAATCTCCCTTTCACAATTAAACCCAAAACTAACTGTAATTTTAATAACAAACATCTTTTGCTCACTCAATAATGATTGCATCCATAAAGATGTTATATATTCTTGCACTATTACTGAGCTTCCACGCAATCCTCCCATACCATTCACTAATATTTCGTCTTCAAGTTATTCTTCTTACTTTACATTTTAGTGTTGGGGATCACTTTCTTATATAAATTTAACGTTATATGAGAACCCATTTTTTGGTAAAGTTGCGGGGCATGTAATCGGTAGACTTTTTTCAAGTTTAGCACGGATTTTATGCGTTGAATCTAAAAATAAGTAAAGTGTTTGAGTTATCGCTACATGTCCTTGTACACATTTTGCCTTAGATGTACGCATGCGTAGAATATTTTAGAAGAAGTTAATGAGAGTTAAAATGCCATCCCGAATAATTGTTTTGATATTCAAGTCCAATGTGCTGGGTGATTATGTTGAAAAAATACTACATTTGAAGTTGTAGAACGTCAAAATCTTGCGAATTACACTAGGAATGACTACCCGCTGTGAGAAGAATCGGGGCCTTGCAAGGAAATAAACGTCATTAACGACCTTCTGATGGACGGATACAGAAAACTATTCCCACAGCTGCACATCAAGTTCGGCTTAATCAAGCAGTTCACCAAAGCACTGGACATGAAAAGTGACTGTTCACTTGTTTGTTCCAAGATAGAGAGTTGGGAAGTTGAAAGCCGGTATCTTTGACAATCTTCGGATCGAACAGATTCAAATAATACTGAGTTTGAATACTACACGAACTAAGTGTAACTGAAAGCGTTAAATGCATTTGTTCTGGTATTGAATAACTTTATTGGAAAAAAGCTAAACACTAAGCAAAACCAGTCCGAAACATGCTAACTGCTTTCAGATATCTGTGCTGGCAAATGATCGTCAAAATACAGTAGCTATTTTCACATAGGGACGAGATTCCCGGGAACCTAGCTTCAATGAGTGAGTAGCAGGGAAAACGAATCGATCAGAATATGAAATAGATGGATATGACGTATCTGGGTCACTTAAACGCAGTAATGATGGCTCACTACAGTGACACTATTGCTTGTATTGCATTGTTAGTGGCTAAGTTACCAGAAAACCCCATGAAAACATAGGAAGGAACATTATTTCGAACAACTTACATGGTCCAAATAAATAACACACACGCCAACATTCCTCTTGTAATTAATGTATATATATCTATATATCTATAAAAGTGAACGTGCCTCTGTGTGTGTGTGTGTGTGTGTGTGTACATTTACCTACGCAACTAACTCTGTCAATTTTTAGTCTACAGGCTCGAAATTTGATATACAGGGTAATGGGATTTGGGAAAATCTGTGATCGATTTCCGGCCAGAAATTTGGTTGATAAGGGGTCAAAGTTCAACGATTTGACATTTGAGAAATCTACCAAACTCCTCCGACAATTTGGGGTCAAACACTTTACAAACAAACACTTGACATCGGCGAGCGGCGTTCACTCACTATAAAAAAGCCAAATTCCATATTCTGTGCTTTATTTGTGACAAACAGTGCAGATCACGCAGTGGGCATCAATGGAATCGCAAAGTAAAAACAAAAGATGAAGAAGACGCCATCATCCACATGGATGAACTGCCATAACAAACAAGGTAATGTAATAGCACCATTTGAGCAA
Organism: Euprymna scolopes; assembly: GCF_053919585.1. NCBI lineage: Eukaryota > Metazoa > Mollusca > Cephalopoda > Sepiida > Sepiolidae > Euprymna > Euprymna scolopes. The sequence goes on from NC_136485.1 coordinate 20,844,456, forward strand.
AGACGAGTTTTTACAAGAAAGACACGTGATACACCAAATTTACTGTAACAATTAAATAGCTGTAAGAGTTACCAGGGACCGAGTCTGGTGTTCGTCCAGACGCGTTTAATTAATCTAATAAACCAATAAATTATCGGTGCTCGACTGCAGAGGTTATATTATATTTAACAATATAATATACGATATCGTGATTTTTCTTACTCCCAGTGCACATCTTGAGATATATTTTTTAAGCCCAGTATTCCTTTGAAGTAATCTTACTGGAAGTTGGCAAGTTCAAAACTGCACTCCACTTCTCACGAGGCCAATTATTAAACTATGTAGGTTATTCGCACAACACTGACAGATAACTTTTAAGTACTTATAATGCAAACAGATGTTTAGTTTACGCATAGTTTCACCTCTCAGTAGAAGCGATTATCTTCAACTTCTGGATTATGCACCATGTGAATCAATCCTACACTAAAACGCTCACGACATTAGAAATATTGATGTCACATTTCTAATTTGCCTATATCAAATTAGTATATCAAATATAGTGGACGAAATCAATGCGGTTGTATATACAGTTTCTGTCATCACCGACCCATAAGACAAACATGGCCTTTTCTTTTCGAAACTACATTGGACAACTATAGAATAAAAATACTAATAAATGATGTTATGTATTAGTACTCAAACAACAAAATAAGATTATATCTTTAACTTATTTCCAAAATCAAAATCCCAACATTATAAAAATATTCTCAGATGTCTATTTATTATGTTAAACACACAACAATTCACATTCACAATGAAACACTGATTAAAAATCCGTACATATAAAAATATGGCAAACTACTATCGTATTTAGCCAGCATAAGTGAATGGTAAAACGTCAAGTGAAAAGTCAGCAAAACGCAGTAAGATTTTTCAATATGAAAAACAATAGGAATGCCCCAGCCATAAGCATGACAAGTATATTTTGGGTGAAATCCCTAAGGACGATTTAGATAAAAACGTCTGTAGCGATTTGTTATAATGGGAGTCGTTATTTTCTGATCAGGAGAGAATTATAATGACTACTAAGTTTGTATGTCCAATTTTTTCAGGATGATGTCATCTCAGAACTGACAACAAGTGCAGAACTAGAGACATCTAATCGTAAGATTCGACTGAGGAGTGGCTATTATATAATTCGTCACAATAGACTCTACGGAGCCAATCTGTAAGACGTTGAATATTGAAAGCAGCAGCAAGTCCTGACAAAATCAGGGTTGCAGAGTCGGAGTCGGAGGGAGTCGGAATTTTTTATCCGACTCCTTAAGTCCAAATTTTTTTTTAATGATTTCCCAGACACTATTTCAACCACAGACTCAGAGGGAACCTACGATGTAAAGGATTTTGAAAAGCTTTTGGATCAAGAAGATCCTAAAGCAAGGTCAAAGCGGCGTAAGCTACAGGAAACAGCTAAAACGCTATCTTCAGTGAATAAAGCCTTAGCGAGTTTCAAGCTAGATTTTCATGCTGCATTACAGCAAGTAGAACAACTAGATAGAAAGTCTAAGTTTAATGTTCATGAAGCTATAAAGCAGTACCCTGCGATAGTGAAAGAATCTGCAATGTTGGCATCAGCACTTCCTCCAAGGCAAGTGAGTGTTGAACGTTTGTTTTCAGCGCTAACGCTAATCAGGACGGACCAAAGGGCTGCAATGAAAGAGAAGATCACTGAAGCCATCTTGTTTTTGAGAGTAAATTATTAAATTCTTATTTGCAACGTTAAATTCTATAATTATAAATAAATCCCATTTTTATGTTTACAAATAAGACATTTTTATAGATTGATTATTTTTCCTAATATTGTGATGGAAGATTTATGAGAATGGACAAATGCAATAACAGATGAGTTTTTCGGGAGAGGAAAGGGTACAAAGGAAAAAGAAAATATATAGCTTGAAGTGCAACTCTGCTATGACAGATTTGAATATGCTGATAGGCTGGTAAATGATCATGAGCTTAAATAATACCATTGTATATATATATATATATATATATATATATATATATATATATATATATATATATATGAACAAATGATTAATAAAACATGTTAAAAGACATCTTGAAAAAGAGTTAAACATATTTAATTTTAAAAAAGGAAGCACAAGATAAGTGGATTGTCCTTAATCCGCGGAGTTTCGAAGAAATATTCTCCTTCTCATCAAAGGGCAGGAATTAGCAAAATGCAGGATCGGATTTTGCATATAAAAGTATTTAATGAAACTAAAAGTAAGTCACAGATCTTACTTGGTTAAAAAGGGTGAGGTAAGGGGAACAGGAGACAAAAGAAAAATGATAAAAAGATTTCACATGAATGGATAGTCCGGTGAAGGGTAAAAATCCAAAAATGGTAAATTCAAAAAGGTCGAATTTAAAATTTCAATCCAATGGGTAAATTCCAAATGGTCCAACATAATTCAAAAGGCAGAGTTCCTTGGAAAAAAGCGCAAATGGAATGAATTCCAAATCATTAAAATAAAAGCACTGGAGATAAAATTTAAAACACGTCTGTCAAGGCTGGATGAATAAAAAAAATTAAGGTTTAAAAAAAAAACAAAAAAAACGAAAAGCGGTGAAAGTATAAATTTGAAAAGCAAGGTCAAACTGACCCAGACAAAAAGCGCGAAAGTTAGCGTTAATAATTAGGTCAGCTTAGATATGCACGTGAAAGTCCCAGAATTTAATTAAGAAAACTGATCAGAAGAACAAATAAATGACCAAGTTCAAAAATTTTTGCTAATTCCTGCCCTCTGATGAGAAGGAGAATATTTCTTCGAAAGAACTATCCACTTATCTTGTGCTTCCTTTTTTAAAATTAAATCTGCTTTTAAGTCTTTTTCACGATGTCTTTTAACATGTTTTATTAATCATTTGTTCATATTATACGCTCTATTTCCTTTTCGGTTTTATTGAGCTTTTACATCTGGCTGAGTTTATTTTACTTGTAAATATTAACTCTTTAATATTTATAATATATTTTAAGTTTACCATTTTGATTACCTTGGTAAACTTATTGTAATTTTTATTATATATATATATATATGTATATGTACATGTATATATATATGTATATGTATATATATGCATATGTATATTGATGTATGTGTATATATATATGTGTGTATATGTATGTGTATATATGCACGTGTATATATATGTGTGTGTATATGTATATGTGTGCATATATATGTATATATATATCTGTGTATGTGTATATATTTATGTAGATATACATATATATATGTATGCATATATATGTATACATGTGTATATGTATATATTTATATATATATATATATGCCTATGATATTTCAATAATAATCAATCTATGCTAGTATAGCCCTTTATGGCTTTTTCCTGTTTTATCTTTGATCCTCATTCCATAAAGGCAATATTATCTTTTAAAATATTATTCTCTGTATAACGTCTTTATCCCCCTCTTCTGATGAGAAGCGTTTGGCTTCGAAATGTCATGGTATAAAGAGGTTTCCCTATCCCTAAATATTGTATACTATTTCGAATTGATAGCATAATACAATTTAATTGTAAACTTTTTATCCCTTTGTTATCTAAACTTATTCTATAATGATGGTTGAGTTTATATGTGAGTATATTTATCAAGAAGTGAATGCTAAACGTCAAAAAAGATATACATAAAAAGTAATTATGAAATACATGCTGAATAGATGTGGGAGGCTGGTATATGGATCTGACAAATAGATTTTCACATAGGGTCAAGGAGTCGGGAGTCGGGAGTCGGAGTCGAGAGTCGGAGTCGGAGTCGGGAGTCGGAGTCTCAGTTAAAGATATTAAAGTATTCGGAGTCGGAGTCGGCATCCTAGTAATTCTAGGAGTCGGAGTCGGAGTCGGACTTTTACCATCCGACTCCGCAACCCTGGACAGAACAATAAAAACTATAGCTGAGTAGTCGCTAGAGTTACATATCTAGAAAATTGAGCTACTAAATGGAAGAAAAATGCGAAGAACTTCACTTAAATTTTAAAACCCTTCAACAGTTCTCGCAGTTGAAATGTATGAGATATCAAGCATATGTTTGGCACCCAGTATGATGCCTCATCGCTATCTTAAAGAAATGATTACGAAATTGAAAAAAAAAGATACAAGAATTGAACATCTATATATATTTGAAATTAATATAATATGGTATTGAGTGCATATGTCTGTATGTATATGATTTTGTAAAGACATTCTGACATTTGGATACGTTTCCCTACAATTTAAACCTAACTAAATATTAATAATCACAGAATATTTGCGGCCCAAATAAGTTTTCTTCCGTATAGTAGTCTACCAATGCCTTTTTCGAGAGATAGTTGACTTTTCGTGACTGATATTACCTTGATTAAGAACACGGGACAAGGAACTCTACAAGAGTAGATTTCTTCTTTCCATGGAATCTAATAAAAATAAAAAACACCAAAAATATATAATATAACATATTCAAATAGTAAATTAAGGAGAGGGAAACAATTTGTTTAAAAACTCAGAGCTTGAGGGGAACGATAGAATTTTACTGGAATATTCAGATATAGAGATCAAGACACGGCAAGTCCTTTATTTTCGAAAACCCCATCTGTAGTAAAATGAAATTTATATTAGTAATATATAAAATTGACAGTTTGATATTAAAGGGAAAATATCACCGTTGTCGGTTTATTTTATGAAACAGGAAGGTACCTGCAAAAAAATATTTGTAAGAGATTTTAGAAAAATAAACACTGAAAAAATATACCGTAACAATTACGCAAGTAGACGTAAAACTATGGATAAAAATACATTTCACTTTTTTGTTCATATAATTATGGAAAAAATCCATTTTTATATATCGTATATATATATATATGTATATATATATATATACATATATGTGTGTGTGTTTGTATGCTTGTGTGTGCGTGTATGTGTGTATGCGTACGCGTGTGTTTATGTGTGCGTGTGCCTGTGTCTGTATATATACGTGTGCATATCGAACTATAAATAGTAGAAGAAACCAATTGCTTCGAAACCTGGATAAATCTATGAATTTGAAATATAATGGTTTCTTGCCATAGATCGCATCTGTGTTAAAGTCAGGAATTTGCGTGAGAAAGTGAAAGAAACACAAGAGAAGAGATGCTATACGACGCCATACTTGTGAATCTCGCCTAGTGCACCGTTGCAATTGTATCCCATGCGTGCCTATTAAATTTCATCTGATACGGCTTCATACGTGTCCATATCGAACGAAAGTTTCTCTCCACGTCACAGCAAGCATTAGTGTTTGCAGTAGGCCAAATTCAGTTAATTACCATAGCGTGTCAAATTTGATTTCAATGCTTCACCGGAGACAATGTTCGACAGTGAGTGGGCGCTCATGCTTTTCAACAATTTCGGACATTCCGTGGTGGTGTATATTTAGATCGTGTAATATATAATCATAATGAGCAATTGACTATCGCACAGTGTATGTACAATTAAAGTACACTGTAAAAACAGTTTTATTATGAATGTGTCTGTAATACTGATTAAGTTTTATGCGTTCTGAAAGGTAATTACATGAAATTATTTATGTTTGTCCGCTGTTCGTCAGTTCATTTCATTCTATATAGGCAAGATAACATTTTTAGTCGAGTACATATTGACGTTTCAACTGTCTGACCAATTCATAGACATGGTCTTACTTACAAGGGTTTCGTTAATTATATATAGCGTAATTATCAAATAAAACGTTATACAAAATAATAAAGCATGGTTTTGAAGAAAACATCCGTTAAATCCATCGTGAAGAATTAAAAACTATATATTTCCGACGCTTTCTATGGTCCTATGATCATAGGGGGTGGGGGTTATGCGATATAAACACTGGTTTACGTTTTTATTCATCTATATTACATTATCTGATCAGTAAAACCATAAAGTATATTAAGGAACCCCCTCTTTAACAATAATGTAAAAAACCGTGACAGATATCAACACATATTTCTTCAGGGCTATCAAAAATATTAATTATCTGTCTACCTACATTTTTCTTTTTGAAAGTAGGTGTAATTTTAATATGAAACTTCCTCATACAAATTTAAAACCATTTATTAAAGTTCTTTTATTCATAGGAAAATTGAATAACCAACGCAGAAACAGACAAAAAGAATCAAACTCTTCTTTGTCTCCTCTATTGTGACAGTCACGTTTATTTTTTTAATATTAAAAACATTTTTTTTACACAGCAATCACCACTTATCAAGGCCCGACAGCCACTCAGGGATAAGTGTTATTGCAAGTACATAACGCTAGTGTGGAGATTTGATGAAGTGTTTACTTAAGGGGGCGGTTCATTAGGAATTTGTTAAAGTTGGACTTGAACACAGCAAAGTTGTAGTCCGGTGGGAAGCAGGCAGACCGAACAGAGTTCCACAGACGTGCAGTTCTAAGAAAGAATCTTTGTTCATGGAATCCGCGTTTTGATTTAGGCACATATAGAGAGTGGGGGAACTTTTTCACAGTGGATTCAGCTAGACGAGAGTTTTTCGTGAAAGATTGGCGAAGGGGGACCAGAGATTGGAGTTCAGACGAGCACCTGCCATGGAAATAACGATAAAACAAGGATAAGCTCGCAACATCTCTTCTGTGGGAGAGAGGTTGCAGGGTAGAGAAAAGGGCATCCCCCACTAAGCCACAAAGTCTATTTTGTACTCTGTCAAGGCAGGAAAGGCTGTTTTAGCAGCTTCTGCCCAGATATGGCAACAGTATTCCATCCTTGGACGTACTTGGCTTTTATATAGATAGAGAATTGCATCAGTAGTGAGATTACTTCTGGAGCAGTAGAAGGATCCCACCATCTTTCCAGCGACCTTGGCAACAGACTTGATATACGTGTTCCATTTCAGATCAGAAGTAAAGGTCAAACCCAGAAGCTTGTAAAAATATGGGGCCTCACCCAGACGAGAGCCATCCATCACAATTGATGTCAGATGGGGATCAGAGCGTTGATGATGTACGGATAGGAGTTTGGTTTTGGATGCATTAAAGATAACCAGCCACATCTTCCCCAACTGAACCACGGGCTCGAGATCAGAGGAAAGAGAATCAGAGAGAAATTTGTCATTTACAGCCTTTGATGTGTTGCCGTAGATGGTCGTGTCATCAGCATAGATGTCAGCGAATGATTTAAGTATGTGTTTAGGGAAGTCATTGATGTAGATAAGGAAGAGAGTTAGGCCCATGATTGACCCCTGAGGGACTCCAGCATTTATATTGCAGGCTTCCGATTTTTGTCCATCTAGCACTACTCTTATGAGCCTATCGGAGAGAAATGATATAATGATTGAGAATACATTTCCAGTTATACGGTAGCTGGAAATCTTGTGAAGTAGACCCTTATGCCATACCTTGTCGAAGGCCTTTGATATGTCAAGAGCAATTGCCCTAGAAGGAAGCCTTTGTCAAGAGATTCACTAATCGTGTGGGATATAACCGTCAGTACATCTGCGGTAGATCTTGCAGAGTGGAAACCATATTGTGTGCCACTAAGAAGGTTATTCCTGCTGAGGTGGTTGACTATTTCTCTATTTAATATGGATTCCAGCAACTTACTCATAACACACAGGAGACTTATTGGTCTGTACTGAGAGGGAGATGACTTATCACCTGAATTCTTAAATACAGGGCAAACTGATGAGGTTGTCCAGGGAGTCGGAAAGCACTTCTCCTTAAGGCAGCGCTTAAACAGTTTCGTAAGTATGGGAGCAAGATCTGGTTGAAACTTTTCAAACACTATAATTGGGATGCATTCAGGGTCAGTTGCTTTACTGGAATCTAGGTTCTTGATTAGCTTGGCGACTTCATGCACGGATATTTGTATGTTATCTAGCTTGTTCTGTGTTATAGGAGGAAATATGGAGAGTTGATGGCCTTCGTCGCATGGGGTAGAATTACCTGCAAAGTTCTTTGCAAAGAGTTTGGCCTTGTCTGACGCTGACGAGATGACTTCTGGTCCATTGATAATGGTTGGGATAGAACGCCCACTTCTGTTCAGGATCCTATTTGTTTAGATGAATAAAATAAAATACGATTTAAATTACACATGTAAGGTCATGTAATATTCCCGTAAATATGAAAATTAAACATATATTTTAACAAGCTTAATTGAAAGTAAAATAATTTCTTTTAACAATTGAGAATTCCTCATTATGTTAAATGAACTATGTGTATTGCTTTATTGCAGGTCAATATATTTTAAATTTTTGAATTGCTATGAAACGCAGAGAAGAAAATTTCGTACACCAGAAATGTATAACACGGTGACGTATTTTTCTATTTTTTTTTTTTTGAATTTTTACGAGGATTTTGTAAAGTATCCTAATTTGTCAAGTTTCTGGTAATTTTAAATGTGTATTAATTCATTGCAGGTAGAGAAAGGGTCGATTGACAGCTAGGAACATGTTGTTGCAGGTCTTGCACAAGGTTTATCTCTCGTAGATCTAGCCATAGAAATTGGAAGAGATTGAAGAATTTTGTCTTCATTCGTTTAAAATCCAAACATCAAAGCGGAGAAGGAACCCACTCAAGAAGGTCAGTTACTGCTGGTGATGTTAAAAAATTTGCTGTCAACTAATTAAGCAGCCGGGCAGCAACATTAGTGTTATTTTACTTGTCCAGAAAGACATACTCTAATGTCTTAAGTGAAATTACAAGAAACATTAAACCCGTGGCACAAACTGTCTCAAACCAAACTCAAGGTAAAACGTTTGGCTTTGGCTCAGAAATACATGAGAACCAGCTTTTAAAATGTTCTCATCACCGATGAGGCAAAGAAAAACCTTTGATGGATAAGATAGGTGAACCAAAGTTTTGCGTCCTCTTGGATTCCCGTTCCCCCTTCGATTGCATCGTCAACGGGAAGGTGAAAGTGTCGAGTTTTGCGCTGGAATAATCTGCGATAGAATTAATTGGACAATTTCTTGTGCCAGAAGGTGTAAAACTGACAAGCCAGTATAATATTTTATTTTTAAATGAGAATTTGTCACCATGGCTTGAATACCTTCTATTATCATGTCCCGCAAATTAATTTCTATGCACATTGTGCCATCCCACCTATTCAAGTCTTAAGTTATTAGGCATTAGTGGAGACAGTTTGATGACAGTGCCACTTTATTCTCCAAATGTAAATCCAATTAAGCAGTTCTGGTCAATAATAAAGAAGAAAGTTTATGAGAGAGGTGCTAAATTGTCATCGAAGGATGGACTTTGGAAGCAGATTTTGGAAGTTTCCTTTAGCATAAAATTATCTCAAATCCGCCGATTGACATCATCAGTTTACATTAGGCTATTGAAGCGATTTCGAAGAGTGTTAGCTGTATTGATAATAAATATTTCCTTAAAAAATATAATGTGAAATTCGTTCTTATTTTTGATTTATATTGTGACTGTTTATGTTCTTTATTTCAGATAAACAGAAATATGAAGTTAATATATTGTTTTATTAGCGAAAATATACATCTTTAGACACTTGGGATAGTGAATACACTAAAAATTACTAGAAAATAGAAAAATTTCATAACATTCAAAATATTTGTTCAAACTACAAAAAAATCACGAAAATAAGACACCTTGTAAGGCTCTTCCTATATATGCACCTTCACTTCTCTGCGTTTTATATCTATTACAAAATTTAAAAAAATATTTACCTGCAATAAAGAAATACACAGTGTTTATTTTAAAATATGACAATACACGTATATCTCAATAGATGATAATAGAATAAATTAACCAGCATGTGTTCGTTATCTATCACAATTAAAAGCTAAGATTGTTTTCAATGTTAGCGAAATTCATTCTCTAGTTAAATAAACCGCAATACCTACAGGTTGGAACGATAAAACTGTCGTCTTACACCTTTGTTTTAAAACTTTTATCGAAAAAACATTCTGGTAAGTTGATTATGTGATAGAGTTCAATGTAACCGCCGTCATCCTATATTACCGCCTCAATATGTGTCCAGAACAAGGAGTGTAGCTTTTCCACAAGTGCCGACAGGAGCTCGGCGAATACTCGACAGATGTTGGCGGTCATGCTGGCTTTTGCGCTGTGGGAAGTAATACTGTTGATGTTCCCGACGTACAAATAAACGAAGTAGTCAACCGTGCTGAGATCGGCCCTTGAGGGGAGACAGTGCGAGAAGGGTACACAATCTTCCCTACACTTCAAGTTCTCCTTCACACATGTTTTCACAGTTGTGTATTAAACGTCTTATCTACCGAATATGTCGCTTTTATCAATGATTGTTTGGTCCTTTCTGATGAACTTTTTAGTCCGGATCTTCGTGGCGGTGTCCTCGGCCTTGGGCTTCCGTTTTCTTACATCCAAAGAGAGGACCGTTCGATGCGTAGACTTGAGCCCTCAACCGATAAGCCGTCTGGATTCGCATTTTGAGGCTGCTTGCAAATGTCCTGTTTCAATAAATTGGATCGGTAGAGAGCATAAGTTGTACAGCCACGCACCGTCAATCTCGCTAGTTGAAGATTGTGTCACTTTCAGACATGATAGAAGGCTCCTATAGCTCGTGTGACTTTTAGACTACTGGCCAACTAGTAGATGCTCTGCAACAAAAAACACCGGTTTTCATTTAAGGGAAATGGAATAATGTCGTCTCTTCTAGGGCGACAATTCTATCGTCTCACCATGTATAATAAATTAGATAACCCGTTTTATGATTCTTTTGTTAACTGGTTCCACCTTCTACTGTATTAAGACTTTGACTTCAAATACGTTAGAAAATACGTTAGAAAATACGTTGACATTCTTTTTTATACAAAAAAAATATTCTGAGGAAAACGAAAAGTAAAATAAAAAAGCCAACCAAAGTTACACTAAGATATTTTATTTACCTATGTTCACTTAGACATTTTTGTTTTAAGTTTTTTTTTAATTTTTATTTTCTCAGCGAAAGCTTTTATAAATATTTGTATTTTTTTATGTTTGACATTGAGCTATATGAAAGAGTGCTGACATGTTTGTAGGAACAACAACGGCATCTCACATATCCAGCCGTGGTCGGAGATGACTACACTTTCTAAAAAAATGCGAAAAATTTACACAACACGAAACCACCGGTCCACTACCGCTAGAAAAACTAATTCTTAATCAGCATCTATAATGTCCGAACCTTTTCAGCTGTATTGATCATGATTTAAGTTTTGACTGTTATCGATATGTCACAAAGCCAGATAAATCGAGACAAGATCCTATCCGAGGTCCATTGAAAGGTCTTTGAGTATTGTTACTCTTGCGTCTCGATATACATTAGACTTGTATTTTTCTGGAAGTAACTAATTCAGTTTATTTTAATCTCACTATCTGTATAACATCTTTTTAATATTTTTGTTTACATAGGAATCACCATTTCTCAAGGTCAAGAGGCCACTCGAGGATAAGGGTTAAAGAGTGTACAGTAGAAATTAGACAATATAGTAATCGTTAGTAATGGAAATTCGGTAAATTTGTTAACTCATATGGAACAGCTCAATAAAATAGTTCGGACATTATGGTCTACTATAAATTGTATAGCGCCGTTTGTTTGTTACTTTTTCTCCGGCTCTTTGAGTTTATTTTCTAATGGGTTTATTTTGTATGTTACATTTCAGTCGTCGTTTTCCTGCTTACCATTATATCATTCCTAACATAATTCTTTCCCTCACTGCGCTTGGTTGATAGAAGGTTTTCAACCGGTCTGACCAATTAGTTTTCTTTAAGTTAAAACTTCTTCCACAAATCTTGGCTGAAGTATTATTCACAACATCTTGCTTAGTCATTGGTTTATTTGTTTATTAGCTCTTACGCCCTATGTGCCAAAATTATTCGAGACGACACTATTTTGGTTGATTCTTGATAATGGGATGGATGTGGTCGGTATGCAGACGGATGAAGGAAAAACGAGGCCGGTTAGATTGACAGTGGTGAGAGATTTTAAGTGGTATAGAGGAGGAAGAAAAATATTTCGAAAAAAAAAACATACCCGGATATTTATTTATTGCTTTTCTTTGTTGTTTTGTAACGGCTATGTTACATATATTTATTTTCGATAGCCGTGACTAGGACTTTAAACATAAATGAAGCAACATTAAGGAAAATAGAAAGAAAAATTAACGTTATGAACGAAATACCCAATCGAAAATAATAACTTAAAAACAAATCCGACCGGGGGCGCCATCTAGACAAAAAGGAAATGGTATTTCACCATTCAGTTAGCTGTTTTCCTTCCATGCCTGCTCACTTTCGAATTTTCTTCTATTCTATCAGTCATATTGTCTTCTTTCTTGGATACATCCATAATCAATAATGTCTTTGTGTTAAAAACGAATGTTCTTACCGGTCGGTTATGCATTAATCTCCGTAATATTGTTTCACACTGAATTTAACTAAGCAAATAGCTTGTTTTTTCTTAGAGAGGAAATGAGAATAAACCAGTTTTACTTGAATACATTTTAAAATTTTATGTTAGGACAGTTTAAGCGGTATATCCTATTTTATTATTATGAATTAGTAAAGTTTAAAAATATAAACAAACTTGGCTGGGCGTATTGCAAGATTGGAATAAATGTTTGAACGATTATAGTGCAAAAATATTAAATATATTTATTAGAGTAAGTACTAAAAAGTCTGAATATATTTTTAAGATAAGTAGAAATTATTATCATAGCTTATGGGTCGCTAATTATTAATGCCATTGAGAAAAACCGTTAAGGAATTTAAAGATTCGCGTTTATAATAATAATAATAATAATAATAATAATAATAATAATAATAATAATAATAATAATAATGATTTCTTTTTTAATTAAAAAATTAAAAAAAAACACGGTCATTTTTATTACGAGCTTTGCCTCGAACCTTATATATTATTTTGTTTTATTTGCGAGTTTGGTGCTGTTGCTTGTCGGTATTTTGCTACGTGAATTCAGATAAATACATACCACTGAAATATTAAATTGTTAAGTAGTTTTAATTTTTAAATAAAAGCAAGACTTCGTGCCGGTAAGTTAGTACACTTGACATAATTCCAACCAAACATCAAATTTCTAGGTCATGCACATAATTTAGCCATCGGAACATAGTTACATCGTAAAGTGGGTCAGTTTATGAACAAAGAAACATAAAGGATAGCAGAAATGACAAAGTAGTAAGTGAATAAACGGTGTTCGAAGTAGATAGATACACCGATATTTAATGATGAAATTAACCTTCATTGTCACACGAAAAGATGCAATAATTGTTGTATAATTTTGATATCGGACAATCTGGTATCAATTGTGATTGTCTCGAATAATCTTCTCAAAATGATCGAGCACTTAAGAGAAAAAAATAGGTCGAAATTGTCATGGATAACCTCGCCATATATCTGCTGAGACGTTAATGGAAAAAAAGAGGACGTGGATTAAATAAAGGGTTAGAAACACTAGTGTTCTTTCAACTGGTCTCGCTAAAAGTAATCGATCGATAAAGAGATAAATGAGACGTAAGACTAGGAACACTTTGTGATAACTAGTTTAGTTAAGGTTTTAAAAGAAATTGTAGCAAAACAAGAACTATCTGGGCAGTCAGCATATACATCTATGATCTAAATATTATGAGTGATAGGATATTGAGAGGGAAGTAAGGCTTTATGTAAGAGCATAAAAAATATAGCGAAAAAAGGAACGCACACGAAAAAATATACATGTATAATACTGTATTGAAAAACAATAAACATTATAAAATATGTGTTGTGGAGATTGTCAAGAAAGAGACTGACATCATTACTGAAATAAAATTCCAGATGATGAATTTGCAGACTTGACACAAACAAACAAAAAAATCTATGCACATTCTGATTTGCTCTTTTACTGATCTTACTGGTTTTTATTAAATATGTTTAACATTTGAACATGCAAAACACAGTGAAACACTTTAAAACTGATTCAGTGAAATTTTGGAAAATACAAGAAAAACATTCTTGCTATTTAAGCAGTTCATTGAGTTTCTTTCGCTTTTCTACTCATTAAAATGTTGCCTTTTAATATTTGGAAGAATATGATGTAATAACTTTATTTTTACAAAGGGAAACAAGAAAGAATAAATAGGGAAAGGAAATTCTGAGAGATAACCTATAAAATGAAATAATCGAAAAGATTATATACTAATATACAAGAATACTCGTCACGCTAATAACACGTGAAAATGTAATGTTATCGTCTGTATTATGCTTTTTGTGTTGACTTTTGAAGTTTGCTTTTCTTGTTTTCTTTTATTACGTCAGATAGATTCAGGAAAATTCTTGTAAAACATTTTTGGGAAAGAAAAGTGCATATGAGTGCGTAAGAATATATCAGCAGTGACGAACGATGGCAGGCGAAGAGATTATAAACATCAGTGGTAGTCGAAAAAGGCACATATGCAAATTAGTGAACGGTGAAAATATGAATATGTGCAATCGAAGATGATTATTGGCCGCTGTGCCCAGCATACGGTTAAAATGAAAAGAAACACGTGCCCGGCTAAAATAAAATGTGGCAACGTTAGACTTTTCAAGCGGGTCAGAAAGTAACGGTAATAAAAATATATGTTTTGAAAAAAAGCGATTCGAATTATATTTATTTTTCTCTGGCTTTTATTTTATGAATTGCTAAGGTAAAAATGTAACTCCACGCTGCATTACACCAATAATCTGGCATAAAATCTATTTGCAAGAAGTGTTTCGCTGAGCTAAAATATTGTCAATATCTAGTAATGCTCGGGCATAACTGTTTGCGACATTATTTAATTTCTAAATTCTACAAAAAAATATTTTCTCCCATACATATATATATATATACTAGCATATATATACTGGGTTCAAAAACAGCCTACAGAAAATGGACTCTGATTTACTAAAGTATGATAGATTATGAAAAGGAAAGGTTGTAAAGAGATAACTCGAATTTGGGGGTATCAAAACCAAACCAAAATATGATGAAAGTAAAAATAAAATAGATAAAACACATAGTTTATTATACCATTCGGGTTCACACCGAAGCACTTATCACAATATTCTGTGCATCTATATTAAAAACCTTGTCAAAATTTGTGACATATTTCCATTCTATGTAGGTCAGGTGCGAACGAACACCCCATAATTTTATTATACCATATTTTCTCAAGCTGAAACATAATTATCAAAGTATACTTACGCAGATAGATATGAAAAGTCTCTATTAAAATTTGTGCCTATTTCTATTCTATGGAGGCCATGCGCGAACGCAGACTCCACAGTTTTATTATACCATTCATATCTTAGTTAAACCATATTTATCAAAGTATTATTATGTGCATCTATATCAACACAATTGTAAACGTTTTTTTTTTTTTTACATTTTTTTTATTTCCATACTTTGTGGCGCAGGCGCTTACGCAGACCCCGTAATTTTAATGAACCACCATTCGCCGGATCAAACATACCCATCTTCTATCATTATATGTTATCAGTTTTCGATAATAGTCAACTATATAGGAGAATATTCGTGACCAGGAACACACGCAGACGTTCAGCTTTATAGTATATATATATATATATATATATATATATATATATATATATATATATACTGGATGTACTTAAGCATTTTTTATTCTCATAGCATTTACATGCTAGCTTACTTGTCGCAGAACGGATTTTATAATCTGAAACTTTCTTATGAATAGTTTAGCTTTTTATATATTTATATCTTATGTTAAGTTTGCAGTCCGAAACCAATAACGTAGAAAGCAATGCAAATGATGACTCAACAAACAAAGGTAGATCAAATAAGAAGTGTATTAGGAAAACGTATATTTACAGGATATTTACATAATGGTGTCAAATAAGAGAGTCTTTGCTGGAGAAACATATCTGCTCTCGGCGGCTTTCGGTGGCTTCTGGTGAACACACACTCAGACTAACTGAGTCTTCCTATTTATTCTGACTTTCTTGCAAATGTAGCATTTTTCTTCTCATAAGGGCAATCCGATTCCCAATATCTTTCTGCGCATCTCTTACAGTTATATCTAGGAAGAGACTTGTTACATTCTTTACTATAATTATAATTATTATATTTGGAATATCTCGTTCCTTTTTGACTACTTTTATTTGTATAGTTCTTATTTGAAATCTTCTACTGTTAGTTCCGCTGGCTTAAAATTATCACAGTTTTTATTGACAACTGATGCGTATGTCAAATAAGCTTGGTTGTCCATCTTCCTTAGATTCATACACAACCATCTGTTATGAAAAAGAGATATATTCGAATTAAATAATTCTTTCAGTAAGTTTACAACTTCCATGAAATCTAATTCCGTAGTTTTTTATGTAGTATATAATCTACGAACTTGCTGTGTTCTCTTACATCCAACTTCCTGAGTAAAAGGCTCACTTTCTGGCTATTTGGAAAAGTTTTGCGGACCAGGTGAAAGACATCTTCGTATCTTGTATAGTATGTTTCAAAATTCTTTTCTTCCCCCGGCACATAATTAAATGTGTCCATGCTAAAAAATATAGTTTTATGCAAGAAACTATTACTATTTACATTTTCTCGATTAGTCTTTAATAGTTCCAGTGTTTTTGCAAAACGTTCATTTTTCCTTCCTTCATATTCTAATTGTGGTTTCTTCTGCCTTTTTTCTTGTTCAAGTTGTAATTTCTTCTGCCTTTCTTCTTGTTCCATTTGCCATTTCAATAATATATCCTCTCTACGGGCATCTAGCTCGGATTCCGTCTTTTGTTGCCTCTGCAAAAAATTCATTAACATTCTAGATAAATCTTCCATTTTTTTGTATCCTTCAGTAGCAGTAATGCAGTTACGAGAAAAAATTGTACAATTTCACATGCAACACAATATCCGTACCACATAAAATGGCTTGTGTGACAAAAAATGCTCATAGTTCCAGTTTTCAATAGTAATATCGCTGCTCGAATAATATTTTCTCACTTTGCTAGCGAGTGAAGCTCATCCAACCACAACATAAGAACTGAGGCTTTTGCTGAAACCCCAAAATACGATTTACTTTTCCGTTTTAGGCATTTCCTAATAAATAACAGCCAAACTTAAGTACAACTCTTTCCATAGAAACAAAGAAAGGTTTTTCAATTCGAGTCACAAGTGAAAAAAATAAAATGTATGGACTACATTTAATTTTTTTTTGTTGCATGACGTTTTACTGTCTTATATCCGTTATCCAGTGACAACTTTAGTTTAAAAAAAATCTTTCCTTATTTTAGTATAACTGTGGTATTATTTTTTTTAAATACCGAAGAGAAAAATTTCGTTTACCAAAAAGTCTTTAGTTGGTACTCACAGCAATTTAGGGCATCCACTGGTGAACTTTTTTTTTCTTGGTATGTTACTTCCTTGTAATTTAATAATACAAATCTGTTCTTCGTAATTTAGTAATACGAATCTGTCTATCGTTTTACAAATATTCACTTTTACATTTTTTTAAGATGAATTCCACGGGAAACGGCGTAAATCGTCGCTTTTTTTTTGGTTGCGTGAATGTAATTTTTGTTCTTGGAATTTGGGAAACAACCGTTTCTTTCTTTTATTGTTGTACTTCGGGAGGGAAATATTTTACAGCTTTACAATGTTCGCTGAATTATTCATTTTTTCCGCTTAAGTCGGACTTCTCGTTAGTGTAAAATCCGTTTTTACGACTATTTCGTTCGTCAAAACTTGTACTCCTTAGAAAGGTCAACCATTGCGTTGTACTTTTTTTGTGAGTTCATTTCATTTCTTCGTCAAACTGTTATATTTGACGTTCATCCTCGTCGTCACTGTTAGGTTTGCAGGTTGAAACCAGTAACGTAGAAAGCAATACAAATGACGACTCAACAAACAAAGGTAGATCAAACAAGATGTGTATTAGGAAAAGGTATATTTACAGAATATTTACATAATGGTGTCAAATAAGAGAGTCTTTGCTGGAGAAACATATCTGCTCTCGGCGGCCTTCGGTGGCTTCTGGTGAACACACACTCAGACTAACTGAGTCTTCCTATTTATGTGTAATTACTATCCACATATGCAAATGAATGTGTTCCACCAAAACATTTTATTTACCTATATTTCTTTCATATATTAGTAAAAATAATAACCGTATTATTTTACATTTTTGTTAATGGGAACTGGAATTATCCACTAGGTAGTCATGTATTTGAGAGGCACCCCGTTTTTAAATCTCCGAAACAACTACATGGTTAGCAGCTAATGATTTCCGTTTTCTATTTACAAATTTTGGTAAGGTTTTCTCATTTCATCCTTATGTAGTAAAATCCTGTTTTAAAATTCAAAACTGGCGAAATCGGCTAATTCAAGTGCTAAGTCTATTTCTGTTTTACGATTTTAGTTAGTATATACAAAAAATGCGTTCCAGTAGTATATACACGCTAATTGTCGTGTTTTGTAATCAAACAGCTCCTTGTTCAATTAACATCAGATTTATTTACAGAACAGTTATAGTATGACAAGGCAGAAAAAGTGACAATCCGTTTATGATTGTTGCGTTGTTAGTGGTGCAGAGACGGTAGAAGTGTCACTGAATTTTCTTTAGCTTTCTCTCGCTCAAACTAGCTGCCTTTGTTTATGACTAATATGTAAACCGTCAATATTACTTGTATCGGATTGTTTGTTTATTCCTACTTTCAATTAGAAATTTCTACTGTTTTTTTTTTCTGCACGTTTATCAATTTAAATCCAATTATATTATTTTCTCTCGTTGTTTCACGATTTCGATTTGCTATCGGAACTGAGGGTTGACGTCAGCAATCGTATTTACATCTGATTTTCACCAGATCAGATAGGTTCTCCGTCGCATATGCAGCATACGGGCCAAATGTGTACATTTTATTAAAGGCAACACCAGACTTATGTCACCTACAATGAAAACAAAAGTGTCACAGTTGTTTGGCCATTCATACAGGAAAAGACTGATGCATTTGTAAACTGCAAATGTTACGAAAAATTTATTGAGAATAACTTTGAGAACGAAACATTTCTAAAAAATAGTCCTGTAAAGTGATTACACAATTCGTACGATTTAACCCTATTACATTATTTTGATTATATATATAAATGTAAAGTGCTATACCTACACAGACTGAACGGGCATGAGATATCACTAAACAAAACGACATTAGACGCATTACTACTGAAATATTCTTAATGTAATTTGAAAATTTCATGAAATTCCTACCTCTACCTTAAGCCATATATGCCCAGAATTGGATATAACTCACTAGGAGAAGCCATGTCTCTACGTTCCCCGGATAAGTATGACACAACGCCAGCAGCGATTATGTAAATCATGCTCGCGCCTGAAAAATTAAACTATACTTGCTAGTAAGGACAACTGCCGGTTCTTGAAAAGAACAGGCACTGTTAGTCGTGGCAAAAGTAAAATCATCTGGCTTCCATTGTCGGGCATTGATAACTAACAGAGCCACTGACTGTGATTGTGAACACTGGTGTTTATTCGCGATTACTGATCGTTTGAGGCGAGTGCTTGCGGTTATTGGCGGATGGTGGCATTTACTGTAGGACACTAGCTTCCTTGTGTCTGGAACTCATTGGAGGCTTCTTATGAATTTGTTTGTCTTAAACTGTCGTGCTCTGCCGGGCAGTCACATCCACTAACTTGCGCTTAGTTTCTATTACGGGGGATTACTCTGGTTGACTGTTTGATTCGATCTTGTACGCCTTACAATTGTCTGCGTTTGCCATGAGCAATACCTGCATGTATTTCATTACTTCAATGCTGAATTACGGAGGTTATTTCCGTTTATTGTCGGCCAGTACTTCGATTTGATGTAAAATTCGCCTCTTACTTAGTCCGGGTATCGTGTATTAGTTTAAAATACCTAAAGTGGTATGAACTAAAATACGAGAAACGTATTGTTGCAATATTTTGGATGTGTAATGGGGTATGATCCCACAGAGTTGGACGATTCTATTTATAAACGATGCTGTTAGGAACTGACGAATTGAATTAATTGGGGTTCCAACAAATTAGAAACCAGAATTGCTGCATAAATATCAAACTTTTTCTGTACCAATTTCACATGTGTTTTTCTGTCTCGACACGGTAAGAATATTTTGCTCTGTGGAACTGTCTACTGCAAACAAGTTACCTCTCAGGACCTGTGTGCAACAACTAACTATCGGAAACTGTTCTGTCTACTGCAAACCATTAACCTCTCAAGACTTGTTTAAAACAACGAACCATCGGAAACTGTTCTGCCTACTGCAAACCAGTCACCTCTGAAGACTTGTTTAGAACCACGATCCATCGGAAACTGTTCTGAAAGTAAACATGGCTTACACTTCTATACGTATGTACACAATGAATTGCATTTGTTCATAGTTTTCTGACTAAGCAACTGGAAAATGATAAGTTTCCGTTTTGTAATATGCTAACTATTGCATTTAAATACACTATTTTGTGCTCGGGAAATTAATTAAAAATTATTTGTAAAAGGTGTTGCATCTGATCGGTTCTCTGTTAGTGTACGGAATTCTTCAAGACTTTGGCAATTGTTTTGCCAAATCATAAATATTTACTCATTTTAACTTTTTCCTTGTTACATATGTGTGGTCCTCGGTTAGTAAACTTTGAAGTTCGTCTAGACTCAGGCAATGTTATTTTTTTCCATATCATGGGCGTACTTTCTTTAGGGAGGATTTTGCTAATATAAAAATGATATAAAAACAAAAAGAGGGAAATTTAATAAATGAATAGGAGAAAAAGAAAAAAGCAGAAAAAGAATGAGATCGGGTGGATGTTGAAGGTGGAATGACCACATTTTTTCTATTCATTGTGCTTTTTCGTTTCACTACTGTTGCAGTTTATATATGACCGGTTGGAATTTGTTACTCACGTAGATTAGTTTCTTTGTTTTTCTTAAGGTTTCAGCTGTTTTCAGCATTACAGTCCATTGCATAATATCAGTCTACCAATCGAATCTGCCATCGCGAAGTCTTTTTTCAAGTTATTTTCGACTATTCCTATGTCCCCCCCTAATTATTGATATAATATTGGTCCATTCCTGCATTCCTTCCATTTTGAATATGCACTTTTCTTTTTGAGGTTATTAGCCTTTTCCATTTTTTTTAGAATACACTAATTTGTCCTTTATGACATTTATAAGAAATATATTTTGTCTTTATGAATATTTTATAGAATATTTCGAGTAGTGAGTGTAGATAGCTTTTAAATATCTGAGTGTAATCATACAGAAGTAAATAATAACGTATTTATTTCGTTTAAGATTGAATATACTTGTGGAATCATATTTTATTGTACTTCTGAAGTTTATGACCTGTGAAAATACTAATTGTATTTTGAAATTAATTGTATTTTGCAAATTAATATATTAATTGTATTTTTACATTGTTAAGTGAAATCACACAATAATGTAATGATTGAGATTAGGCATCTAGATATTCGAGAATACTGAACGGCACAACCAGTTGAGATTAGGTCGTCTCGTGTATGTGACACTTAGATATTTGTGTGTGTTAGGTTTCAGCACGACTCGTTAACTTTAATTACCTACTGTAATACTTCACAAAAATTAATTTGGAAGTTATGAATGCCAGTCAATTTTTCTGTTCAATTAGGAAAATAAGTAATAATATAAAGTGCAATATAACCCGCCAAAATAACAATCATAGATCGGAACAATCTAGTAGAGTCACGTGTAAATTACTATGCCGAATCATTTTGCATGTAATGTTTTAATTTAAACTACTTCACACCGCAACGCTGGAACCTAACAACAAGTTAAAAAATATTTATCAGAATTGTTTGCTGAACATCGAAGATATATGTTTATAACGTATCAAGTAATATTTACTGGGTAGATACTAAACTAATAGCTGTATTCGAATGCATTGATTGATATTTGTATTTATTGAAAAAGTTGGTAATAAAACATTTCTACATTTATTGACATAACATTAAAATGAATACATAGCATTACCATACTGCAACGTCCTTACGCTGATTATAACGATTAATTCATGCTACAAAATAACAAGTCTTACGAAAGTACGAGGCGGTAAAATTAGTACAGTGTACACTCATCTCAGAGTAGCTTTGCAAAAAGGTGCAGCACTTTTCTGCTTCATTTATTTTACATAACTGTCTCAAACAAACTATTAATAAATCTATCTCACATTATTTGCTAGACTATTGCTAATACATTGTAAAATGTCTAAGGATTTATATGTATATAGAAACTTGACCTTTAAAGACATAACTTTTTATATGATTATTAATTTAATTAAATTATACAGTCCAACTCTTTCTACAGTTCGTCGACCACAACCGATGCCCCCGTATCAATCACTCTGCAATAACCAGAGGGAAGGGCTAAACAAATGTAATTTATAAGCAACGATATATAATAGACTCAAACATGTACAAAATGGAAGCCATCATTAGACGCTGTTTCGGTTTAGAGACCCGGGGCTGATATGCAATATTCTGCTGGTATTCAGCGTCATTATTCATGTAAACCCTATTGAATTCTGTATTGTATAATGGAGTCAAGCATTAGTGAAAAATAGAAGCCACACATATTTAGCCATGTGAACCTTCGGGCTAGTTTGTGTAATACGCTTCAACCTTACATTCTGAAGTTGTGACCGATATTCATGATACACTATTAAACACTGCACGTTTCGTGTGTGTAATTTATTTCAAAATGATAAAAATACACCGTAAGAATTCTCGCTTAAATAAGATGGGATTGTCACATTAAATAGCAAACAATATCCTTGCAGATAATACCCTTACAGTGAACTATTCTGTTACATTTCGACATGTTCATTAATTTTAAGTGAACTGACTATTTTTTATCACTAAGTCGATTTTTAAAACACGTAGCTATTATTATTAATGTTGGTATTATGATTATAGTTATTCTTGTTATTATTCTCATTAGTAGTATTATTTGTACTTATTAAACATTTTAAGACGTGTTATCATAACGTATTTTTCTCGATCAATAGACTGTGATGCTTACTAGACACCATATAAGAGCAACTCTTCCTTTATTTCTATTACTCTCCACTCTTTCGATAACCTTTGCAAATAAATTTGCGGTATTGCAACAGGCATTTGCCATCGTTTTCTTTTTTATAACAATTATTGGCCTTCATAAAAATTTGGGTAAGAAAAAAACCTTCACAAGATTGCTACTGCACATTCAGAAATTTCAAACTCCATATTAATGTCTTCACTCAAATGCTGTAACCAGAGTGAGTTAATTTAAATTTCTGATTTGCCGAAAAATTTGACATCGTCCACAAAAAAATAAATTAATAAAAAACATATGACTGATCTTCGGTGCATTCTTCTCCAATTGGGAACACATTTTGTCTGCCTTAGTACATGTGTCAATGATATGAGTGCTATTATGAATGGAAATCGCGAAAATAAATCTCTTTGGAAGATACAGAGTCTGAGGTCGACTGTCCCTAATAGTCTTCCATCTGACAAAGCCTTCCTGTAATACAGCCATGCTACATTCCTTTTTTTTTCAGTTCTTTAAAATAGATTTATCAATCGATAATTGGTTATTTTGTTCCTGAACACATTTTCCTCGGGTCTTTTTGTTCCACTGATAGTGATACGTTTACTTCTTCTTATTATTATTCTTTTCCTTCTTCTTCTCCTTCTTCTTCTTCATCTTCTTATTGTTGTTGCTGTTGTTTTTATTTTTGGCTCACGAGGAGCTTTCACATAGATCATCAAAAGTCTCCTTTTGAAAACAATCTGTGGCGTTCTCTGGAAGCTGACTAGCAATAAACCCCTTTATTATTATTATTATTATTATTATTATTATTATTATTATTATTATTATTATTATTATTATTATTATTATTATTATTATTGAATATATAAGAATACATTTTGTTTTCTTAAGCCTTACAGATTGTAAAATCCTTGTTTCTTTCTGTTAAACATTACACATAAATTCGTGTTATCAAAACGACATTTTAACATTAATATCACACTGGAAACGATCATTCACTTACAATGATTGTTGTGCCGACAAGCCAGTATCCCAGAATCTTCTTTTCCTTGGAAAGCAATCGTTTTTATTGCTCTCCCTCCTACTAATTCTATCCTAAATATCCCATCACGATGTTTTTCTCGTGGTATTACTCTAGCATCCTGCTATCACCTTCATTCTCAGGATGAGGGCAATTTGTTTATGAAAGTTTATCAGTTTCTGATTCCCTAGGTTTATGTATTTATATGTCTTTATTTCTATTTTTTTATTTCAAGATGGCGATTAAGCCTTCCCAGTTGATGTGTCTTTTTTGGTGTATGGCTAAGATGTTTTAATCAATGATGTTCATTGTATAGTTGTTATCTATCATTTATTTTTTTTACTTTCTCCCTATATTTATTCGAAACTGTTTTTGTTCATTTATTTATTGCGGATAATTAATCATTATACAAACAAGTAAATAGATGTATTGAATCTCTACAGCTCCAAGTAAGCATTATCTGAAGATAGCAATTTCAACCATATGCCAAACCGGACAGAAGCTTAGTTGGGAAAGCGTGGTAAGACGAAACACAACTATGGAAAGCAGTAATTGCTGAGAATGAAGTTAGGAGATGCGGAGTTCCTACTTCATCGCGGTTACAACGTTACGAATGCCTAAAGTATATTTAGCCGAAACCTCGGTAAACAACAACTAAAAGATGAGGATTATAGTCCGCAATAAACAAATACTGATTTCAATAAATATTCGTGGTTTAGTGGGGGATGCCCTTTTCTCTTCCCTGTAGCCTCTCCTCCACAGAAGAGACGCTGTTATTTCCATGGTAAGTGCTCGTCTGAGCTCCAATCTGTGTCGCCTCTCGCGAATCTTTCACAAGAAACACCCGTCTCGCTGAAGCTACTGTCATTATTTTCCCCCACTCTTTATCTGTGCCTAAATCAAAACGTACATTCCATCAGCAGTGCTTCTTTTTTAGAAGTGCACGCCTGTAGAACTGTCTTCTGTTCGCCTGTTTCCCACCTGACTACAACTTTGGATGTATTCAAGTCCAACATAAAAAAATTCATGACAAACCGCCCCCTTAAGTAAGACCATCTATCAAATCTCCAATACCAACGTTTACTACGACACTATCCCATTGATTACTGTACACGCAATAACCCTTATCCCCGAGTGGCTTCTGGGCCTTGATAAGTGTCGATCTCCATGTAAGAAAAACATTCCAAGTAATTCTTTGCTTCATTTACGACTATCGTTGATATATTGACTTTTATCATTTCCATATTGTGTTCAATTCTTTGGAAAGTTTCATATATTTATTTTGCATTATGAATATTTGTTTAATGCTTGTTTAATGCTTATTTAATGCTTGTTTAATGCTTGTTTAATGCTTGCACACAAGTAAAGTTACGATTAAGATTTTGCCTTCTTATAGAAAATTATTACATCTCATCTCGGCGCTTAAATTTGTTCCCCGCTTGTTTTTTCATGTCTGAGATTTTTTTTTATTTTATTATACTGTTTACAGCATTTTGTCTGTTTCCATTATAATTATTGTGAGTGTTTTAAAAGCAACCCACAAGAAATCAACGCAGACGATATTTAAGAAAACATATCAAATATATACTTTTCTAAAACTAGTGCACGTTCAGGGGATATTCATGATATGATCGTATGCAGGTGTTAAAAAGTTGAATATGCATAAACCTCGGGAACATCTATTAATAACAAAGTAAATGTCTACTATATAACCCTCATTGCACATGCAGAATATTTCTGAACGACTTGACGCAACACAAAATTAAAAAAATAGCCCAAAATGCATAGATGCTAATTAACATGAATCAAAGTTAAATTACAGCAGAAAAAGAACAAATAAACACGTGTTTTATAGATGTAAATTAAAAGATAAAAAGGAGGAAATATTTAAAATATTCATAAGATGGGTTCAACCTAATTGTTCATTAAATCAGATTCAGTTATAAAATAAAGCTGGAATGAGATAAATAAAAAATTACAAAAACCTCAAAAAATAGTTTGTTGTTGGCGTCCCTCAATCTAAATAGACGACGAAGAATCGCGTCAGAAGCTTGTAATGAGAAGCGGCAACTTTTGCTGTGACTGAGCAGACCGATGCGTGAGCGGAAGATCCTGTTGCACTTCCCGCAGGCATGCCTTCTGTTCTGCTTTGCCAATGCTGCTGCTGCAGTCCTTTTGAGCCTTCCTCCTGGCTCCTCTCAATGTTAATTTTTTCTCCTGACTCAGCCGGGTACACGATGCTCCAGGTGTCAAGATCTACAGCACAAAGTTTCATGGTCAAGAAGGATCGATGGTGGCGGCCTTTACGTTCCATTTTGCACAGTATACACGATCAAATTAAACTATGAAAACACAGCTAAAACACATATAAACTTTGAGGCTTAAGGGAGTAGACGGTAAAATAGGGTATAAGCGGATTCCAAATAAAAACAAGGCCAACCGTAATTAAGAAATAAACATTTAAGGAACTTAGTGCGCTCTATACTAAATATAAAATTTTACCGTAAATGGAGGATTGACAACATACAAACTAAGCATAAAAGTATTGCTCAAATGTGCTCATATAGCACAATAATAGCATTAATGACATCATTTGGAATGCCATATGCTTTTAATATGCTGACCATTTTTCCTCTATGTACAGAGTCAAATGCTTCGGAGAAATCTACAAAGATCATGACTGACTCAATGTTTTTTGCTTTGACTCCTTCAATCAGTCTCCTAACAGTAAGTATTTGACTAGTAGTAGAGCGATTTTTCTAAATCCATTTTGGTTCTTCCTGAGCACTTCTTCGATCTTTGGTTGGATACGGTTGAGAAACATGACATTGTAGATTTTTGCTGCAATTGGAGTGAGGGTTATACCTTTGGAGTTGCTTGGTATGCTTAGGCCGCCCTTCTTGGGGAAAGGAAGTATGCATCCTTCCCTCCATATATTGATAATCTTTTGATTATATACAGAATTGCATTAAATTAAGAAGTATGTCATTGAAACCACCTGTCTTCCATACTTCAGGAGGTATGTTATCTAAGCCTTCAGCTTTACGATTCTTGGTCTTCTTTCGTACATTTAGAAGGTCGTCCATTGTAAAATCATCCTTCTCAATATCGAGTTCCTGTACAACAATCGGCTGAATTGGTTTGTCTGTTACTTCTGGTTGTTTCCGAGTAGCTTTTCAAAATTTCAGATCGGGACACTGAATATTTCGACATCCACACTTGGGTTCTACAACGAGATACTCTTGCCCCTTTTCTTTTCATTGTCTGTATTGACTTTGTACTTCGCACCTCTGTTGATATACACAACATGCTAAGCTTAACCCTGAATGAATCCAGAAACAGACGTCATCAATCAGCACACATAACTGATGCAGATTACGCAGACGATATTGCTTTGTTCGCGAACACCACTGCTGATTCGTAAACACTCTTACGTAAGCAAGAAACGTCTGCAAATCACATTAGTCTCAACATAAATGCGGATGAGACAAAGTTTATGACTTTCAATCTGAAGAGGAATACCAGGGCTTTGGTTGGATCAACACTGAAAGAAGTCGCTGAGTTTACGTATCTGGGTAGCAACATAGTTTCCACAGAGATAGATATCGGAATTCGCATTTCAAAAGCATGGACCGCATTGGATGTACTACATTATGTATGGACTTCGAGACTGGCTGACAAACTGAAAAGGCAGTTCTTCAGGGCAGTCGTAGAGTCTGTCCTTGTTTACGGTTCTCACCAAAAGATTGGAAAGAAAACTAGACGGCACATACACCCGTATGCTAAGAACACTATTAAATATATCTTGGCAAAATTATCCCACGAAGCAGCAACTTTATTACAATCTACCTGCCATATCTAATACCATCAGAGAAAGCCGCCTACGATTTGCCGGTCATTGTCTGAGGAGCAAGCATGGATTGGTGAGTGATGTATTGCTATGCACTCCACGACACGGACGCGCAAGCAGAGGACGGCCTAAATCCACGGAGATCCAGCAAATAGCACACGATGCCAACTGTGAACCTGAAGATCTGAGGCTACTAATTGAAGACAGGAAACTCTGGAGAGGAAGAGTCACATTGGACCGGGCAAGGAGCCCGTCATGATGATGATGATGATGAAGATGATGATGATAACAGTATACTAGAGATCAAAGAACAATCAACACATCAACGATATACTGACCAAACACAAGCAAGCATAACTTAAGAAGAATTTAATTAAAAAAATCGAAAGACTTAAGATACTAAAACATTCTAAGGAATATTTACAAAAATAATACTATAGTTTGACAGTAAGAAACAAACAAAACGTGTTATCTCATCATATGTCTGTATCAGATATACTCGAAAGAAAGAAAGTATAAAGCAACGGAAGTTCAACCTAGAAAATAAATCAGGGTTTTTGTTCAAGTCATAAGCTAGTTCCTTGTCACGTAAGTTTCACAAGACACACAATCAAAAAGGACGTTATGAAAAAGCATTTTATGTGATAACAATGGTCATGGATACACTTGTCGGGAGAACTGCTAATTTGGAAAAAAAATCGTGTCACTCGTTTTCACGATAATACTAACAATGTCTCACCGAAAGGGATAACTGAAAATAACACCCGTGAAAACTCACAATAAGCAAATACTACTACTACTATTATTATTACTACTACTACTACTCGTTGTAGTAGTAGTAGTAGTAGTAGTAGTAGTAATATAAATAATATTAATCGATGCCGTAGTTTAGTCTCAAGAGACTATGGATACACCTAGAACGGTAGCAGCGCTTGTCATTGTGAGAAAAGTGTTGCGCAATCCCAAACGGACCTCCTCTGAATGTGCAGGGAAGTGCTAGACGAATGAAAACAATGCTGAGATACGAGGACAGCACAAAATAAATAATAAATAAATAATAATACCATTATAAATAATAATAATAATAATAATAATAATAATAATAATAATAATAATAATAATAATAATAATAATAATAATAATAATGGACAAAGAGACGAAACGATAAACCATATAGTAAGTGTATGCAGCAAACTGGTCCAAAAGGGATACAAAAACAGGCATGACCATGTTGGGAGGGCGGTACATGGGAAATTGTGGAAACGACTGCATTTTTGAGCGTACAGACAAATGGTACAAGCATAAACCCGCAACAGCACTCGAAAATGAGAACCACAAAATCCTATGGGACATGGACATACAGACGGACATGCCAATCCAAGCAAGAAAAGGAGATGTCGTAGTAATTAACAAGAAAGAAAAATCCAGTCAAATCGTAGACTTTGTTGTCCCAGCTGCCCAAAGTGTGAGTATGAAAGAAAAGGAGAAACGAAGCAAATACACAGAACTAGCCAGAGAGTTAAAAGTGCTTTGCATGATGAAGACAATCAAAATAGTACCGATAATAGTAGGAGCACTAGGAACAATTCCGAAAAACTTCGAAAAAAGTATGGCAGAAATTGGAATCAGAGGAATAGCTGCAAAAATACAACGACTAACGATAATGAAAACGGCTGAAATATTAAGGAAAAGCCTTGAATGCAGAGAATAATACAAGAAGACAATACAACGAAGAAGCGTTACAGGGAATGAAGAACACCGAAGGTGCATATCTACAAGTTCTACACCCCAATCATGCATCTCCTCCAGTGTCTCATCACCGTTCCTTCCAATAAAAAAGTGATACCAAAGAACCTAGAATGGTCTAGGAGGACTGAAAGAACGAGGAGAGAGGCCTGGCCAGACCTCGACCGGACAAGCACGAAGAGAACTGGAACCTAACTCCAGTATACACCAATGGGCACTGCCAGTGAAAAGTCAATGGTAAGTGGTTGTTGCAATGACGCAAATTCATTTGCAAATGTTATCGAAGAAGGTGGAGAGAGCTGGACATCTTGGGAGACTTGTTGTTACTCAGCTTCCAGAGAACAACA
The DNA here is from genome assembly GCF_053919585.1 of Euprymna scolopes. Lineage (NCBI taxonomy): Eukaryota > Metazoa > Mollusca > Cephalopoda > Sepiida > Sepiolidae > Euprymna > Euprymna scolopes. The sequence continues at coordinate 20,874,536 of NC_136485.1, forward strand.
CAGGTTTCCAATTAAATCGTTTGTTGACTTAGTAATTTGAATATTAATATGACTTATAAACGGGACACATCATCTGAGTAACGTTTAAAAATATATATTTCCATTGAACACTTCTATTCAATAAAATATTTTTATCCTTAAGTCGTACGAAAAGGTCCTAAACTATACGTTTTATGTTCTTTGAGTGTGTGGGGAGGGAGAGACTGCGCATCCGCACAGTATAAAGAAAAATACTATACACATTGACTCAACATAGAAACATGGCGATCCAATCCAATTTTTATGTGAAAATCGACTCCACAATAATTCAATATATTTAAAATCCTTAGACATTCAAAGAAAGAAATATTCTATTCGTATTAGTTCTGCTTTCAATATTGAACGAATCAATAATTATTCTTCCGAAACATCTATTTTATATGCGAGGTTAGATGTGTATATGCAGATTGTAATACACTCATCTGACCTTATTAACGCGAGATGATACGACAGGAATAATCCAGTAGTTGATTCTTACATAGAAAAAGTAATGCTGGCCAGTGATGCTTATTTAGTACCTAATAAGAAATATTCTCACGTTAATAAATTCATGAAGTAAGCAAAAACAGGGGCGTATTCTATTATAGAGTTCTCGTCTTCATGATTCCATGTCTGCGAACAATGGTTCACACAAAACTGGCAATGCTTTTCATTTTATAGAAAATTATGTTCTACTATCTGTCAATTTATCCCGGTTTTTTTTCTTTTTCTCTAGGAATCTTTCGATATTCTTTGACATTCTTCAATCCCTTATCTAACCAGTCGTGTCTATTCGATTAGTATAATTTTGTAAAAAAGGCTTTCACACTTGCCGCAACTATAGATAATTTGATTAGGTCTTTTAGAAAGGTAGTCTCGACGAATTTCACAATTGACGTTCGCACATGAATGACACTAAAATAAGAGGGTTGACTGATATTAAGCGCTGAAAAGGTGGCGGTTGCACCGATCGAATATACGATGGAATTGGAAGGAAAGATTGGTCGTTATGGCGTACGTGAGTGTTACATTGATGCGGAGACTTCATAGATATACGAAATATGACAGGGCAGCATTTTCACCGAACCAACGAATGGGAAGAAAAATAATGTTATGATAAGAAACTTGAATGATAAAACCAACCAAATAACGTAGAAGACAGGCAAAAAATAGCTGCAAAAGATGTTTATAAAAGTAGTATATAATGTTGAGAAAAATGTGAATAGATTACCATGGACATGGGGATAATCCGATTAAAAGGAAAAAAAAAGAAAAGAAAGAAAAGAACCGGTTGCGTTTGGTATTTTTCCGTTACGTTGCATTTTGTTCATTGTTAGTGGCGTCTCAACAAAACGATAATACGTCAACTAATTTATCATTAGACTAAACAAATCGTCTGCGTTAATTCATAAAAAGGGCACTGGGAGCTGTATTAATATCATACAACTCTTACTGATTTTAATATTTGGTCACATATATATATATATATATATATATATATATATATATATATATATATATATATACTTATACATACATATTTGCATATTGATTAGTGTACTGCTTTGTCCCCTGCACCTTATCGTAATAAAAGTCTATAACAATGTTGGCCCACTAGTTATTGAGAGCTGTCTAGAATGCATATAATATTATTGTAACTTATATCTATTGAATTTTACAAATATATTATTGCCATGTATGGAAAGTCCGTACAAATTGTAACAATTTGCATTGTATTATTGAATAATTTATTATTGATTCCATTGCCTCAAACGGAGCACATGTTTCAATGTAGAAAAAAGAAATCTGCTTAAATATGAAAGGAAATTTGTCTGTGTATGTAAAAGAAAGAGTTCATTCCTTATAGAATAAAAAAATAGCTGCATCGATTTTTATGTAATTTCAGATAATGTACTTTATGTATCTAGGATTGTTCTTATATAGGTTTTGAGAATATCCGGAAAATATTGAAAACCCAGAATCGATAAACACCCCATTAAAGAAGGACCAGTTCTGTTTTGATCAAAGTTAAGCCTTTTTAACAGCCTAACATTACAAGTGCATTTGAGAAAGTTCATCACCAGACGAACAAAACAAAAACAAAAAAGAAACGTGGTTTCTTTAAATCAACTGTACGTTCTTAGATGAGACTCGTAATAAATGTTTTTGTTTTAAGCAAAATTTAACCATGGTAACAGATTTTACACAATAAATATAAATTTAAGTAATTATATAAAATAATTTCAAGCAGGCAATAGTAGAATTTATTGTGGACCGAGTCATTGCGGAAATTATATGAAAATTCCTTCAAATGCACTTCCGTAGATTCCCGACCAGAGCAAGCTCTCACTAGATTTGATTGATAAATAAATGATTACACAGACTACGATTACAATAAAAGTATTGGAAGTGTGAAACACTCATTGATTCTCATTTACTCCCGAGCAACGTCGGTCTCGCTGCTAGTTATTTTATAAGCTAACTCCCTATATTTTACTAACAAAGCCTAAATCTTTTTCGTGAATTACTACTTCCTTAATTATATTTGATAAATACGGTGTTGTTTAACCGGCCACCAGATTCTAATTAAATCTTACTATTAAGCAGTCTCCGAGTTTGTATAAGTGCCCCTTTAGTAAAAATAATATATATATATATATATATATATATATATATATATATATATATATATATATATATATATATACGTAGTCATCGAGATACAGTCCTGTTCGTTGTATCGCAACTCATCAATGCCGCAAGACTGGCACCTCTCCCAAACCGAGGATTGAACCTAGGACCATCACGTTGACAGTTAGCAGTTCTTGATCAACCCACGGGTTCAGCGCTCGTACGTAATCTCGCCAAACGTCTATTTAAAACAAACATCCGTCCACCACGTGTACAGTACTCTAACCGCTTTGTTTATAAACAAAGAGCGAGCGTCGCATTTTTCAGCCAATTAAGTAGTGGGCGAGATTACTTAAGACAGTACCCTATCCAAAGAGGGGGGTTTGAAATATTTGTAGTCATCGACATACAGTCCTATTTCGTTGTATCACAACTCATCAGTGCCGCTAGACTCGCACCTCCCCCAAGCCGAGGATTGACCCCAGAACCATCCCGTTGACAGGCAGCAGTTCTACCGATCGACTCACGTATAAATATATCCCGAACTAGCTGTAAAAGTTCCTTATTGATAGTAACATATTATTAAGTTCAAGCGAACTCATTACCGACGATAATAAAAATAGAAAATTGATCAGCATTGTTATTAAATAAAACCACACGATAGATATTAGATCCTTTCCCATTGAGAAGCTGCTAGGAATGCATGATTTGCGTCATATCACACATGCTACTTTCGGACACAACATAACTTTCGATATTACTACCACTATTTAGTTTATTTCGTATTACTCTCTTATTATATTATTTTTTTAATAGGAATTCATTGAGATGAGTATTATTTATTAATTTTTATTTATTGCGAACTATTATTCTGATCTTTTTCTTAGTACTTTCGCGGTTAGCACCTGACGAAGGCTGAAGCAACTAAGAAACAAATAAAAAATTAATGCAGAAATAACAAAAATTAATACTTTCTTATTGTATATAATTGTGTGTTGTTTAATAGCGTATAATATGAATTTCAACGGAACAGTACGTATGTTGTTCGCCTCGTTTTAGTATATTAATTTTCTTTTAAGAAGTAAATATTAATAGTTCTGAATGATCTTATGGATGGTTCTTACAAATTGTTACAAGATGAATAGCATTATTGATTAATATATCATTGATTCCATCTCATAAGACGGAACCCACTTTGCAAGATAGAAAATAGAATATCTACCTATGTATAAAATGGAAATTAGTCTGTGTGTGTAAAAGAAAGAGTTCATGTTTTATGGACTAAAAAAATGGTTAGACCGATTTTTGTGGAATTTAACACAAATGTACTTTATGTGTCTAAGAGTATGTATACATAGGCGTGGAATATATCTGGTGGATATCAAAATTCCATAATCGAGAAACATTTCATTAAAAGTACATTTTGTCTGTGTGATTTCGTTCCCTATGAACGCGAAAACGGCTGGGTCGATTTTTTTTTATATATTACATGAATACCCTTTATGTGCCTGGCGGTGTTCTTAGATAAGTTTTGTATCGGAATGTCGTCGATAAGTACCAATGATCGATAATCGAAATTATCTGATGAATTAAAGAGCATGTGATTTTGACCAAAGATAACACTTTATATAGCCTAATATCACAAGTGTATTTGAGACGTTTTTTAACCACACTAACCGAAAGATCCAACATATACGTTTAAAAGTAGGTTCTTTGATATGATAATGCCGCATTCGAAGTGGGCGTTTCCGTTTAATCACAATTGCAACATGGTAGTTACCTTTTTTCATTTTAAACTTACATTCAAACAACATGAACGTGCAAGCAGTAATGCCAAGCACATAAAATAAACACAGGGTTCTTTTATATGAAAGAGACCCGTTCAAAATGAATGTGTCTGTTTACAGCCCTATTGTACTATGATACTTGGATTTTACATTTAAACTTTAATTCAAACCATTATATATAAAAATATTTTATAAAATAAACAGTAATTTCACTGCAGTGCAATGTAGACTACAATATATCGTGGACTACGTCACTGCAGGAAGGCAGGTGAAGATTCCTCTAGGTGCACGCACAGGCACCCAACCGATTTTGCTGAAAAATGGACAATTTCTCGTATTTTCGATGAAAAATATGGGAGTATGAAATATTCTTTGATCATAAATGAATCCGTGGAAAAATCAGATATTCCTGCTAGTATTGATACAGTATCGTCCAAAACTAAGGGACAAGGCTTTAAAACCTAATAATTGTTAGAAATAACAAATGTGAAAAGTAGAAATGTTAACAACTGGTAGTCGTTATCATCCATAATCACATACTTAAGTTTGAATCATTTGCACCTGATAGAAAAAGAATTATAACAATTATTTATTTATTTTGAAAATAGGAACGAAAAGAGTTCCTAACGAATCATACTTTTCAGTTACTTTATCCTTCTCACATTGCCCCCATTAAATTACTACTGTTATCATCCCTGTTTGATCCTAATTGTTTTTACCATTGGTTCCACGTTAGTTCATACAATGTATATTATCAGGTCTCTTAATGTATGGTGGCATTTGAAACCTAATGATTTCATCTAATTATAAGTGTGCAGCATTCAACATATATTTATATTTTCTCATGGAAATGATTAAAAACTAATCATTAAAGTATTTATTAATTGTTGTTTATACACTTCTTTACAAACATGTTGTGTTAAAATTTCTTTGCACCGTATTCGTTGATTTATAAATATTACTGAGCCTGTAACGGAATTCATACGCCTTGTTATTTGTTTGAATGACACGAAAAGCACGGCGTGTAATTGATGACATTTCGTTCGCTTAAAGCTGTTATTTGTATAACTCTTAACATTAACAACGAACGGAGTAATATGTTGCCTTCCAGAATGGAATGATTTTTGTTTCTAATAAAATAATATAAAACATCCGAACATAAAGTATAATCCAAAACTCAGAGAACGACACATTTTGCTAGAAACGTCAGTATAAATGTCAATTTCGTGAATAGCATACCCAAACCAAACGCAAATAGTAATATGTTCCTGAAAATGCAATCCGCCTTTTCCATTGACGCTGTGTTGATTTTTCCCAGCAGTCCCTCTTACCAGGAAATACCGGGGAAAATATTAATTTAAAAAAAAAAATCAATATATATATATATTTAACACCTTGCCTAAATGTTAAGCTAAAGATACGTGATAGTAATGCGTATGTGAAAGGGCAAATTAAACTTATTAAAAACTTAAGGATACCACAATCTATTCTGGCGTGTTAGTATTCTATTTATTAATATACTTTGACCATCTTATTAAACAGTAGTGATGGGACGAAGCTAATATTTTACGAATTCGATTTAATTACCGACTCCGTATTAAATTATCGATTCCGATGCAATTACCGATTCTGTACTAAATTCTCGATTTTGATACAGTTACCGATTCTGTACTAACTTCCCGATTCCGATAAAATTACTGATTTAGTGTCCGATTCTTTATAAATTTGTGTGTTTTCGACTAGCTTTAGTGGCTTCCGGACCTTGATAAGTGGTGACCAGCTTGTAAAAAAAAATAGTTACTTATATTTTCTCTACTGTTCTTCCCTTCCTTTGCACTGCACCCAAATCGACCATGTATCTGATAGTTTACATGAATCACTCTCGTTAGATAGTAAGTTCCATGTGTTTGGTGAATTTCATGTCGATCATAAAAAAAACTGGCTTAGTTTTTCATGTTGCACAAAGTAGGTAGGCGCTCTACATATAGCATCTGTTACGCGGACAATGTTTTCGACCCTCTCCCCCCCAGAGCGTAAACCAAAACAGGTTTCACGGCTAGATATATTCTTTACCAGCATATCCAGGTAGTGTATCACTAATGCCCTCGGCTTACTTGAAAACGCAGGCCACCTAGTATTATCAGTGGATTTCACCCTTAGATTTCAATCGCAAGGTGAGATTGCATTGTTTTAAATAACAAGGTACTGCAAAAGTGCTTACTGACAAGCCATCACAGTACACATCAGAAATGCGGCATGGACCAATGTCTTCTTTCTCCCTGCTGAACAGTATGACAATGAGACAAATGAATGTCGCAAAACAGACATTAGAGCACATGTTCCCACACAAAATAATTATAACAAGCGCCACCTACTCCTATGGTAGGCTACAGTCTGTAGAGTTGTCAATGCGCAAAGTCAAAATGCATTCCAGCGGTTCGTACGCCATATGTCAAATACAAATAGGTAAAAGTTATTAATGGTACAAAGTAATGCAATATAGAAATAGCCAAAACCAAAAGAAAGGAAGCGTAAATAACCAGGAAACGCATAGAATCGCATAAGATAGAAACTCATGCTTTCTGGAAAACCATTAATCGTGTGATGAATAAATGACAATCAGTGATTTCCACACTATTCAACCACTAGACAGCCGCATGCACGGCAAGCGAGAAAGCGGAATTGATTGCCCGGATATGCGTCCTCAATTGCTCCTTAGAACCAACAACTAACCCCCTCGCAAATTTACCTATACTGACTGTATCCGCACTCGATGATGTGAAAATTATCCCTTCTTATGTTCGCGATATTAGAAAAACTTAAACACTTTCAAAGCTTGTGCATCTGATATTATCCCCGTTATACTGATTAAGAAATTCTTAGCTAAGTTAGCGCCGTTGTTTCCAAGCTGTACAGTATATGCCTTGCTGGATTTTTCTTCCCTGATAGCTGTGAGATAGCCTCCGTAATACCAGTGTACAATAATTTTGGCGAAAGGACTGCTCCGTTCAACTCCCGCTCTATGAGTCTCCTCGTCTATTTCGCTAAAATCCTTGAGATTTTTTTTAATCAAACACTAGTCCACCATCTCGAAACATACTAATATTCTCCTGACAAATAGTACGGATTTAGGCAATGTCGTTCAGTAATTTCTGAACGAATTTAGCATGCACTCGAAAAGGCGGGCGAAGCCAGGGTTGTAGCCCTTGATATGCTCACAGCCTCTGACAATGTCTGGCACGAAGGGCTGGTAATGATAATTAAATAGTGCTCTATAACTGGACGTATACTAAATAGAATTAAATCCTACTTGGACAAGATCATCCAGGTTTTCATTGACGGACGTACATCTAAACAGCAGACGCTGGGTATTTTTATTTATTTATTTGCTGATTATTATCCTCATCTTTATGGATTTTGTTTCATAACGTTTCACCAAACTATCTCTGTGGCCTTCGTCAGTTAGTTTACCGCGACCGGGGTAGAGATACTGAATCTCTTAACTGTATCTTCAGCAATTACAACTACTATAAAAATGAGGATAACTGACCGGTAAAGATAATATTCTGTAAATAAATAAATAGATAAATATATTTATTATTACTTACAGATAATTCCAATAATTAAATATTATTAATGCTAGGGGAGTATGCGATGCATTAAGGGGTTGGTTTTGCACATTTGACTGGTGTATGTCACTATCGTTTTCGCGGGGAGAGTAATATGATTGAGGAACGTCCTGGGAACACAACGACTTCCCCGGGGGAATAAACGATATCCAAGGATAGGCACATGGAAACATCAACGCAACGACTCAATATATCGTCGGCTATAACCGGCTGGCAAAGTCGCTTCTTGTGTCTTCATTGCGTCGTTATAAGCAGCTTTCCATCGTCCAATTATGGGAGAAACCGCAGACTGAAATTGAACGCCTGTATAAAAATAGGGAACAAATGCATTTTTATAAAAATATATAATTTCTTTAACATCTAAAAGTAGGAAGCATATTTTGTCGACACATTGCGTGCACACCAAACTACTATATTCGCGCGTACGAGGTGCTAGTTTCAATTGTTTTAACAATACAATTGTTTTTAATTCCCTTTCAATGAAAAAAGATAGAGAAATAGAGAAATAGAGATAAAGAAAGAAGGACATAAAAGAGAGAAAGATATATTAATACAGTTTAAACATTAATTTCTTTTCAAATGCCTCGTTGACGAATTCTCGGGATTCGACCTTTCGTTTTCTAGGATCTCAAATCGTTTTGATTTAGTTGAATATTAAAAAACAACTGTCATTCAAACAGAGCCGACATGCTCTAATCTTCCCAAACCCACAAAACACCTGCTTAACACATCTGCAACTCACAAGTACAAACAAGTTAGGCACACGTTTCATTAATGTAGAAGTCCCCAGCTCCCTAAAAACAAGAGTTACGTCATTGTGCCATAAGTGGTTTTAAATCACTAAATATTTATTTTATTATTACGAACAACAACGAACTATGACTTGAAACAAAATCAGATAAAAAATAATTAAAATAATCATTCTTGGTATCAGGAAATATCCACATATTGTTCTGATTAGGATAGCGATTCCGATACCCCTAAAATTATCATATTTTTTATTGTTGATTTGGATTCTTATAGTTTGTCACAGCAATATCAAATATGCTTTGTTATCCTATGTAAGAAATTGTTAGTGTTCATAATTTTTAATGCCTGTTGCAGAAGAATTGTAATGTCTTATATAAATATTAAAAATAATTATGTTTATCCATTTAAAAGCAATCGCAATCGCTTTACTTTTTCTGTTACTGTCAAGTGAAGTTAGCATATTTTGTATGACTTTTCACAATTTTTAATCTGAGCATAAACAATGACTAAGATCTTAAAGCAAAACAATAGTAACTCCATAATTAAATTGTTCGATCGTCCGAAAAAATGATAATTTCATGCCAACCTCAATACTCACTTCTATATGTTCTAGTAGAGTGGCATAGGTTGCAGAATTCTAGTAATTATATCATTACATTAACAACAAAAATCTGAAATTGCGAATTAGCAAAAAAAAAAAAAAAAAGAAAAAAATGGAAAACAAGTCGCGATACTCTGGTGAAATCTTTTAACGTAATTAATTTGATAAAATTCAACGTAATCACTTAAACAATCATCGTAATTACCTAC